>NW_017731360.1:1042352-1045554 GCF_001890085.2 Hipposideros armiger | reverse complement strand
AAAAAAAGGCGAAAAGGGAAAACAGTGGTCAGCGGTTGTTTTGCATGAAGCACTCAGAGCGGCAAGTGTGGCGCCGCCAAGCTCCTGCCCCAGGAACTACACTCAGCATCTCAGCATCAACCCGCCATAGCTCTGCACTGTGTCTGTGAGCATCTGTGCTTTATCTCGATTTATTTTGTTCATCTGTTAGCAAGATGTACCCAAAGGTGACTGCTTCTTCACTTTACGCCATTTTGGCTTACTTTTGGATGGCGGGGGAAACCTGTACCTGGCACATATCAGGTGCAGAATAAATATGAGTGCCCAGCTTACACCCCACCCTAGGGTCATAAGCACACCTACACCCCACAAACAATGCATCCCTCTGTAACCCACACCTGCTACTAGTCACACAGCACACACGACACACACAGCCCTGGGCATCACAGCCTCCAGCCTGGAAGACCATCCCACCAGGCCAGGATCCTGCTATACACACCACCCCAAAGACCCCAAGTCTGGTTCCCCTTCTCTAAGCGGCCCAAAAGGCCCACAGAGGCAGTTTTGCCCAGAAATGCCTGAGCCCCCAGAGGCATCCCAGGACCCACTCTGCAGAGGGGGCAGGGCTGGGCGGCCACGAACCCAGGCGTGCTTCTCCCCCCTCAATAGGACTCATTCAAGACTCCAGCCAAGCAGCTGCCTCCCCACCTTCCCCACACTCCTCCGCAGCCTCTGTTATCTCCACTCCTTTAAGAGAGTTCTCTTTTCTCCCCCTTGACTCCTCCGATGCTAATCTCTCTCCATAAATCATACCCTCTAATCTTTTCATCACCTTTCTCTGATTAAAGCAGCCTGGGGGTTGGGAGCCACAATCCTCAGTGACTAAACTGCTTTGATGTCCAAACGCAGGCCCCGGGGCGGTGGCACTGGCTGGAGGTCAGGCCTCACCCTGACTCAGGCACCGTCTACACCGCACCAGACATGTTCCTGAGTTGTCCTGGGCTGCTAGCGAGGCCCGGCACCTCGAGGATTTCACAGATCTCTTCATGAATATTTCTCACTACATACTGGATGTCATTATTCTATTGAGAATCAATTAGCCCAAATGTTGTTATGACAGCTACAGAAAAATGATATTTTTAGCTTTGCTTTATGCTGCTCTGTCTCTTAACAGAATTATTGAAAACCTTAAAACTGATCTAGTGGCGACAGGGGCCTCCGTGGCAAGCCGGGGAGCGATTGATCTGGGAATGCGGAATTGTGCAGAGTGCAAAGCTTTTCTCAATGAAGTAGGAGCATGTCAGAAATAACTCCCAGGATGGAAGGCTAAGCGTGACCTTGGGCAAGATACAGGCCTTGTCCGAGCCTCAATTTCTGCATCTGTAAAGTGGTAATAAAAATCATCCCTCCCTTTAGTGTTGTGGTGAGGATGACATAGAACGACGTATAAAAAGCACTCATCAAGCCACGCGGCAACACCACAGCAGGTGTTCAACATGTGAGGGGCACTGTTGTCTAGTGGCTGAGCAGGAGGGCCCTGGAGCAAGGCTGCCTGGGTTTGAGGCCCTGCTCTGACACTTCCTAGGTATGTAACCTTAGGTCATTTCGCATCACTGTGCCTCTCCTTTATCATCCATAAAATGGGATTTAATCTGACCTACTTGAGATTGTTGTGAGTAGATGAGCTAATTATTACAAGTCAAGCACTTACAAATCCTGCCTAGCTCAAAAAAAAAAAAGTCAGCTCTTTTTAAGGTTGGATGGCTTTCCCTGTCATCTGCTACCAACCTTTGTTCAGCTGACCCCTTGGTCTAACATCTCTCCCTTCCCATCCTTGCATATTCAACTCCTCTCAGTGTTAAAATCTAGCTCACCTGTCACCTTGAGGCAAATGCTGTGTCTGACAGATGGAGATTGGGACGCTAGTTTCCGTCATTGCTTGGTGACCATGGACAAGGCAGTTAACCTCTTTGTCTTAGCTTCCTCATCGGTAGAAAAGGATAATAGTTTCTTTACCGCTCCGATGCAGGGCTGGCCCTGTCCAGGTCTGAAGCTGGGTGGGCCATTCTTCATTCAAATACCAGTCCTCCTTGGATAGCTTCTGAAGATCACCTGCACACTCCTTCCTCCACCAGGAGCAGTTTTACAGATTTACAGCACACAGGAAGCTGTTTTATGGGAAAAAGAAAAAAAAATCAACGTTGGCCAGGAGGCCCCGGAAAAAAGTGGAAGGAAGAGGCAGTTCCAGGATACGCCCCCTGCAGCCCCATGCTCTGCCAAGACCGGAGCTGGTGTCAGAAAAAGGTTGACCCCATCTGAACACCTTTGCTTCCGGCCAAGTTACACCTCTCTCTCCTGTCCAGTGGGTTTTGTCCAGCTGGAATTTAACAGCATCTGATGGCTGACATCTTTTAGCTGGGAAAGAGCCAGAGGAGCAGGCTGGTAGAATCCCTCAGGGACACCCAGTGTGCTTTGTAGCCTGGGCTTGCCACCCCTGGCTCTCTGCCTGAATAAATCCTTGCTGTGTCCTATGGCTCAGTGCGAATCAAGCTTTATTTATGCAGCCTCCACAGTCCCTTCATTTGGGATTACCTTCTCCCTCTTCTCCATGTCCCCCTGTCACACTCTCTCTGGCTGCTGCTGTAGCCCTTGTCATAGCTGCCACCTCTGACCCCAGTTCTTTGTTTGCAGGGCTGTCTCCCCCACTGGACTGTGAGCAAATAGAGACCCAAGATGTGGCTCTTCTGTGCTGAGTGTTTTCTGCTCTGCCTTTCTTGTCTCCTCAATACACTTTCCAGGGCACAACTGTCCTCCCTAGAGATTGCCCCACCTACTGCCACCCCCTCTTTGGCCCTCTGGAAGAGCATCCTGTCCAAGCTGGTGTCCAAGATCACCTCGTACAGCCGTGTAGGCTGCGCACTGCATAACTTGATGGTGCCATTCACGTAGACCATGATGTAAATGACGTCCCTGTGTGCCACAGTGGCCATGCCTGTGTTTGGAGCCTTTTAAATATTTCTCATGAGGACCAGCCGAGTGGTATGTTGGTTAAGAGTTGGCTTGGGAGCGCCAGCTCTGAGCATCAGGGCCCCAGTTCGGATCCCACATGAGGGCCAGTGATGCTGTGCCCTCTACAGCCAAGATGGTGAACAACAGCTCAACCTGGAGTTGCTGGCGATGGTGTAGGCTGCAGTCCCTGCTGCAGTGGACTGCCATAAACTAC
>NW_017731360.1:1035934-1040306 GCF_001890085.2 Hipposideros armiger | reverse complement strand
GGCTCTTTGGGTACATTCTGTCTCAAAATTTTGCCAACCCCTGGAAGAGCCAATCCTGTCCCTCACGATTTAAAATGTATTTGAGAGCCCTAAATATATTTTTACATAATCACCATTATGTGAATAATATCCTTTAAAACTTTTATAAATGACACTATGATAGTTTTTATTTTCATTTTCAATTTTACTTCATTGTCAATTTTACTTCAGAGCCACATGTACGTACCCAAAGAGCTGCCTGTGGCTTGCAAGCCACAGCTGGCTGACCCCTGGCGGCTCTTCCATCTCAAAAGTTTGCCGACCCCTGGTATAGATGGTTGGATAGACGGGTGGTTGGATGCATGCTTAGGTGGGTGGATCCTTAGCCTGAGAAATTAGTGTCCAGGAAGAAGACAGAGCTGCTTTGACCTCAAATATTTTTTCAGGTCCCAGCTCCAATTCCCATGAGGCCTGACTGCCCTGTATGGTTTCCATCCTTAGATTTCCAAGAGAGTTTTGTGTGTCCTTACAATAAACTCCCTTCTATTTGAGGCAGTTTGAGTGGATCCCTGTTTCTTCTAACCAAAAGAGCCTGACTCGGATAGAAGCCATCCTTCCACACAGTGGGAAGGGAAGTGGGATAGGCAGGAAGTAATACCTCTTGATTGTACACAAATGGGTCTTAGGAAGCATGGCTTACTTGTTGCCTTTTGCTGTCTTCCCCAAGGCAGTGCTAGAAGGCTAGGCTGGTTATCAGAGCCATGGTAGCTCAGTTCAGTTTAGTGAACTTGTCCTGAGAGGTTTCGGTGCAGGTCTGTGCCAAGTTCTGGTGGACAGCTTGGTCCTTGCCCTTGAAGCCAACCACCAGCTCCCTAGCATCACCCCCCAATAGTGGCTATGTCATCTCAAGTAAGTCACCCCCTGTTCTGGGCCCAATGCTCCATCTATAAAATGTAAAGTTTTAAGGTCATCAAGCCTTTCCTACTTTTAACATTTGTGTTATATGACCTGCTCAAGGTCACCGATATAACCCCGCTGTAAACGTTCCCTACCCTTTGGGTAGGATAACAGGTTTGAGCTCACCAATACTGATGCAAAACCCCACCTCCTTTACTAGCTTTCACAAAAGCACAGAGAACATGTCATGATTTGTCATTTTTCTGAAGCTGTGTGGGTTCACACACAGCTGTAACTCACATTTTTCCTGCCACCCAGAACTCCTTCACATTTTCACATGTTTAAACCCAGCCCACCTTTCTAGGCCAGTCTTCTCCTACAGGATACGTTCCCTGCTCCCTCTTTGGGAAATGTCTTCTCCCTCCTGGCACCTCTGCTGTAGGCTTGACACCTGTCTTGTGTTTCAGCAGGCCCCATCTCCCTGGGGTGATCAGATTTGCAGGATGGCAAGTTCCCAGGGGGCAGACATCCCTCTCTCTGCAAGGGGCTTGCTCAGGGCTCTGCACACAATAGGCACCACTGAATGTTTAATGGTATGGACAGCTAGGCAGTGATTTTTATCATGTTGTAGGAGGATAGTTTATGACCAAGTAAACATTCACAAATTACTGTTAGACCATTTTTAAAAGCAGATCACAAAACAGCAAGTATTACGTGATATAACATTTTTCTAAAATGTATTTGAAAGAGGGGGGGGGAATGTGCATATACCCAAGACATTGATTCATGGATGCAGGATTTGGGATGACTCTTATTTTCTTCACTCAGCATATCTATATTTCTAAATGTTCTAGAATGAGCATGTATTACTTTCAGAATGGGAAACGGGAGAAAAGCTATTTGAAAATAAATAAGTAAATGTTTGTTTAGCGAATGAAAGAACAGGGCTCTAGTGTGTTACTGGAGACTCTAATTTGAGCTGGATCTTGGCGTGGAAGTCATCCTCTGCCAGCCAAGTCCCCCCTGCCACCCAGCCATTGGCACTAGAACCACTGAGGAGCTTCTAACTGTAGCATTGCTCCTAAAGTTCGCAATGATCGCTTGTGGTTCAGTAAGAGTCATAGTGGTACTGCTTTTGCCGACAGCAATGATCACAACCCTCCATATACACTGCACTTTGCAGTTTACAAAGAAAGCATTTTTTACATATACTTCCCCATTTTTCCCTTACAACCCTGCAAAGCAAATATTAATGCAAACTGAGACCTAGAAAGAATAGCTGAGGAGGTCAAGGTCAAGGTCAAGGTCACACAGCTAGCAATGGAGAGAGCCTTCCGCTGGAGCTAAGTCCCCCCTCATTGCATACAAATCTCTTGGCCCACAGATCAGGCAGGGTATCAGGGGTATCAAGGCACCCACGTTTCTTTGTGCTCCAGAGTGGTTCAATCCCTAGGCAAGCAGGTTTGGGGATGAGCGTTTTCTGCCTGGAGTCTGCAGTGTTCAGGGGTGCTCCAAGGAAGCGCTCAACCCCTGTGTGAGGGAGCCTGTCTGCGGTGCCTGTGTCAACCATTGTCGTGGCACGTGGCAGCAGCCATGTCCACGGCGGCAGCTGGTGGGGAAAAGAGCAGCGGTGGTGCTGGAGGAAGCCAGGCTCATTTCTGCCCGGAGATGCAGACAGTGTCTGGAACCGGGGCGGGAATCCAGCCTCTTGAAGCAGTTTCCAGGCTCAGCTTGGGCTGAACCTGGGAGGGACAAGCACAGGTGAGACCCCAAAAGCCAGCGCTGCTCACGGCCAAGAACAACTTTCCGTTCTTGGGGGAAAAAACCCACTGACCTTGACGTGGCAAGAGCCTCAGAAATTTCCCACTTGCTGCCACCATCTCACCAAAAGGCGAATTCTCCAGCTCCTCCACAGACCTCGTGTAGACCCACTGGGAGGCATCTAAAAATTAATTGCATTCTCTTTATAAAATATAATTATAATAAGAAAAATAAAATACAAAGTAGTACAGAAGATATTAAATATTGAGTTTGTATATAACTTCCAAATTAAATCCTTTCAAATGTTTTAATGAGAAACTTAAGCTTGCTTCTGGAAATATATATATATATATATATATATATATATATATATATATATATATATATATGAGGTTTTATACTGGAAATGATTACACACAATCGATCAAATGACTCCGCAC
The DNA here is from genome assembly GCF_001890085.2 of Hipposideros armiger. Classification (NCBI taxonomy): domain Eukaryota; kingdom Metazoa; phylum Chordata; class Mammalia; order Chiroptera; family Hipposideridae; genus Hipposideros; species Hipposideros armiger. Next base: position 1,037,229 of record NW_017731360.1, on the reverse strand, counting down.
AAATAATCAAAACTTTTAATGAGGATCTTTTCAAATTCTTGACGGGTGCCATCAACAAGATAGTTCATTCTTACATGTAAGTGATAAAATATTTAAAACCATTTTCAAACAAGTATTCAACACAACAATTGCAATTGTATTTACAGACTCAAATAGGTCCTTACTGACAAAAGTCAGGATGGGGTTTCTTGTACTAAAGCAAATGGGTATAGGATCTAATCAAATTTTTCCCCACAAAGTGTTTTAAAACAATGCAGCTCTAATCTGTAGACCAGGCATGAGCCATTAGGGCAGGCAGGTTGCAGAGAGCCTGGGTGCCTCTAGAAGAGGAAAGCAGGTAAGGAAGGACAGAAATATCCCAACACCAAGATCCAGGGGCACTGCCGGAGCTTCACCACTCCCCAGACCAGACCACGGGTTGGTGACACCGTGGACACGTGGAACACAAACTCCAGCCATTCCTCTGGGCCCCTTGTTCACCATGGACAGTGGCATACTCCAAAATCGATTGGTACGGATGTCCAGATGGGGGGCACCTCCTTGACCATGCTCAGCCCATCTCTGCTTGCTGGCCGTTTTCAGGAATCTCAAAGTGCCCCTCTTAAGTCCCTGCAAGGAACCCCAGCCCAAGCTGCTCCCTGCTAGAGAGAAATGAGCAGCCCAGGGGTTCCAGATGCCTGAAAACCACCTGCTACTCTGAAGATGGGTGTGGGTAGGGGATAGTATTTCCTGGCAGATCAGGTGGGTGGCTCTGGCTTAGAGATCCCACCTGGTAAGAGAAGCTGGAAGGTCAGGACTTTCCCAGAAGGAATTCCAAGCCCACTTTGGGGCTGCATGGAGAGCTGGTACTGGGAGAAGAGAGCCCAGGGGAACCGAGGGAAGCAAAAAGGCAGACTGGGCCAGTGCTCAGAGCTAAAGCCGATGGACTGTTCAGCCTGCACTGGTTGTCCCACGTGGCTTGGCCCAGATGGGATCCAAGACCCCTTCCCTTCTACTCTCCTAGCTCTCCAAGGACCCTCTGAAAGGATCTGAAAAGAACACTGGAGCCAAGGATCCGTTCCAAGCCATCACGGAGGCATCCACAGTGGGAATGTGAGGCACAAGCGGAGATCTCCATCCTTACTGTGTCTGTTGAAGGAGAGGAGGTGGGAGAGACGATGAGGGAAGATGAAGGAGGAGGGACTAGGAGAAGACCCAGTGGAGAGGGAGAGAGGAAGAGAGCTGGAATTGGGGAGAAAGATTGATGGAGAAAGGCAAGGGGGGAGGAAAGGAGAGGGAGAGGGAGAGGGAGAGGG
>NW_017731360.1:1028089-1029694 GCF_001890085.2 Hipposideros armiger | reverse complement strand
GCTCAGAGCTCAAACTCTTGAGCGAGCTCTTAACCAACTGAGCCACTCGGCCGGCCCTTGGATACTCTGACTTTTGAAGGGCCCCTCCCACATAAAAACACATTCATATACTTCAGTTAGCATAATTTCTTGCTGTAAAAATATCTTGAAAGAATTGTATAATTTGACTTTTGAAAATATTTGGAAAATTTTTTATAATTTGACTTTTGCAATTATCTGGCTCTGAGCAGCTGATTTATGTTTGGCTATAATTTCTAAGCAGTCATTCCTGAGGATTCTTGAGAAAAGAGAGAATCAAATCTGCAAGCTGGGTTCCGATGTGAAGCAGCTTTTATGAATTTAGCAACTAACAAAGTTGACCTAATGTTTTATAGGCATTTCATTGCACGCTTATTCTTTTTTATCTTGCAGTTTGCTTTTCACAGTTTGGAGACAATAATAACGTCTTACAGCATTCAAATATTGTCACGGGCCTTAAGCACAAGCACAGGCCCTTCCCTATTTCTCCCCAGATGACAGAGACCAATCCATTACTTTGAAAGACACTTTACCGAAGGGTTAGTGGTAAGCAAGTGGTTATGTGCTCTCCTTTATTCTTGCAGTCTAAGCATAATTATTAACAGCCCCTCCCATTTAATCTCTAGGATATGCCACTTTGAATAATCAATTGTGTGGTCACTGTGAAATACGAGAAGAAAGTACCAGACAGAAGGATGGCATAGGTCCAGACCTGCCCAGAGTCCCTTTCAGGACAGACTCCTGGTCTTTCTTTTAGCCTGCTCCCATGTGGTCCTGGGAAACTCATTCTCCACCCTCACTCCTACCCCACCACCTTTAGGAATGTTCTGGAGATCACCACACCTCAGAATCCAGGACAAACTACCCCTTGCGCCACAGCTAAAAAAGTCTTTTTCTCACCCCTACCTCATACCCGCTTGCCAAAGTCCTCATTTCCTGCTGCACGGATGACATCTTTCTTAGAAGACTGACAATGGACATTTTCATTTCCTTTTGTGAAAACCCCACTCCCATCCGTAAGGATATGCTCTGGCCCTATGACCCTAACCGTACAATTGAAAAATAGTTCCACGTTGCTACACGTCCCAGAGTCTTAATCTACATATCTTGAAATCTTAAATCTTTCATGGAACAAGGCAGAATATCAATTAATCAGTCTATCAACTTCTCTTTTAGCACCAATCAGATTATACTGCAACTGTAACCATGGGTCCCCATCCCTGTGAGTTCTTGGAGAGATGTGGGTGCCTCATTCATTTCTGCATCCTCAGTGCCAGTCCCAACCTGGCACACAGAAATGCTTACTGAAGGATAAGGGGATGAATAAATATGATGGCTACTGTCTGTTAGACTGTCAGCTCCTTGAGAGCAAGGGCTGTGCATGTCCATTTCTGGCTGTATCATAGTATGTGATAGCCCATGGCAGAGGCTCACGGGGGTGGGGGAGAAGCTCAGGCAACATTTGATTGGATGGTGGCTGGCGGGCTCACAGGATGGATGGATGGATGGATGGATGGATGGATGGATGGATGATGGTATAGATCAGGGATCAAAGCACTCATCAAGCCACGCGGCAACACCACAGCA
>NW_017731360.1:1014372-1023676 GCF_001890085.2 Hipposideros armiger | reverse complement strand
AGAGGGAGAGGGAGGGGGAGGGGAGAGGGAGGGAAGAAGAGAGGAGAAGAGAAGAGAAGAGAAGAGAAGAGAAGAGAAGAGAAGAGAAGAGAAGAGAAGAGAAGAGAAGAGAAGAGAAGAGAAGAGAAGAGAAGAGGAAATAGAATATGAATCAACCTGGGTTCCTCAAACACAGGATGCAAGCGCCCTTTGGAGAAGTCGCGCTTGGCGGAAACGCTAACTCCACGGGCCGGGCGAGTGCAAATGTAAAAAGGCCCTGAGAGCACTTTGTGCAAATATCAGGCCAGGAAGTGCTGCGCCCACAAAGCTGCCCGGCACCTCCGCCGCCCCTCGCCCTGGGCTGCGCGCTAATTCACTTTGCCTTCACCTCCCCGGGCGGGGTCGGACAGGCGCGGGCAGCGGGAGTGCGCAAAGGGCGCAGAGCGTCTGCGAGGGCCAGGGGCCGTGGCCCTGCCTAATGGAGCAAAAGACAGATCAGCAGAAGCAAGGCAGGTGGGGCTGGAGGGGGAGCGCGGGCACCAGGGGGGAAAGTCAGAGCAAGAGCGGGCGAGATGCTGAGGAAGGAGTCGGTGGGCGAGGACCTGGGCTTGAGCTCTGTGGCTTCCACCTGCTGAGTGGAAGACTTTAAGCAAAACCTCCTAAGCCTGTTTCCTTGTCTATAAAATGGGAAAATAAAGCCTTTCCTGTTTACCTCAAAGGGTGTGTGTGAGGCTGAAATGTGAAGGTGTTTGGGAAGCAATTAAGTTCATAAATGATAACTAAAATGGTGACTAACCCTTTTCCAACTGTATAAGCGCCTGGCACTGTTCTAAAGGCTTTACATACATTTGCTCATGGAATGCTCTCAACAACTCCACCTATGCCCATGTTGCAGATTATAACACCAAGGCACAGAGAGGTTAAGTCACTCATCCAAGGACACACAGACAGTAGCTAGCCAGTGAACCCTGACAATTTGACTCCAGAGTTCATGCTTCGCTATAGGATAGGAGCACATTTTATTAATGCCCACATTTTGCAGATGAGAGAAAGGAGTTTCGAAAGGTTGGGGCCTTGCCCTATGCCCCATAGGTGGTAAGTAGCAAAACCAGGATTTGTGCTTTCAGGTGCAGAGGAGACGGTGGAAAGAGCATGAACTGTGGGGCCAGTAGACTTAGGGTCAACGTCTTGTTCTGTCACTATGTGATGTTGCAAGGGCTGATTTCGCTCTCTGTGATAGGGAACATTGATCAATCCCACAAGGTTATTGTAAAGATTAAATAAGGAAAAGCAGAAGAGGAACCTGAAACACAGGTGGCGCTCAATAAATCCATTTGATCGATATTTATCAAGCACTATGCTGGCTCCTGAGGACACAGTAATGACTAAGACAGAGAAGGTCCCTGCCCAAGGGGACTTGCCTTTTAATAGAGAGACAGATAACAGAGAAACAACTCATTACAGATTGTAACTACGAAAGCCAGGAAGATGATGAAGAGAGTGCTGTAAGAGATTCGTATAGGGAAACCGACTCAGGAAGGAGATCTGGGAAGGCCTCTCTGAGGAGGTGATACTGAAACTGAAAGATACAACGGAGCTAATTAGGAGAGGAGCAGGGAATTGTGTCCCAAGAGGGAGGACAGCCAGTGCAAAGGCACTGAGGCAGAAAATAACTTGGCACGCTCTAGGAATTGATAGCAGAAGCACAGTGAATGTGGAGGACAGTGACAAAAAAGGGGTTCAGAGAGACAGGCAGGGGGCCTGGCCCACAGAACTGTGTACCCCATGGATTTTATCTTAAGCTCAATGGGAAATCATGGAAGGCTTTCAAGTAGGAGTGGCATGATCCAATTTACAGTCTCAAAAATCACTCTGGCTGCCCGGTGGAGATTGCAGAGGAGAGAAAGTGAAAGCAGGAAGTTTTAGGAGGTGAATGTCTAGCCAGGCTTGAACCAAGAGGTGTCAGCAAAGATGGAAAGACATGGATGGATGCAAAAATATTTTATTATAATGTAAATGCTAACTGCTGCTCACCTTTTCATCACTGATCAGTGCTATCTTGTCTCAGACTGTTTCCAGGTCTAGTAGAATGGACTTCACTGTTACACTGGGAACACAGGACAGTGGCCCCCAGAGATCTTTAGCTGACCCCCTGTCCAGTTGCTTCGTAAGCTGCGTTGGGGGTCAGGCTGGCCCACTGCCCTGTCAAAAGCTATAGATCAACTGGCAGATCTTGGGACCATGGGCACTGACCCCAGGACCAGAGGCCAGCTAGCTCACATTCCTCCTCCTGGCTGCTGTGTTAGGTCTGTGAGGGTAGAAGAAATGATCAGCCAAGGTCCCTGACTTCAAAGTGGGGTTTTCTGGGGAGCAGGTCACTCTGGAGATCTCAGGAGAACAAATTGGGGATTATCCTGTTGTGTTTCTTTAAGCATTTGTTGTTGAAATGGAAGTTACAATCCAAGCTAATTTGAATAACAGAATCATAGGAAAAACACCCTCTAACCACAAAAATGAATATTCAACATTCCCACCTTATCTTTTCTGCTTTGTAGGGCTGTTTCTCAGCTGCATATTAAACGGCCCTTCATGTGAAGCTGGAAGAGTGGTGGTTTTGCAAGACAGAATGCTGCTGGGCTAAGGTGCTCAATTCAAAACATTTGTCATTCTGGGCCCCCAGAATTTCAAGGATCTTACAGGGACAGGCCTAGTGCCACGGGGAAGGTGGAAGGACTAGGAAAAGCTTGGATTAAGACCATGTTGAGTGAGAACTGAATGATTCTGACCAGCTCTCATAAGCCCAGAGGCCAAGCCTGCCCTGACCTGGTGGGACACATAGGCAGACATCTCAAATGGTAGACCCGCTAAATGGGTGCTGTATGCCTAGAAGTGCCGCTTGCACAAATCCCACAAGTTGTATTTACATTGAAAACTGTGAGTTCCCTGGATTCAGCTGGCCCTTGGGAAACACTCAAGAAGACACTGGTGTCCTTGGGAATTTCTGATCAAGATGGCGGAGCAGGAAAACATGGTGCTTGCCTCCTCTCATGAACACATCAAAATTACAACTAAACTACAGAACAGCTAGCATTGAGAAACACCTGAAATCCAGCTGCACAGAAGTCCTATAACTAAGGATATACAGAAGAAGCCATGTCAAGACTATGTATGTCAACTGTAATTGAAAATTTTTTAATTATTTTTTTAGAAATACACTGATGTTCTATTTCACCCTCTTTTCCAGCCAGACAGACCTCTAATGTACTCAGCTACATGTACTGACACACCACACCAAGAGCAGTTCCCTGAACATGACACTAACTTCCTGTCTCCTTGTCTTGTGCTTTCTTCCCAGAATGCCTTTCCTTCCAACTGGACTCCTGGCAAGTACCTGCTCCATGTCACCTCTGCTTGCATTTCCCAACACCTACTTCTACCAGGTTCCCACAGAACTAACACACTGTGCTGTAATCACCTGTTTTCACATCCTCCACCAAACTAGATTGTATGTTCCCCAAGGAAATGTCTGCATCTACAGTACTGGGCCAGACCCCAGCACAGAGCCGAGGCCTATCCAGGCTTATAAATGCATACGTGAGACATGGGTGGCTTTGGGATGAGACTTGTGGGTGACATAAAGTAGAAACATAATGAATATGTTGGGTGACAGGATCAGAAATCTCAAAAGGTCTGACTTGCTGGATCAGTGGGCTTAATCTAACAAGAGGACATTTAATAGAAGTAAATATCATGTCTTGCATTTATATTTCAAATCAAGGACCTCAGAATTGGAGCAGGGGGGCCCAAAGGGCCATGTAACATTGGGATTCATTGGTTGCAAGCAACAGAAACAATGCTTGCGAATGGAGGCAAAAAGGGAATTCAGGGGAGGTAATGGATAGTTTACAGGGTTGAAGGAAAGGGTGTTGAACCAGACTTCAGAAAAGGTGGGAAGCAGACATGGCTCCTCTTGGCAAGGGGAAGTGAGGAGAATTTGACTGACAAGCTCACCAACACTGCCCAGGATGGGAGATGGGGTTGCCCAAGGGAAAACGACATGCTAGTACCAGACAAATGGAGAATGGGTGCTAAAGAGGCAAAAACAAGATCAGACCCTCACAGAGGCTGGGTCCCCTGGTGTCACAGAAGTTCAGAAAGGGCAAGTGTCTACCTGCAGTCACTCAGAACAGACACAGGCTCCTGGCTCCAGATTTGCTATGAACATCAATCAACGGGAGGTAGGTTTTGGTATCCAGATGCTTTTTCTTCAAAGAAGCCCACAGAAACAAGTCTTGTTCTTGTCATATCTGGAGGTCTTACCATCACCGTGGACTTCCTCCAACAGTCTCTCATTCCAGGCCCTAAAACACATCCACAAAAAGGCTTCCCTAAACTTCTTTCACTGCAACTCTGATGGCCATTGGCTCTCAAGTGAGAACTCGCATTGCCGACTTCAGGAAGTGACTGTCATAACTAATTTATTTTCATGTCTACTACGAAGGCCTCCGGGGTGGTATAATCCACAGATACAAGCCTGTTTCACCTCTACTAGAAGGGTTTAAAAAATGAAATTAGACATGTTTTTGAGGCAAAATCTCTCACAGTTAACTCCCTGGTTCGGCACAAATTCTCTTAGCATTCGTGACCAAAGGAGACTCCTCCAAACCATTTCCTGTCATCTCCTCGGAGCTGTCAACTTTGATTATTTCTTTCCTGGTGCTATGCCTTGTCTTATACTAAAGGAATAATAAATACCTCCTTCCCCCTTTCTGAATCTAGGGCTCCAGTACTTTTTATTTCCTGCTTTACACAAAACTTTTCAGAACAAGTGTGAAGGCGATGACAGCAGCTTCAATAAATCACTAGGGAAGGAGACTGAGACTATTTGTAGGCAGTGACCCAGAAACTGACTTCTTTATCCAACATTTGGTGAGGCCTACTGTGTGGCAGGCCTTCCCCTGTCCCTGCCCTGGGTCACTGCTCTGGGCCATGAACAGTCAGGCTTTGCACCCATCAGCCCACCAGAACTGCCCTCTATGGTCCCCCATGGAAGTCAGATTGAATGGCCTCTTTTCAACCCTCATCCTGATCAATCCCTCTGCATTTCTTCACCTTCTTCTTCTGTATCTTCCTCACCAGCTGTATGCAGGGAGACTTTCTTTGATCACCACTGACCTCAGTATCCAGAACAGTGCCTGGCACATAATAGGCACTCAATAAATAGCTGCCTAATAAATTGGTGAATGAACAGATGGATGAATGAATGAATGGACGAACAAATCCCTCATTTCCTTGAAACTCTTTGGATCCCAATATACCAGCATCTCTGAATTCCAGTACAGTGCCTGGCACATAGTCAGTGCTTTAAAGTGTGTGATGTGTTCAAATTAAATTCTCTCACCTCACTCATTGCTTCTTGCCCTGGTCCCTCATGGAACTTCATTCACTCTCTCTCCTCTTTTGCCCTTCATTAAATGTTTGCATTCCTTAGGGTTCTGTCCTCGCTCCTCTATAGAGAGAATGCTCCATGAGTGATCTCATCCACTCCCACACTTTCAACTTCCATCCCACACTGATGCATGAAGCCGAAAGTGGGGGGAGGAGGGCGAGAAAAGTAAAATTGTCAAGTTGGAAATCCTTAGGCACCTCAAAGCATGGCAAGTTGAAGGGGTGGCAGAAGAATAGATTGAAAATTTAATTTACATTTTGTTTTCCCTGATGTAGGAGAATTGGAGAACTATGTGTATTTTAGTCTCTGTAATTTTTCCTTACCAATTCTAAGCAAATAACCAGGACTTCTTGCCTCAGGGACGTTGGCATGGGCTAGGATGAAATCTAAAGTAGCCTGAAGCTTGGCACTTGCCTTTGAAAACATAAGCTCAGCGAGAGGATTACTCTAGATCAGGGTTTCTCAAACTCAGCACTGTTGACATTTTGGGATGGAATTCTTTGTCGTGAGGGGCTCGCCTGTGCATTGTAGGATGTTTAGCAGCATCCCTTGCCTGCAGATGCCAGTAGCACTACCCACCTCCCGCCCCACAAGTTATATGACAACCAAATGTCTCCAGGCATTGCCAAACATTGACTGGGGGGCACATTTGTTCCTCATTTAAAATCACTGTTGTAGATTATGGAGAGAAAAAAATAAAAAGAGGAGGAGCCCTGTGGAAATTGTCAAACTTGGATAGCTTTCCCTAGAGTGGGAAGGGAGGATGTTTTAAGATTCCAGGAGTCATAGGAAACCCTTGCCTCCTTTCCGTTGTGCAATAAGCCACAACCAGTAAAAACCATAGGTCTTTTTTCCCAGCATTCCCCTGGCATAGCATCACCCCCAGGTCTTCCAGGGTGACATCAGTGTGCAGGGGAAGGGAGTTTTGGAATCCCCAAAGGCATTTGGGTGTTGCCTCCTAAGTCCCACCCTGTCCCAGATACCTGCTTACATGCTTCCCCACCTTTCCCTGCCTGGGTTCATGGACCAATGATCCTTTCCTCCCACTGTGCCCTCGAGCTGCTCTTGGCTGCCCCCTTGCTGTCAGGAGGCCCTACTGCAGCCAGATGCCCTCAAATCAAATCTGTGCCTAGTTAGGTATTTAACATTAGGATAACTTTTGACAAACTGCCTAAAACACCCCCTGAATCACCTAAGTGGCTTTAGTCCTGTAAGACTGAATCTTTTGGCAAAGACTGACATCTTTGCTGGCTCTCTGCATCCTCCTTATCAGAAAGTTGTACTCCATTGAGTATGAGAGAATGAACACTGTTCAGTGAGTGATAGTTCAACTCCACCACCTCAGGGTGATCCAGTACTTTACAGAATCCCCTGTTCCACTGAGTCCTCTTGAGCAAGTGACATTGGACGCCCTTCCCACCTCCATCACTCACATGTTTTGCCTGGATCCCGCCCACTGGTAGGCACTGGGGACCTGCTTTGCTGGGTACCAGGAGCCCCACCAGCCCTCCCACGAGCAGATAGAAGATGCAAGAAGTTGTGCAACTCTGAGCTTGACCTGCGCCAGGCCCCCAGGGGCCCACTGAGCTGCACTGGCCCCCCAGGTCCCTGGGAGTGGGGCACCTGGTGGATTCTACTCCAGTCTTCACTTACGTATCAAAATTCTTTACAATAGGAAGAACCCTGCCCAAGGAACCTGCTGGCTAGGGGCCAAACCCCAAATCAGGTCCTTAGAAGTCTCTGTTGATCACTGCTCCCCGTCTGGCCCATGGGTTATGATGAGTTATGACTCCTGCAGGGCAAGCCCACAAGGACGTTAATTTCCCCAGCATTGTTCAAGTTTTCTCCCCTGTTCCTACGCCCTCCAAACCCCAGCCCCCAACACAAAGGTTCTAGATGCCCAGGGTAGACATGACACAGATGGGCTGATTGGTAACGTAATCCCATGGGTTTAGAAATAGTCCACTGTCTGTGCTAATTAATGGGTTAGTGTCAACCTGGCGACCAGTTTAAAGACTTCTTTTAATGTCTGTTTTTAATGCCCTAAATCCACACACACTTGTTTGAGGCCATCTGTGTGCTGGGTGCTATGCACAGCACTTACACAGATTCCATTACTCTATGACCTGGACAAAAGCATCCAGAGCTGACAGAGCAGGAGTCTGGGAGCCAGAGTCAGAACACAAAAACAACTCACTGACTGCAGCAACCGGAGAAGATGGGATGTACTGGGGACCCAATGTGGGCCCTGGACTTCTAGCAATGCAGTGAACAGAGTTGTCACAAAAGGGCCTCTCACCTTCCACAGCCACCTAGAAAGGCTAAGTAAAATACAATATAAAGATTATAAATATATAGTTGAGCTTAAAGAAAGAACTGCAATTCCCAGGAGTCAGAGGAAACAAGAAAGCAGGAAGCAGAAAGAGATACTATAGTGGTCCACAGGGGTCTTGGACCTAATAATTTGGGGGCTGGGATTTTAACAGTCACAGAGCAGCACTGTGGCCTCCAGATTGTGTAGAGTGAGAGTACAGAGCTCTCATAAAGGGTCAAGAAAAACTTTTTCCATGAGTCCTACAAAACATCAGGCAAATAGTTAGGGCCATGGATGGAAACAAATTGTAAGTAGTCTGCAAGAATTCAAAATCCCAGGTGACTGTCATGTATACATCTGGTTTATGTTCCCTAGGTGGTGGGAAAAGCCCCAAGCGCTCTCTCTCTCTCTCTCTCTCTCTCTCTCTCCACATACACACACACACACACACACACACACACACACACACGCACGGATGATTTGAACCATTAAGGACATCCCATGACCCAGGAAACAACCTAAATACACATATCCATCAACAGGAGAACTAATAAATTATAGTGTCTTCATACAATGGAAAAGTATTATGCAGCATTTAAAATGAATGATGTATAACTATATGAATAATTTTTTTAAAAAACATAATTTTGAGTAAAAAGAAACTGCAGAAGGATTATGCCTGTTTAGTTTTCCATATGAATTTTATAAATACCTTGTTTAATTCCCACTACCCCCTTTCTCCCCTCCAAAATAACTATCATATTTTTATTAGGACCATGTTAAGCTTAAACATTAACTTAGAAAAAAATTAAAAAGTTTTCCTATCCAAGAATATAGACAGACTTCCCATTTGTCCATGATTATTTCAGCATCCTTCAGAGAAGTTTAAAGGTTTTTGTTTGTTTGTTTGTTTTATTCATATATACCTTGGACATTTCTTGTTAAATTTATTACTAGATATTTTATCATTTTGTTGATATTATATATAGCTCATTTCTTCCATTATGTCCTTTAACTGTTGTTTATATATATAATGATTTCTGTATATTTGTCTTGTATACTGCTACTTTATTGAATTTTCTTATTGTTCACAGTAGTTCTAAAGTATATCTTTTCAGGTTTTCCAAATATACAATTGTATCATCTGATAACTGTAATTTCATTTTCCCTCTTACACCTTTCATACTTCTAATTTCTTCCTCTTATTTAATTTAATTGACTGCTGCCTTCAGTACAATATTAAATAATAGTACTGAAAACAGGAAGTCCTCTTTTGTTCCTGACTTTAGTATGAAATCTTCCAGCATTTTACCATTGCGAATGATGCTGGTTTTTTGAGTTGAGATAGATTTTTTTTTCATCTTAAGGAAATATCCATCTATTCTTATCTTATTGAGTGCTTTTTTTTAGTTAGATATTGATCATTCTTTTTTCATAGATGAATCATTTCAATATGATGAATCATTTCAATTGGTATTTATTTATTAAAATTTATTGTGGCGACAATGGTTAGTAAAGTTATTGGGTTGTCGGAAAAGTCATGATGTATTTTTTCTATGTTT
>NW_017731360.1:964204-1013587 GCF_001890085.2 Hipposideros armiger | reverse complement strand
TCGCGCCACTCGGCCGGCCCTCTATGTTTTTCATTGCAAAAATGCGTAATGACTTTTCTGACAACCCAATACATAGGTTGCAAGTGTACAATTCTGTAATACATCATCTATATATCACAATGTGTGTTCACCACCCAGAGTCAGTTCTCCTTCCATTACCATATTCAATTGGTTTCTTAAGGTTAAACCATCCCTGCATTCCTAGAGCAAATTCCACTTTAATATAATTTATTATACTTTTAAGTGCTGCTAATTCTGCTTCCTAATACTTTATTTAGGATTTTACAATTGATAGTCATAACTAAAATTAGCCTGGCATTTCCTTGGTGTTCAGTTTTTACTGGGATTTGGTATCAAAGTATTGCTTAATTCATTTAAACAATCTGGAATTTTTTCCTTTCTTTTCAATTACTAGAATAGAATAATTAATATTGGAATTATTTGTTTTTAAAGCAGATAAAATTCTTCTGTAAAACCATTGGCCTAATTCCTTTTGGGATATAGTTCTTTGACAAACTTCTCCATTTTTTTCATGGATATCAGTATATTTAGAATGTTTTTATGTCTTCAGTAATTATTTTAGTAAGCGACATTTTCTTAGAAAATTTCATAGTCATTTTGGTTTTCAAATTTGTTTTCACAAGTGGAGCAATGCTTTTTAAATTTTGTCTCTGTGTTAATTTCTCTTTATTATTTCTTATTCTGTATATATTTTCTGTGTATAATATTCTGTGTACCTTCCAAATGTTTTCTTTATTACAGCTATAAATTCATCTATCTTACTGTTGACTTTTAAACCTTTTCCCCTTTTTTTGGATTTTATTTATTCTACTATTATTCTATTTTATAAGGTATTAAATTATTCTTTCAAGTTACTTTATTACCTTTTCCTTCTGCTTTCCTTTGGTTTATTTTGTTACTCTTTTTCCAGCTTCCTGGGTTGGATGCTTTGTTTGCATTCTTGTTTGTTGAATTTAAGGTGGAGCACCGAAGGCCAGGAATTTCCCTCTGGCCCGTCTTACCTGTTCCCACTGCCCCTCACAGCAGAGGCGTTTTGTTTTCTGATTGTGTTATTTTCTACCTTGTTGAATTATGATCTGAAAATAATGTATGTTCTATTTTTATCTGAGGGGGAGATTTATTGAGGTTTAATTTGTATCCTTACATATGGTCAATTTGGTAATGTCCCATTAGTAGTACTTAAAGGAAAAACTATGTGTGTGTGTGTGTGTGTGTGTGTGTGTGTGGTGTGTGTGAGAGAGAGAGAGAGAGAGAGAGAGAGAGAGAGAGACCTTGTTAATTATATTATTTGGTCTTATTTATTCACATTTACCTTGTATCCATTTAATTTGTCAAATAGAATAAAACTAAAATCTTCTACTAGCAGTGTATTTCCCTTTCTCCTTGTATTTCTCATAAGTTTTGTTGGTTTGCATGTGGCTGCTACTTTATTTGGTACAAAGATAGTTCGTAACCATTTTATTTTCATTGCTACTAAGGATATGACATTTGTATAATATAAGAGTATATACACAAATATACATTATATTGTTAGAATTAGAAAGTTCTCTTCCTTGCCTCATTTAGTGACTTTTATCCTAGATTCTACTCTATCTGATATTAAGATGGCAATCCCAGCACCCAGGCCATACCATTCATTTTCTAGGGCTGTAGAAACAAAGTACCACAAACCAGGTGGCTTAAAACAACTGAAATTTATTGTCTCACAGCTCTGGAGGCAAGAAGTCTGAAATCAAGATGTTGACAGGGCCATGCTCCCTCCGATGGCTCTAGTGGAGAACCCTTCCTTGCTGCTTCTAGCCTCTGGTGTTTGCCAGCATTCCTTGGCATGCCTTGGCTTGTAGATGCATCATTATGGTCAAGAGGCCATCTTCTCCCTGTGTGTAGTCACATCATCTTCCCTCTGTGAGTGTCTGTCCCTGTGGCCAAATTTCCCCTTTTTATAAGGACACACCAGTTATATTGGGTTAGGGCCCACCCAAATAAGCATCATTCAGAAAATGTTTGAGATGTTTCAGCAATGAGTCCTCTCATTGCTAAGATTTCTCTGTTCAGTTTTTTGTCTCCTCTTCCTTCATTGAGAGCACGCTTGGTTTCAGTTGGTTTTGGCAGCCCTTTCACACCAGTTAGAGTCTGGGGACTAAACTTGCCTTCTAGTTTCATTAAAAATGAAGTTTATAGACATTTTAATTGTCTTGTTTTGCAATGCTTTTCAGGAGGATAAGGAGAAAATGTGGTCTTACACAGTCACATATCAGAAGTGTTTACCAATTTCTAAAGAATAGTGATCAATTCAAATTGATCTTAAAAGAGCGTTAGATAAAATCAGATTATTTCTGATTTGAATGTGGGTCACATTCAGCTCATAGTATGTCAGTGTAGGACTTCTTCATTAGGGCACAAAGCATGGAAAGAGGCAGGCCCAGGGTAGTGGGCTGAATGGTTCTCCCCACCTCAACCCCATCACCAAAAAAAAAAAAAAAGACACATCCACCGGGAACCTGTAAATGTGAACTAAGTTGGAAAATGGGTCTTTGCAGATGTAATGAAGTTAAGAATCTAGAGATGAGAGATGAGATCATCCTGGGTTATCTGAGTGGGCCCCAAATTCAATGATAAATGTCCTTAAAAGAAGAGGAAGACACCAATAGAGGAGAAAATCGTGAGAAGATAGAGGCACAGGTTGGAGTGATGCGTCTACAAGTCAAGAAATATTGTCAGTCACCGGAAGCTGGAAAGGAAAGGAATGGCTTCTCTCCTCGACTCTCTAGAAGGTACCAGCCCTGCCAACACCTTGACCTCCGAGTTCTGGTTTTCAGAACTGTGAGAGAATACATTTCTGTTGTTTTAAACCACCCTGTTTATGGTCATTTGTTACAACAGCCACAAGAAACTAGTACACTCAGTTTGAATCCTGCCTCCACCAGTTTCAATGCATGTGACCTTGAGCAAGTCTCTGGGATGCAGAGACAGGAGCTGAGCTGGAAAAAAGCATGACTGGACTCAAACCTTTGCAGGGTTGTTGTAGAACAGCAGTTATGACTACATTGTGTGTGGTCACAGAGCCAAGGTCAGGGAGCAAGTTTGGGCCTCAGGTAAAGGAAAGCCTTTTTAAGAGTCAGAATAACCCAGGCATGGACAGGTGCCCAGCTTGAGTGAATGCAGGGGTCCATCACTGGAGTTGTGCGAGAAGAGGTGAGGACCACTTACAGTGTGAATACTAAGAACATCAGGCTTGCATCAGGAAGACCTTATCCCTCCTGCTTACTGCTGGTGACCTTTGGTAAATTACATAAAGTTTCTGGGCCTCAGGAATGTCACCTATAACTTAGGGATAATAATAGCACAGAGAGTTGTGAAATTTACATGAGAATGACAACCATAAGAGCACTGACTCTGTGCCAGGCACCATGCTAAGCACCTCTACTTGTGTTAACTCATCAGAGATGCTTAGTGTAGTGCCTAAGTGCTTGATAAGTAGCACCTATAGGATTTTGTGGTGGTGTTTTAATGTCAAGGTAGAGTGTTCTTCACCTGGAGGTGTCTTGTGTATTAAATGTAGGGAATCCACAAACCTCTTGAAGGTACGTGCTCAAGTTAGTGTGTATGTGTGCTTTTTTGGAGCATGGATCCAGAATTGTCTTCCAAGTCTCAAAGGGAGCAGTGGCCAGAAAAGCATAGAGTACCTCCTGTAGAGGGAATTGGGTTCTGAGGCCTAAGAAATCCCTTCCAGCCTGGAACAGAATAAGAAGGAGCAAAGGCTACTGCAGTCAAATATGTGTCCGAGACAAAATGAGCCCGGTATTCCGTCTGACGTGGGGAGCCTGCTGCCTCCCATTAGATTCTGCTCTCCACTCCCTCCCGCCTGTTAGCTATAGGCAAATTTTGGTGGGGGAAGTAGCAAGAGAAGAAAAAAGAAATTTGCAATTTTGATGCACAAAGGGCAATTTCTACAGATAATTCTTGGTGCCCGTAAACGCCCACCACCTCCAGCAGCTCCACCTGAAACCCAAGGAGCATCATTTTCCATTCTCGTCTACGAGATAATAAGCTGGAGAGAAGCTTCATATTTCAAATCAAAACTATTTTCCAACTAGAGGAAAGTGGAAACTTTTCAGGCAAATTTCGTATGCAGTAACACAATTTCCTCCTGTTCCACTTCTTTTTCTACCTAATACATGATAAATATTCAAGATCTCCTTGAGGGAGCAGAAGTGGAGAGCTGAGAGATGGGATCGTCACAGCTGCTGGGTGGAGGCAGCCAGCAGGGCATACAGAGGTCCTTCTCCTTTGAAGCCTGTCCGGATACCAGCCTCAGCTACTGGCCACCCCACCCATCCCTGGGAGAGCCCTCACTCCCATGAGAATTAGTCCTGGCAGGGCTTGAGGAGATTATTGAAAATTATGCATTATCTTAATGGCTGTTCCAGTATTCTTCTTAGGTAAAAACCACGTTCATTGAGAAATCGCCTCAGATACTTGGGATAAAAGGTGAGACCCAGCACAGACATTGTTAGGATGCTCTGATTTAGAGTCTTCCTCTTTCAGGGGTTAGAGGTCAGGGGACAAGGATAAAGAGGCACAATGACCCTCACCAAGGGGGATCAGAGGGCTCCAGCAACATGCTAGCAAGTTGATGACCGAAGAGAAGTGGCCTGTGGTTGGGGGCACAGAGAGCACCCCTTCTGCCAAGCGGTAACGTAGCTAGCTCCCCTCTATTGAGCCCTGGCGATGTGCCTGGTGCTGAGCTAATATTCTCCCTGCATTACCACAGCTAATCCTCACAGCATCACTATAAGGTAGGAACTATTACTATTCCCATTTTACAGGCACAGAACCCAACGTTCAAGGAGCTTAAGTAAGTTGCCTGAGATGCTGCTGGCACGGGATGCCACTACACACCCACTAAAATGATATGATTAAAAAGACTCACCACACCAAGTGTTGGCGAGGATGTGGAGCAACTAGCACTCTCTACCCTGCTGGTGGAAGTGTAAAAGGCACAACCACTTTGGAAAACTGGCAGTTTCTAAATAAATTTCAACATACACATATCCTAAGACCCAAAATTCCACTCCTAGGTTTTTACCCTCTTGGGTAAAAATGAGTACATGTATCCACAACAAGTGTACAGGCATGTTCACAGCAGCTGTATTTATAAGAGCCCCAAACTAGAAAACTCCAAATGTCATCAACAGGTGAATGGATAATTACCTTGGCTATATAGTACAAATGAAAACTGCTCAGCAACAAAAAGGGACAAAATACTAATATACACAATGTGGATGAATCTCAAAACCAATATGCTGAGTAAAGAAGCCAGACACAAGAGTGAATATTATGTGATGACAGGGACAGAAAGCAGATTAGTGGCTGCCCAGGGTTGAGGTGGGGGTGGTTTTAATGGCCAAGAGGAACACGGGTGATGGAAACGCTCTATTTCTTTTTTTTTTTAACTCAACTTCAATGAATTATTCAACATTCACTATACATCTACAATGCTTTTTTTTTTAAGATTTTATTGGGGAGTTGGGGGAGGGGAACAGTGCTGGGGAATTGGGGGAAGGGGAACAGACAAGTTGCTGTCCTTTTGTTCTTCAGTCTAGTTGTGGAGGACATCCCTTCACTGGCCCATGTTGGTATTATCATTGCGCTCTTCCTGGGTGAGGCAGTCGCTCGCTGGCCATTGGACAGCCGCTTGCAGCGGCTCACGGCAGCTCATGAAAGCTCATGCCCGCTGCCGGCCAGCCCCACTGCAGCCTACGCCATGGCCGGTGACTCACAGCAGCCCAACTCCAGGTCGAGCTGTTGTTCACCATCTTCGCTATAGAGGGCGCAGCGTCACTGGCCCTAATGTGGGATCTGAACCGGGGCCCTGCTGCTCAGAGCTGGCGTCCCAAGCCAACTGCTAACCAACGCGCCACTCGGCCAGCCCGGAAACGCTCTATTTTTTTACTGAGGTGGTAGTTACATGGGTGTAGACATTTGTCAGAACCCATCACATGAACACTTTAAATGGGTGAATTTTATTGCGTATGAACTGTATTTCAGTAAGGTTGCTTTAAATACAATGCAAAGTGCTTATCAGCCTATAGGATCCTGCTCTCCCTTTCCGTTCCCACCTCTCCGCACCTCTCTCCCTCGGCCCCTCCATCCTGGCCACACCGGCTGGCCCCCTGATATTCTTTACATCGTCCAAGTACATTCCCATCTCTAGGGCTTTGCCTCTGCTGTCCACACTGCCTGCAGTGCTCACCGTGCAGATGTCCACATGACTCGTTCTATCACCTTTTTCAGAGTTCTGTTCAAAAGGTACCTACCAAAGTGGCTTCTCTGACCCCAGCCCTCACATAAAATAACACCCACCTCATGATTCCCTAGCCTGTACATTCTTCCTTTTCCATGGCACATCCTGACACCTTATAAATACTTGTATTGGTTTGCTGTCTCCCCTACTAGAGTAAGCCCCAGGAGCAGTGGGACTCTGTCGTACCTGACAGTACGTTGAGGCCTAGAGCAGAGCCTGGCGTGTAGCAGACAATCCTTCCTTAGTGAAGGAATGAATTAGGCCCTTCTGTCCACCATCCTTTCCCTTCACCCTAGTGATTTTCCCCTAAAAAGCAGGGGCGGGGGGGGGAATCTTTAATATAAAAAAGATCCCTCTCAGAGATGTACCCACTCTGCCACCACAAAACGGTCTTTTATTCTGAAAATTAATAACAATAATAGAATATTTACTTCTCAGTTTTATCATTTGCCTTTGGGTATTTTACCAGCTCTCCGTATTACGCCTGAGAACATTGAATGGATATTGGTCCTATATTTGTATAACTAAAACACTCTAAAGCAAAGAACCATTTTTCCAAGGTGACTTCTGTCTTTCACACCAGAGACTGGTAGAAAGTTAAATCTGCCAGTAACTTTTAAAAACTGCAGAACCGCTCCACAATACTTTTGTTCTGCCTCACTGATCACCCTTCTAAATGTATATTTATTTATTTACATAATTGGGATTACACAGCACGATGACATATATAGTTCATTATCCTGTTTTTCTCTTTTAACATTAGAGAGTATTTTTCCATGTTATTAACAATTCCTGGGAAATATAATGGTTAATGGCTACAGAATGTTATATCATGTAGATGTACCATAGTTTATTTAACTACTCTCTTACTATGAAATATTTAGGTCGTCTCCTTTTTAAAAAAAAATTTCAGTTATAAATAATAAATGTCATGGTGTATAAATTTTTGCCTGAATTTCTGACTATTTCCTAGAGGCAGAATTCTAGCCCTGAAGTGTGTGTGTGTGTGTGTGTGTGTGTGTGTGTGTGTGTGTGTGTGTGTGTATGTTTTAAGGTTTTCAATACATAGTCCCAGCTTGTGATTTAAGTTTTCAATACCTAGTCCCAACTTGTTTTTGAGAAGAGAGGTGCCAGTTTAAGTTACCAACAACAGAATATGAGAGTGCTGTGTCGCTTCATTCTCGCTGACATACTGGGCATTACCAGTTTTTAAGTCTGCTGATTTGGTAGCTAAAAAATGCTATTTTGTCTTAATTTATATTTCTCTGATGACTAGTAAAGTGGAACGTCTTTTCACATGTTTATTGACTATTTGTATTTCATCTTCTGTGAATTGTTTCTGTTATTTTCCCATTTTATAACTGAAGTGTTAGCGTTATCTTAATGAATTGTCAGAGCTCTCCATATATAATAGGGATATTAACTCTTATAGTAATCCTTGTCAAAAATCTTTGCTTTAGTGTGGTTGCTTTTAATTGTGTTTATGCTGCTTCTTGAAATACATAAATCAATAACTCTCTCTACTGTTGTTGATGTTGTTCTCTGTTTAGGAAGTCCCTCCCCATCCCAGGGTGAGTACCAGGAGCATCGCATAGCGTATCTCCTCCCACCCCCACTTGGTTATTTTTTATTATGTAGCATTCCAAACATGTATAGGAGAAGAGAAAATAAATACATTGATTCTGGGATTTGTTTCAAGATAATCTGGAGGGGGCAGGAGGGGTCATAGGTCCGATGAGAGTGGCCATGAGCCAATGATCACTGTAGTTGGAAGTTCTGTCTACTGTTGTAAGATAATGTGATCTGGCTGACACTTTAGGGGGCCGCAGCGTAGCCCTTTCCTGTGATAGGCACTGCCCTGGGAGCCTATCATCACCCCTGTTGAACCCTACAACCACCCTAGGAGGAAGGAATCATTAGTCCCGTTTTAGAGATGAGGACATTGAGATTCGAATGGATGAATTACCCAAGGTCACATGATGGGGAAACTCAGAACCTGGATCTGAACTCAGATCATCCTGATCTGAGTTTCATTTTCCTTCTTCTAGAACTGTCTCCTTTGGAGCAGGAAATTAAGTGGAAGAGAAGATGGGCTTCTCTCACAGAGCGTGACTTACCCCCCAAGCTCCTCCTAGGCATACTCCCAGGAGAGGAGCTCAGATTAGAAATTAATCTGATTTTTTTAAAAAATAAGAAATGTAGTATTTCTGGTTCAGCTGACTTAATGGAACAAGATTCAGGCCTGCTACTCATTCATTTCATCAGTCATTAATTCAGCGGTCAGTTTTCAGCACCCACAATGTGCCAGGTATGTCTCACTTCCTTCATCATATCTCTGCCCTGCTCCCCTTTCTATCCCCCTTTTTCCCAAGAGAGACCCCTGAAGGCAAGGCATTCACCCTCAGGCTTGCAAGGCTTTGGGGTCCAGGCAGTTCTCAGGCTCCAGAGGCCAGACACTGAGAAGAGAGGAAGGAAAGGAATCCCTAGGCGCCTGTGGCATCTTAGGCAAGGCCTCTGGGGAAGGCTGGCGTCTCCTACTCAGGAAATCCCTGATTATCTGCCAAAGACTGAATGTGAAGTTCCCTGACTATACCAGTGAGGAGGCCATGTTTTACACAATGACAGGACTATGTCTCGGGCTAAATTGGTGATGGTGGGAAATTGAGACAAAAAGCAGGAAATTTAAAGGGTGGGGGGAGAGAGAGAGACAGTGAGACAGGGAGAAATGTGCACAGAACAGAGAGTGATAGCTACAGATGCAGAGAGTCATAGAAACAATCTCAAAGAGGCAAAGGTGAGAGGTAGAGATAAGAACAGATAAAGACAACCCTACAGACATGGAGAGATGCTCATGGATTGAGTGACGAGCTACAGAAACAGGAAGGGGTGCCCAAGACCCCCCCAAAAAAGAAAAAAGATTTGATTTGAGGTTACTTACAATAAAGTTCCATGTGCAATAAATGATAAGCATAAAAGTACAAATTCAAAGTCAAGCTATTATGGAAGAGGGAAAAAATACCAAAGTCCTAGTTGTGGTGAACTGCCATTTGAGTGGTCCACAGTGAACCATTAGGTTTGCATGCTCTTGTATACCACCTCCTTGTGACTCTGGGCTGGCCCCATGACCTGTTTTAACCAGTATAATGTGGTGGAAGGGACACTGTGCCAACTTCAAACCTAGGCCTTAAGAAGCCCTGGCAGCTTCTGTTTTTTTGTGTGCTCTGGGGAAACCAGCCACAAAGCAAGAAGCCTGAAGATACTGAGGCCATCTTGCTGCTGTGAGGATGCTAAGCTCACCACCTGGAGAGGCCACCTGGGGGACAGAGGAACTCAGACCACAGTGAGGCTCAAGGCCCCAGAAGACACGACCCACATCAATCTGTGCCAGCTGAAGGCACACGGAGCAGAGACGAGCCCTCCATACCAGGCTCTGCTCCCACTGCAGAATCATGAGTGAATAATAAAATGGTTGTGTTTGAAGTCCCTACATTTTTAGTAGTTCATTATGCAGCAATAGGCAACTGAAATACTGGCTTAATGCAATAACAGTAAGTAAATCCAATGGATTCCATCATTTTCTTTGGCTGCTGGATGATGTGGGAGACTTGGTGCATCTCTTTTCTCATAATCACAAATGATACTCAGCTCCTTAATGTTAAGATCACCAAGGGCAAACTCAAAAGACTGTGGTCACACGCACACGCACACACCCGCTAGAGGACGGTAACGACAATGCTGCTGCTGAGCACTGAGTGATTGACGGGCGGTAAAGACAACGAGTGCTCCTTGGTTTATTAGCACTTATCATATGCCAGTTTGTCCCATTTGATAGATGAGAAGACTGAGGCTCAGGGACGTGAATGACTGCCCAGGGTCTCACGCCTAATACTTGTCAGGGCCAGGATTTGAGACCAGACCCCCCCAATTAGGGCTGTTAGTGTTCAACTAAATCAAGCAGAATAAACTAGTCCCTATGCAGGAGCCCTGAATTCAGAGTCTCAGGAAGTCAAAATGCTCACCAGACCTTCTTGTCTGGGGAAAGGGGGAAAGGACAGGCGGTGCGCTCGCCCTCCCAGGGGGGGCTGGCTCTTCGGTGAGGTCCTTTATCCAGACCAGGTCCCCAGGCAAGGCCCCAGGTCAGGGCGGCCCCACGCCCAGCCCCGTGCATCTGTCAGGTGGGCCAGCAGACCCACTCCTGGAGGAAGGCCTTGACTTTGCAAGGCCCGGAGGAGGAATCGCTTGACTCTGAAATTGGTTCCAGGAATACTTTTGCTCCCATTATTATACTGCCTTCCCTGACACCCCCTCCCCCAGCACTTTTTTTTTTTATACTAAACTTTCTCTGAATTCACCTGATTTTTCCCATCTCCTTTACATTCTTTATGGCAATGGAGAAATAATCACCGCTTCTCCAGCAGGGTGATGGGAGTGTGCAATATTAACTGTAAATCAGGCAGAAATTGGTAGAAGGGGAAGGGTTTGATGAGGTGCAGAGACATTATATCATTTTAAAGCACTTTTCTGGTCTCCGGTAATCCCCATGTAAATGAAAAGGAGGCGACGTGCCTTTCTCTCTGAGGCTGCCTGCAGGAAGGCAGAGAAAATGTTCCTGGAAGGGAGGACACAGGACCAAGGAATGTTGGCTGGGGCCTGACAGTGGAGGCAGAAATCCCCAGGGCTGTGCCCCCAACCCGTCCAAACGAGGGCTGGGCGCACACCTCGGACTTGAATCATCCTGGCAGGGCTGTGACTTCTTAGAAGATAAGGACTAGCTTCGGAATGGGGAGGATGGAGCTATGCACCAACAGGCGGCAGACCTGCGTCAAACCATCCTGAAGCCCAGTGGACTCAACCAGGAGTGGTACTGCCCCCAAGGGGGCATCTAAAATATATGGGAACATTGGGGATTTTGTTAGTTGTCACAATGACTGGTACACACTATAGAACTTGGTAGAAGTCAATGATACTAACCATCCTATAATGCATGGAACACTCCCACATAACGAAAAGTTGTCCCTCCTAAAATGCCACTAGCTCTCTGTGTCCCATGCTGTCCTCATACAAAGAACATAGTTTTCCTGAAAAATGACCATCTATCAAGACCCATCACTGTAGGATCCATCTCATCGGGGGAGGTTCATGACCTCTTGGGTTCCTTTAAATTTAAGTCAATTTGTCTAGGCTCACTGACTGCTGGTTTCACTGAATTCAACTACCTGTATGTCACCCAATCTAAGATGTCACTGATTATAAAGGAAATCATTGTTTTACATACTACTAAAAAAGGGGACCATACTGTGACCCAGTGCTTTCTCATCACTTAGATTTTTACTTTTGACTTATTTAAAGTGTTCTTTCATGCTGATTTAATCATTATTATATATCAAGGGATATTATAAGTACAAAGAATATTATATGTGCAACGAATTGTTGACAGTATTCCTAACCTTCCTACTCAGGGTCCAACTCTTTTGGATCATGTTTCAACTCAGAGTCATCTACATCCATGTTTTCCCCACATGGTCTCATCCTCTGAGACATCAGGGGTGTAGATGATGCTGAATTTCTTCAAAGAGCCCTCTACCAGCACCTCCGGGGCTTTCTTCCGAGCTATTGATACCCGTACTGCATGTGTGATGCTGGCTGTTTCTTGACCTCCTCAGTAGGTGTCAACAGAAGGTTTTCAGACAATAAACAAGACAGACAAGTCTCCTTCCTCAAATGGTCACAGAATATTCTATTGACTGACCCATCAAGGGGCTGGCTGTTGGTGTCCAGTCAGGCCTCCAGGCATACCCAGGGAGGTTGCACATGCTGAGTGAGTGGTGGTTACATCACCACCACTACACAAAGAGTGGCAGTTGTGAAACAATAATGTAGGTCCCGACTATAGAGATGCTAAAATGGGAAGAGGCAGATATCTTAGAATCTATGAAATGTAGTATTAGAAAATCGGTTGGCCTGCATGGATACATGCCCAGAGCTAGCAAGCATAGACACGCCCTGGGAAACTGCCTCAGAGACCGTGTCTGCAGACATGCCTGGGACGCCTGTCCCAGGGCAGTGCGTGTGCTATAGGGTTGGCAGATTTAGCAAATAAAAATACAGAATACCCAGTTAAATTTGAATTGCAGATCAAAACCGAATAATTTTAGCAAAACTAAATCCCAAATATTTTCTGGAATATTCTTATACAAAAAAGAAATTGTTTATCAGAGATTCGAATTCAACTGGGGATCATATATTTTATCTTATCTGGCAACCCTACTGCAGTACTTATTGCAAAGCTAATATGTTCACACCTGGCCCGGAAGCTGGGCCCGGGCTCGGGGTTTTGCAGGACTCTGCTCTGCTCTCCTGCATGCGAGCTCAGGGCACGGGTGAGGCAGGGATGAGGAGACCTTCTCTAAGCCCTCCTGGCTCGTTCATAACCAGCCTAGAATCAGCCACGGTGTGGCTCATGAACCACTCATGCTGCACTTAGTCAATGAACTTGGGAACACAGGGAGGAGTTGGGCCAGGCCTGAGGCCTGGGGACGGACGCCGCCCAATGCAAAGACAGACAGACCTTCACAACCTGGGGTCGGGCTCCAACAGAGATACTGAAGCAATGCTGCCTGAGGGGTTCAGGGGGTTTCCCAGACCAAGATCTATTTTGGACAAGTACAGAAGTGGAAAGAGGCTTCCAGGCCAAGGGAATGATTTGTGCAAAGCGGCATAAACATGAAGGTGCCAGGGTTGCTCCAAGAAAAGAGGGAAGTGCGGTGTGCTTGGACGATGAGGTACATTGGGAAGAAATGTGGCGGGAACCAAGGTGGACTCTGTGACCTTGAACCATTTGGGACCACTCTAAGCCAGACAGGTCCTCAGCCTCAGAAGTCCTAGGGCACCAAGCAGTACAGTGTGCAAACCACTTCTGAGGGCGTGAGAATGAATGAAGGATTTCAGACATGAGATACACACAATGAGATCTGTTTTGAAAATAATATCCCAACAACAGCAATAGTTCTACCACCTACGGAGTACTTGTTACATGCTAAACACTTTGCTATTATCAAAAATAATAGTAACAGAAGCTACTGTGTAGGTATCACATATTACCATGGCATTAGGCGTGCCAGGCATGGTGATAAGCATTTACCAGCGTTATCTCATTAGCCTCTGAGGTTGGTGTTTATTATCCCCATGTCATAGAGAATGAAACTGACACTCAGTGCAATGACCAGACTTGTTCAAAGTCATATAGACATTGGTGGCTGAGCCAGGACAGGAGCCCAGACTGCTGACATTTAGGATCTGTTGCCATCTCTCCCCGAGTAACCGAAACTCCTGGAAAGCCACAGAGGTTCCCTTACATGGCATATTCTGCAGGCTTCCCTGGAAGAAAGCAGAAGCCCTTGTCGCTCTAAGCACAAAGAAAAGCTAGAATCAAAATTCCATGTGCATCCTAATTTCCGTGCCTATTTTAAATGACAAATGAGGCTGCAATTAGAAAGCCCCTAGCCAAAATTCAAGCCACATGCAAACAGGCTGCGGTCAACATTCACATGGGGTGGCTCTGCTCAGGGAACCAAGTCTCAGTGGGAGAGTCCCTGAGCTGGGGGTCCCCGGGGTATGCAGCCTAAGGGACTGGAGGCAGGCGCCTGATTTCCCTGCCAAGCGCCTGCAATTACAGCAATTCTCTCAGTGCCGCAGACTCCCGGGAAAGAGTCATCTGTCGTTCGGTTAAACTGATTAGGAATCACTTTCTCTGTTTCAGAGTCATTCCTGAATCTCAGCAGTGAGTAGAGTTGCTGCACAGACTTCCAAATCAACATGAATCTTAACTCTTCCGGGATCATCCCAGATGCCCTTCGCAGCCTGGGGGTTTTTGTTTCTGCACCCTTCCGCTCTTGCCAGGTTAATTCATAGCATATTACCTGGAGAATAGCAGTGTCCACTCCTTTCAGCTCTCACCTTGGGGAAAGCTTGGGAAATGCAGTTCAGGAGTGCCTCCTCAATCCCATTCAGGGTGGTGGGGTCCCTCTGGAGTTTGGGCTGGCCTGAGGAGTGCCCATGGAGTGCCCATGGTGGGCCGGCTATGAGATGTGGCCTCCTGCAGCCCCTGGCCTTGACGGTATGATCGTTTCTCTATCACTCCCAGCTCCTGAATACCTGCAAGGGGCCCAGCAGCCCTTTCTCACCTTTGCTGGCATTCTTAGTCAGTTCTTTGTCTCATAACAACCTCAAAATCTCAGTGGTTTACCACAACACACATTTATTTTCAAATCCATGGGTCTGCAGGTTGACCTTGGCTAACGTAGAGTGAGTTCATGTGGATCAGGCTGAGCCCAGGCTTCAGGCTGGGTTCAGGCCTCCTCTGCATGTCTCATTCTGGGGCCCAGCACGCAGGGGCAGCGGCTGCCTGGAGCAGGCTTTTTCCATGGCAGATCACAGGGGCACAAGAAGGCTGAGAAGAAGCACGGATGGGTCCCAGCATCTCAGCACCAAACTGGCACAGAGTCACTACTACCCACATTTCAAAGGCGAAAGCAAGTCACCTGACCCAGCTCATCACCAATGGGGTGGAGAAACATATGCCACCCACTGTGGTCACAGGAACCGCAAAGTCACATGAAAAAGAGTTTGGCTGTGTAATTCTAGGGAGCAAGGAATCAGAGCAACAAACAAGTATCATTTGAGTCCCCATTGGGACACCCTGTTCCTAACATCTGGAGCAGGGTAACCTGACACACCTGCGATGCACAGCGAGGCTGGACACTAAGGCTGTTAATGTGGGCACACATCTGGAGCTGCCGTGGGAACAGGGCATGGGGCTGTGGTTCCTTCCAGAAAGTACATGTGACCTCACTGTGACCTTACTCTGACCCCACAGTGACCCTGTGACCTCCCTAGCATCACTGAAACAATAGAACAACTTGAGCATCTAGAGTCACAGGACCTATGCCTCTTCCCCAAGTATGCTGACTTGTCCTGGAGAACCCAGTGTCCTGGGAGGTGGGCTCGGGCCCTCATGCTCCGGAGCCAAAGCCTCACTGGGCTCAAAAAGGCCTCGTGCAGCTCAGCATCCCAAGATGCTCATAGCCCACCTCACTGTAGGGACCTGACAGACACCCCAGAGTCTTAGTGCAGAGACGTTCCACGCCAGGCTGGGGAAGGCGCATGCGCATATGGGGCCTCTCATACCCCTCTGTGTACAGATGGGGAAATTGAGGCCCAAGAAAAGAAAGGCGCCACAGAGTAGTGGTATGGCTTCCTGTCTCCCCCCTCAGTGCTTTCCAACACCTCAGGGACCCCGATGACCCCAAAGCCTCTGAGCCCCCCCATCCCGCATGTTATCCCCCCACTGGCCTTGTCTCTGCCTGACTTGGGCTCTTCAAGAATCCTGGCAGAAGCTGCTGGGCCCGCCCATCTGTTTCTACTTGAGAGGAATGGCATTTCCTCAGAGAGGACAAATTGGTGACGGAACCAGGGACAGGAGCTTAGCCAAGAAAGCCCGGGCCTGCACAAGGCCAGGCCAGGCTGATAGAGAGGCGTCTGGGTTTCAGCATCCAATTAGCACCCTCTGTTCTTAGAGCTGCTGACTGAGACGGCTGCTGAGCAGCTGGAAGGGAGCAGGCTGGCCGGTCAGCTGGTGAATGAGCACTAATTGGGTGTCAAGCATGCCAGGGCCCACTGGCTCCCCTCACCTCCCCACCAAACTCTCGGAGACCACCACAGAGAGCCAAGGGGAGGAAGGCAGCTAATTGGTCCAGCCTGCCCGGCAGCCCCTTTCTCCATATCCTGATGCCCTGTCACTCAGCTTCCTTTGTCTTCCGTTTCAAGGGCTCAGGGAAAACTGCCCACATCTGCTGAGGAGTTTCCTATAAACCGTGGGGTAGAAGGGGAGCTCATTTTAAAAGAGGCTCTACGCAGGGACATCCTGGCACATTTCCCACAAGTGGTCCCAGCTTGACTGTGCAGAACTGTGGGGACAGCCCTCCTACACACTCCTTCACACTTGTGCTTATCCATATTTTTAGACACAAGTTTCCAAGTTGCCCTAAAGCTAATGAAATACTTTTGTTGCCTTTTGCCTGGCCGCATCGCTGCTCATTTGGGAGGGAAGAAAAACTATTAATAATACTTCATTTTCCCCACACTCTAGCTAGAAGAAACCACACTTACTTTAGAGGGAGCACGTGTGGATTTGAACAAGCATGTGGCACAAACACGCGGCTGTCTGGTGGCCCTTGTTTTAAGTCCGCCAGACACAAAATGTGGAACGTAGAGAGAAATAAGGCTGGAATTTCTGTAAGAGGTAGGGCTGAGATGATATTTTGAGATAGGAACGCAATCTGTGCTTTTGTTCCTCTGTGTTTTCCCAGCTCACTCCCACCCCCAAGCGAGTCGCCACTACTGATCATTGCTTCAGGGAGAGGTGCAGTAGGAAAAAAACACACACACACACACAAAAACAGAAATAGCCTGCAAATCTCTGTGGCTTTCGTGTTCCACCGGGGAAGGGGACTTCTCAGGCCTGGACAAGTGTCTAGAAGCAGGGGCAGAGGTGGCTTCACTCTCCATCCCCTCCTCAGAAGACCAGATAGAAATCCCAACCCCTCCCTCAGCCCCAGATCAGGGAAGAGACAGGAGGGAGAAGAGGGAAGCTATTCCCACCAACCCCTCTGGGAGGGTCACCCAGGCAGAGAAAACTGTGAACAACCCATAAATCATTCTCCACCTCAAACACCACTCAGAAACGACAGAAAGCCACTAGGCCATACGGGAAACCATAAAAGAGGGTGCTGTGGGGACCAATGACCAGAGACAAGAGGCCTGTTCCTTTCTTCTCCCTCCCAACGCTTTGGCTCTGCCTGAGAGCCCAGAACTGCAACTCTTCCCTATAAGTAAGAATCTCTAAGGAAGACTGAGGTCAACTTCTATCCCTTAAGCTCTATGAAATGAGGGTTCAAAGTCAAAATTCAATTTAGTAATAGGAAAAAACTGTTTACGGTAATATGCCTTACACATATGAATAGGTAGACATGCCATCTGTGGCCTTCAGACATTTTTATGTCACCTTCTCAGAGGTCTTCCTCTACCACCTCACCTTCCGTTCAGTCTCTAGCCTCATGGCCTGCCCTTTCTCCATTGCGGTCATCATTTTATCTGACATTACATTAGATATCTGTGTTTATTTAGTTATTGTCCTTGCTCATGAGGGCAGGGACGTTTTCTGTTTTGTTCGCTGTTGAACCTCTAATGCCTAGAAGAGAGCTAGCTAGCCACAGCACTCTCAATAAATAGGTATGCACTGAATGAATGAGCACATTGTGTGCTCCATGGTGACCCCAGCTGGCAAAGGAGATATTGCACCCCAACTCTATTAAACATTATCCCAGCTGAACTAAAAAGGAGGAGGGAACACTTTTACAGGTCCTGAGGGTGATAAGATTGGGAAACTCCAGACATAGGAGAAATTTTTTCTGGACCTAAGATACAGACTTAAGAGGGAGCCTGGAGATGGGGATGGAAGAGGGGTGGGAACGAAACATGAGTCTAGTTTTTGAAAAAAAGGGAATCTGATTGGTGGGGGGGGGCTTCGACTCTCAGAGTCTAGCCACCAAGCTTCACAATCTGCAAGGCAGTCACCTTCCTCCAATTTAATTCTCCTCTTCTCCCTCTTTTATTTCAATTTAATCCCTCAGATTTTTTTTTAATTTAAGCTCAAGATGGGGAGAGAGAAGGAGAGGGGACAGTAGCAAGAGAATTATAAGGCCCACCATAGAGGAGCTTAAAATCAAGCTAAGGAGATAGGATAGAGTGAGTTTGTCTTGACCTCCTCTGGCATCTCCAGAGGACTTTGATGCTGCAAAGCGCTTTCCCATATATGTCTTTATTGGGTCTCCCCATGACCTGTCCTGGCAGGCAGGATAATCATTCACAAGCCCCGTTTTATAGATGAGGAAACTTGAGCTCAGTGAAGAAAATGACTTGTCCAAAGTCCCCACAAAGAATCCTGGAAGGGCCAAGACTCACAACCAAGTCTTCTCCGATCTTACACTTTCTGGTGTTCTAGTTCAGTAGTCTACGTCATGGAAAAGCAAAAACTCCCCCTGCAGAGATGAGGCATGCAGCTAAGAAAAAACCCGTAGACCTCAGCAGCAGAATCGGGGGGCCTCTGGGAGCCCAGGGGCAGAAGAGCTAACCCCATCCCCTGTAAAAGTTTTGACTGTGGTTACCTTCCCATGAATGCTATCCCTTTATAACTGGAACTTTGATAAAATGGGAACCTTGAGGTTCTCCAGCAGGGATCAGCAAGCCAGGTCCTCCCATAAGGGTGTCCACACCCTTGTCTGTGTAAGAGGAAACCTCTGACTGCACCCCTGGGAATGTTTGCCCCATTTCATTATCAAACCACTTGTAATTATCAAACTGTGCTCCCTGAAGTTGACCTTTAGCTGGGGAACAGCTATATTTAGAGAAAACCAGCCCTTTGTAATTACCCCCACTCAGATTACTTAAAGGTCGGCTGCAGATGTGACAGTTTGATCTGTGGGAAGGACTGTTTCCAGGATCCCTGGATAATTATTCAAACCAGACAATAATTAGAAAATGTTTTTTGCAAATGAATCCATCCCTGTTGTTCATCCCCAGAAGCGAGCCCAGGAGGCTCACCAGGCCAAAGTCATCCCCTGGAGACATAATAAGAACAATCTTCTTGTGCACATCCCTTTACAGTTTACAAAGAACTTCCTATCTCACCCCCCATACGCCTCACATCAGCCCTATGTGAGATACACATTCCAACTTTACAGATGAGGAAACTGAGGCTCTGAGAGGTGGACTTGCCCAAAGTCACATAACTGAGTCAAGACTTAGGGATCTTCTGACTCCAAATCAC
Source organism: Hipposideros armiger (assembly GCF_001890085.2). NCBI lineage: Eukaryota > Metazoa > Chordata > Mammalia > Chiroptera > Hipposideridae > Hipposideros > Hipposideros armiger. The sequence goes on along the minus strand of NW_017731360.1, from coordinate 994,373 downwards.
TTGCTGTTACCTGAGAAAACCCCTCATTCAGCAAATATGTACCGAGTGCCTACTTTGAGCCTGGCCTTGTAGTGGGCTGCAGACAGGACAGGAAGACCTTGGCATCATCCTTGGTGTTTGAAAACTCAGGATATTGGGTTGGGGGAGGGGAGAGACCTGAACCATTGAAACCCCAGGAAAAGCAGCATCTTTAGTGAGGGTCCATAAACCAAGGATAACTTTGGGCATCAGATATTAAAGATCAATCTATTTGAAGAGATGAAGGAGACTTTTTGGTGCAAACCAACCAAAGACAATGGACAAAGTCTCCAGATTGAGAGGGAGAAACAGCATACAAATGGAGCCAACAGATATCTTCCATTAGCACATTTAAAGTAACTAAATAATGAAATGGCACATGTCATCTGATGCCAGTATGCAGAGGGTTTGAGGATGTGAGTGACATTCCCTTGAGCGTTATTTTCTTAGTTTTAAATGATTCCCCTGGAGGCCAGAGCTTCTAAAAAACCCCACGGAAGAGCAAGTTAGGCAAAGAGGGTCTCAAAGCCCACTTTCCCTTCACCCAGAGAAGCTCCATTTATATCTGTTTTACATTTTGAGCTTCCATTAAAGAAAAGAGTCCATGATTTTTAAAAATATATAAACTATTGGTTTATAGGCTTAATCATAGGTATGGTGGTTAAAGATATTTATAAATTGCCATGAGTATCAACTCCACAATTTCTTAAAGTACAAAAAAACTAAAAGATAATTGTCGACAATATCTTTAAATAAACAATTCACATCAACTGACTGGTCAATCATCAGATTCTACCAAGATGAAATAATGATTAAAAATAAGAATGCCAATATTGATAATTAACATCTATTTAGACCTAACTGTATGTTGGGGGCTCTTCTAAGTACTTCACAGGCATTAATTCATTTGCTTGTCCACACAACCCTGTGAGGTGGGTATTATGGGTCCTAATATCACCCCCATTTTGTAGGTGAAGCAGCTGAGACACAGAGTTCACAGGAGGTGATTCACATGGGGTCATGCACTTAGGTTGAGTGACACCAACTGCACAAAGGTGGATGGGTAGAGCTGCAGAGAAACTGTGGCCCAAGTGAAAGAGATGGAGGGGTTCTGGCAGGCTTTGTGCTCCCAGGGAGAAGGAGAAGGCTATCAAGTCAGTAGGAACTTGGTCCCCTCCCACAGCCGATGGCGAGTTGAGCTTGACAACAATGGGCTGCTAGGTAGAGATGGAGTGGCTGCTGTGTCCCATCCTAATTCAGAGGTTCTGCAGTTCCCAAATGATGTGCATTTGGAGATGAAGGGTCATTTGAACAGCCCAGGTTTTGAGATCCCAAGGGCACACAATGGGGGTGGCAGGGAGGGGGTGACAGTCTTCATTGTATCACCAGTTGAAACTCCACTGGGGAGAAATTAATACCTCATGCAAATGTGAGCTCGAGGTTTGTACATGCTAGGCTTAAGAAAGAAAGAAAGAGAAGGAAAAAAATGGCAGTTTTAATAAACTCTGAATATAAACTCCACTCTAAAGATACTGTGTAGCTCATGGGGGAAGATATTTGTCCAACACTTCAGAAGCCCTCATTTATCTACAAACAATATTTCTTTTTCCACTTATTCTATCAAATTTCCATTATTCTATTTATGAATGCAAATCCCCAAAGACCTGCCCTGGCTGCAGTCCCTTGAGTCAGCTGATATTTACTCAGCAACCTCCCAGTGTCAGGCCCTCGGCTAAGCTCTGGGGTTGCATTAGGGAAAGAAAGGCACAGAAGGGCCGGCCAAGGGGCGCGATGGTTAAGAGCTGGCTTGGGACGCCAGAGGGCACTGGTTCGGATCCCACGTATGAGGGCCAGTGACACTGCCCTCTACAGCTAAGATGCTGAACAACAGCTCAACCTGGAGCTGGGCTGCCGTGAGTCGCCAGCGAGGGCAGGTGGGTTGCCATGGGCTACCGTGTGTAGCCAGTAGCCAGTGTGAGCGGCTAGCAGCCGCCGTGAGCAGCCATCCAGAAGCCAGTGACTGATCTGCCTCGCCCTGGAAGAGCGCAATGATGGTGCCAACTTGGGCCAGTGAAGCAATGTCCTCCACAACTAGACTGAAGAACAAAAGGATAGCAACTTGGCTGTTCCCCTTCCCCCAATTCCCCAATAAAAATCTTTAAAAAAAAAAAAAAGGAAGGCATGGAACTCAGCGTCTAGGTCTGCATTGGCTCTATACCACAGCCACTTGCCACATGTGGCTATCTTACATTTCTATTTTAATTAGTTAGCTAAAAGAAAATAAAATAAAAATTCAATCCCTCTGTCAAACCAGCCACATTTCGAGTGTTTAACATGTGAACACAGGGCAGACATAGAATGTTCCCATCAGCGCAGAAAGCTCTATCGGAAACTCTGGTAGATAAAGCAATACCTGTATTGGTTGGGAGGCAAGCCTGCTTTCATTATTAGCTATTCTGTACAGTAATGGTTGCCTATCTTTCTAAATACTTGATAATTCTGGCTTTTAAATCAATTCACACTAGCTCAGCTCAGGTTAGTCTGAATGAGTAGTTCCCAGGTACATTTGGACACCATGAGTTTGGTCGCACAGATTCTTCAGGAGGGCATAACCAGACGGCAGTGTGCAGTATGCTGGCTCATCCGAGCACAGTAGGGTTTGTACACGTGGACTAACATATATCACACACACGCACACATGCACACATGCTCCTGCTCACTGGGATCCACACACATTCATTAACACACACACTCAGACACGCACACTCTTACACACTTGTGATTTTATGTGCAATCACATCCAACTCTTACACACACACACACACACACACACGCGCGCGCAGTGTTTTACACAATTGCATCCTGCATTGCTACTGGATTGTCACACATGATTGAGTTGGCTACAGTTAAGTTCTGTGGCTTTTTGCTATCCTGATATAATACAGAAACAGATGGGCCAATTTTTCTTGCATTTTCCAGATTCAAGATAAATGCTCAGGGAGCTCCACGGTAACCCTGTCCTTGGGATCCGTCCATTCATTCACCGTTCAGCAAACATTGATTGAGGGCCTAGAAATCGACGGAATCACAGAGGAGGGTTGGTAACTAAACCACAAAAATTCCACTGTTGAGTATCAGACAACTCTGGGAAGGGGGAGGGGCGGGTGTCATCTTACAGAATACAGGGCCTGCGGTCCCTACCCTGGGACCAAAAATGCAAGCAGGGACCCTGTCACCTTCTCACCCCCACCCCCCAAAATCCAGCTACAGGGAGTGCAGGCAGCAGCCACCTCAGCTCTCAGGTCCCTCAGGGTCTCCCTCAGGAGCTTTCCCCTTGGTCACCTGTCCTGGGGCAGCCTGTGTCTAGTGGCTGAGCGAGGTGGGGGTGTGAGGGAGGGTTGACCGTTTCTGCCAGATACGGACACCCCGATGAACAGACTTGTTCCATCAGGCCGGCCATGACCTTGTTGCTTAGGTTCCTTCTCCCTCATAGGTGTTGCTATAACATCTTGTTATTAGCATCCGCTTCTAGAGAATGCAGCCTGCAACAAGAAGCCTCACCTCTGCGCTGGCCATCATGAGTCAGTCATGGTCTGTGCCCACAAGGCTCCCCCGGGATATTTCCAAACCTTTGGAGTCCAGGAGGAAGTGGGGAGACGGTCACCCTCCAAAGCAGCTTTGCTTTGCCCAGAGCCCACCAAGTCTCCTGAATTTCTGTTTATTTCTGCCCAGGATTTCTTGCCCAGAATCTTACCAGGTATCTCATGAAAGAAGAGTTCTGGCCATTCCTGGCCTTCTCCCCGCCACCACCTGACCAAAATGCTCAAACCCAGGCCGCACGAGGGGCCAGAGGGAAAACAGTGCATATCATCCACTCTAACCTCGTCCCCAGGACACCCCTCCCCTCTCCTGCTCTAAAATAAACGCTGCCATGCAAACCCGTAGTTATGAAGCTGACCCAGGGTGGGGAGCAGTGGGTGGAGAGAACTGGGGGAGGAGCAGGAGTAAGCATGTAAAACAGCTAGCCCTGAGCCGGGTCCACAGCAAGTGCCAATAAATGAGAGCTGGTTTTATTATTATTATTATTATTATTTTATTATTAACCATGAAGCTATCACCAGTAGTCAGTCTGCTGGCAGCGGGCGGCAGTGTGGGCTGGGCTGCTCCCTGTTCCACATCACTAACCCAGGCTAAGTGGTGGTAATTACGACTTTGAGGAATACTAGTAACGGTGCCAAGTTCCAGAATAGCTAAAGCAATGAGTTGAGAGGCCTCTGGTTCAGCTCGGGGCTGCCAGGCTGAGCAGAGATTTGCACAGTTGGCCATGTGGCAAGGTGGGGGCAGTACGGGGACACTCTGGAAATACTATCTCTCCTGGCCCCCAGAAGAGGACAGTCAGTAGACACACAGTGGGGAAAGGGCCTAGTGCCAGCATGCTAAAGGAATACAGGGTTCCAAGCCTGTTGCAATGACCCCATCCCAGCAGCCTGAGCCTGTGGAAGCCCTTGTGTGCTCATTAAGAGCCTCTGAATGGGCCTTGCTTCACAGTGAGCCACAGGTCTCCACGCAGCCTGGTCAGGCCTCACCCTGGGTCGGGACTGTGCTGCCAGTTATTTGCACGAAAGCACCACTGCTGGTGAGGCCTCATGGGAATTGCTCAGGGCTGCCTGCACAGGGTTGCAAGAGGCCCAGATGCACATGAGTCTTGTGGCCCAAGGAGTTTTTTATTTTATTTTATTTTATTTTTTAAAGATTTTTTTTAAATTTGGGAATTGGGGGAGGGGGAACAGTGTTGGGGAATTAGGGAAGGGGAACAGACAAGTGCTGTCCTTTTGTTCTTCAGTCTAGTTGTGGAGGACATTGCTTCACTGGCCTATGTTGGTATTATCATTGTGCTCTTCCCAGGTGAGGCAGATCAGTCGCCGGCCTCTGGACAGTCGCTCACAGCAGCTCTTGGCAGTTCACACTGGCTGCCAGCCGCTCACGCTGGCTGCCAGCCACATAATGTAGCTTATGACAGCCCCACTGCAGCAGAAACTGCAGCCCACGCCATTGCCAGCGACTCAAGGCAGCCCAGCTCCAGGTCGAGCTGTTGTTCACCATCTTAGCTGTAGAGGGCAGTGTCACTGGCCCTCATGTGGGATCTGAACCGGGGCCCTGCTGCTCAGAGCTGGCGTCCCAAGCCAGCTCTTAACCAACGTGCCATTCGGCCGGCCCCCAAGGAGTTTTTTAGAAAAGGGATTTCTTCTCCCCACATTCCCCCTTAAAAATTTGCTCCTGCCTTACCCTGAATAACCAATGGGCAAACAGACAGACCCAATGAAGGCTCAGCCATTGAGAGGGTAGCTAAAATTGTGTATTTCCTCCAATTCCCTCTGCCTCTCTACCTCCCCCAGCTGAAAGTCCCAGGGGCAGCAGAACACAAGGCAGGGCAGGGCCCAGCCCAGCAGTGAGCTTTTCCGGTAGCCCAGCACCTGGCCTCTTATCGCCTGTCTCTTCAAAGTTCATCAGCTCCCTCTAACTGGGAAATGAAGGTGGGGCTCTCCCCCAAATTCCCCCTGGCCAGGGAGCCTGAACTTCTGCAGAATGCTTTGGCTCAGAGTGTGGAGGAGCCTCCATTTCTTCATGATAAAGCAACAGGGTCTTTCTAGTTGCTGCCATGATCAGTTACTTCGCACCAAGTCCACAACCCTTGAGATCCAGGGCACTGAACCATCATGCTCTTCCTGCCTCTAAGCTTTTGGCACATTCTGCTTTTCTCCTTGGAAGGCTCTCCTCCCCCGTCCACCTGTGAACTCTCAGTCATTGGTCAATGCCCATCTCAAGAGTCAGTTCCTCTTTGTAACGCTCCCTGATCGCCTTTCCCCACCCTCACCCCATTCCTGACCCCCACTGAGCCCCTCCTTGGGGCTCCCACTGCACCTCAAGCTTCCTCCTAACTTTGCAATGCACCCGTCTGTCTCCCTGCAAGCTGCTCCACAGTGGGGGACCCTGACCCTCTCCGTCTCTGGACCTTTGGCGTCTGGCAATTGGAAGGCATTATTCATATTCATTCCAGTGATGTAAAATGAACACAGGTGGAAGGTCAGAGAAAAGAAAGGACTCTGAAGAAATCGGGGAAAAAGAGAGAGAATGGGGAAGAGAAGAAGGGAGGGGGAGAGAATGAAAAAGAGGGAGAGAGAGTTGGAGGGATGGACAAATGGGGATAGGAGTGGTCACTCACGGACCTGACCCTTTTCTACCTTCTGTGGGAAGCTCCTTGTGCCTCGTGCTGCCCCGGAAGACCTGGAATGCCTGCCTGGGGAGACACCCAGGTGGCAGTAAAGGGCAAAAGCAGGAGCGCCATAAAGGCTGTACCTGGAGAAGGTGCTGTTGGTGTCAGGTGGCCTCCAAGCCAACCCCAAGGTAAACCGCATGCCAGGTTCTAGTGAAAATCCCTAGGTTGAGCTCCACGTACTCCTCATGCCTGATTCTCCATCTTCCAGTCTGCCCACCTTTGGCCCTGGCCCAGGCCCTTGGCCAAGCACTCCTCTGGCCTGCAAGAGGCATCCTGCCTTGCTTTCTCCCTCCAGCCTACATTAAAACCGCATGGAACATTCTCAGTTCTAGCTCCCTCCTTACTCCCCAGTCATGTCTGGCTTAAGATATTGAAATTCGAAACTTGGTTCAAATGTAAATTATTTCAAACTGATTTCTAAATCATTGTTCCCTGTACTGTCTACACGTGCTAAAGTGAGACGCATACCTTGTTTTCAGCAGATCCTCATTATAAAATGTGAGCTCGGTGGAAAACTCAAGAACTTTTTAATTTACTCATAAATCACGAGGGCCACATTTCTCCAACGAACTGCCTATCGGTGCCCAGACAGCCAGGTAAAGGAGTGCTGATGTGGACATACACCTTGCCCCTCAGTTCACAGTTCCAGTCCTCTAGTTAACGCTGGGAGTGGTTCCCACTCACACGCTGTGGAAACCTGCAGGCCTTTTTATAGTCAGCAACTAGGGTCTGAGAGATGCCATACCTGGCAGAACCTCCCAGAGATGGATTGACCCTGTTCCCCTGTGCCGCACATAAGCCAAATGCCTGCCGAAATGAATGAATGAATGAAAAAAATAAATGGAGGCGTGAATGAATAGATGTGTGTGGGAAAAAAAAATCAGTGAATGACTATGGGAATGAGTAAGTGAACAAGGAAATGAGGAGGCCCACTGAGCACTAGAGGACACTCCAGATGTCCAGGCGGCACGATCGCAAGAGCTACCCCTGGGAAGCTGCAGCACAGCCTTTATAAACACTTCCTTTTGCCATGGCAAGTGTGGGCCGCCCTATGGAAAGATATTTGAAGCTTAGAATGGGTCACAAGCATATTGTTCCTGGCACTTTACTGTAAACCAGCCAAGACTTCACGATCATTTTGTATCTCAAAATCTGCAAAGACAGCCTCAGATTTGAAGTCTGGAACTGTCTGGAGCTAAAGCATCCAATGAAGACATAGGGTGCTGCAGGAGGTAGTAAGCGCCCCGTCGAGGGGGTTAGTTAGCAGACACTGGCTATGATGAAGATGAGCCACTCCTCTGACACGCAAGGGACCTTCCGAGTATGAGTTCTCTGTGCCCCATGTGAGTGGAAAAATCATCACCCAGGTCCTCCCCCCGTTTTTCTTTTTGTGTGAATTTTTTTTAAGCATTCAATAAACAGTAGCTATATGTCATTCATCTGTGAAATGACAGGCAGGATTCCCAAGCATAAAAATTCCATAGCAGCCCCTTATGGCATTTATCATAGTTTAACATGCATATGTGGAAGTGTTTGATTCAAGTCTGGTTTCCCTACTAGGAGGTTGCTATTTCTCATCTTATTTTAGGAGACAGTGTAGTATGGTGGTTAAGAGCATGAGCCGAGTTCATACTCTGTCTCTTTTACCTATGCTGTGTTACATTGAGCAAGTTACTTAACTTCTCTGTGCCTTAAGTTTCTCTTCTGTAGAAAGGATGCTAGCACTTGCCTATGGGGTTGTTGTGAGTGTTAAGTGAAATAATACAACAAATGCACTTTCAACAGTGTCTGACACACAGTAAATAACCAAAGCTGTTATTATTTTAATACAGTAAAACCTTGGATTGCTAGTAGCTTGGTTTGCGAGTGCTCCACAAGACGAGCAAACATTTCTAATACATTTTAACGTGGCAAACAAGCGATGTCTTGCAATATGAGTACGCAGTTTGTTTCTGGAACGAATTATGCTCACAAACCAAGGTATTACTGTACTTCATTTTTAGAGGAAAAACTACAGAGTCACAAGTATTTTTCCTTAGAGTTTTATAAATATTTTCCATTATATTTTAGCATAATTTGAAGATAAATCAGACACCAATCTTGTTGCCTGATACTTGTAGGATACTTCCCTAAATTTTTAACTTCCTTCAGTGTTTCTTCCCAACCCTTGGTGGATATTTTTTTTTAACTCAAGGAGATTTTCTTCTACTATTTCTTTGATTACAGTTTCACCCCTATAAAGCTCTCTGCTTCTGGAACTTCCATTGAATGGATGGTGAAGTTCCTGGGTGTGATCCTCCGTACCCATTTTTTGCTTATATTTCTCCATCCTTTTTGAAGTTATTTTCCTTTTCCTTTAACATTTCTGTTATACCTCCTCATAATTTTCATCTGTGTTTAGGGAGAACTTCTCAAGCTGGTTTTCAAGTTAATCGAGTTGGTTTCTGAAGTTTCCATTCTGCTCTGTGCAGCCTTAATAGAGTAGAAAAAAATGGAGATCTTACCTTTCCTTTCTAAGAACTCTTATTGTTTTCAGATTGATCTTTTTGAATTAACACCATCTCAACTCTCACTAAAAATACAATTAAAGGGGCTTTTTAAAGTTCTTCCCTAGTTCCTGAAAATATTTCTTTTTCTGGGTGCAATTTTGCTGAATGTTCGGAGTGGTCCCTCAGTCCCCCTTCTTGAATCGTTGTCTTTTCACAAAACCAGCAAGCAGCTTTTCACCATTTACTCACACTTGTTGATGATGCCTGTAGTTGTTTCACTCTGGATAATCTGTTGGTGATTAGTAAGTCACTCTACCTTCCCCCAAAAGTGACAGGGCAATCAGCAATTACGGTTTATAAATTAGAATTAGCTTTAGCTGTAAGTAATGGAAAATCGAAAATAACAGTGGTTTAAACAAGATCTAAGTTTATTTCCCTCTCAGGCAAAAGAAATCAGTCTAGAATTGATCATGGTGTCCCACAATGTCAGGAGCTCTAGCTCATTCAATATAGTTGTTCTACCTTCCTCAGCATATGGTCTTTATTTCATAGTCCAAAATGAATACTTCAAGTCCCAACCATCAAGTCCATAATCCAGCCAGTAATAAGAAGGTGGAGAAAGAAATCACACACCTTCTCTTAAGGAACACTTCCTGGAAATGACGCTCACCATTTCTATTTACATTCTAGTGGCCAGAACTCGATCACATGACCCTACCTAGCTGCAAGGGAGGCTAGAAAATGTAATTTTTATTCTGGGTGACCAGCTAAAATTTTTACTGCTATGAAAAAAGAGGAGAATGAATATTAGGGTACAGGCAGAACTTACTTTTTTTGCAATCTTGGGGGTAACTGTAGGAGGACTAAGCCTTCCCTCTTCCTTCCTCTCTTGCCAGAAGTTTCTGACATAGAACTTTGCCATCTTAATTTCCATCTGCGTACCACTCTGATCCAAGAATTAAGGGGCTGAGGCAAAGTGGACTTTGTCATCACTCATTCCACTAACCAATGGAAAGCAGAGTGAGCAGTCAATACTTGCCCCTCTCTGAACTCTCCTCCCCGCCCCCCCCCTTTTTTTTGGCTAAAACTCCCAGGGGTTGCAAATAACTAACTAAGATCTCTTTGAGGTTTTCAGAAATTACGTAGAATTTCCCTGTTACTTTGGTTGCAGCACTTCAGCAGGAATAATGAGAAGAAACCAAATTCGAGAACTTAGTTGGCATCTTGGTTTAAGAACATAAAACACAAATTTGATATCCTATGAGTCCCCTGTTTAAAATCCTGCCCTCAATAAGCACACGAAAAGGTGTCAAATCATTAGTCCTTCAGGAAACACAAATTCAAACACCATGAGATTCCACTATAAACCCACCAGAATGGCTCAAATTAGACAAGGTAGAGCTCCTGGAATTCCCATACATCACTGGTAAGAATGCAAAATGTTACTACTTTTGAAAATAGTTTGATAGAACTAAACATATGTTTATCATCTGACCCAACAATTCCACGCCTAGGTATTTACTCAAGAGAAATGAAACCATGTGTGCACACCAAGACTCACACACAAATGTTCATAACAGCTTTATTTGTAAAACTAGAAAACAACCCCAATGTACATCAACTGGCAAATAGATAAACAAATGGTGAAAATCCACACAATGGACGACTTAATCAGCAATGAAAAGGAACGAAGCACTGATACAACCACGCGGATCAAAACCATCGTGCACGATTCATGCAAAAATAAGCTGAACGAGTCTATATAGTGACAGAAACCAGATCAGTGGGCGCTTGGGCAGGGCGTGGGAGCGGGGAATGAATGTAAAAGGGAATGGCGGCACTTTGGGGGGTGGCGATGAAAACGTTCGGTATCTTAATCGAGGTGGTGTTTGTTTGAGTGAATGCATTTGTTAAAATTCATCAAACTGTACACTTACAAGAGGTGCATGGGTACATTTTACTGTGTGTACCATACTGCTGTAAAGTTGATTTAAGAAAAGGAAAAAAAAATTGTCCTGCTTCCTATGTCCTACAGGATAAAGCTCAAACTCTCTAAAAAACATACAGTCTTTTATGATCTGGCCCCTGCCTCCTTCTCCAGCCTTCAGATGTCCATGTGATCACTGCGACCTACTCCAGCTCAAAACTCCAACCAGCTATGTCTTTGATGAAGAGAGTCCTGTGGGAGGGGAAGTCCATTATAGCTTAATAAGTGCAGTATTCTTGGCAGACAGTATCTTTCAGGTCCTGGGATGGAGAGAAGTAATAAAAGGAGATCTAACTGGCAAGAGGCCTAGGAACTGTTGAAAGGGTGCTCTTTACGTGCCCCCACCTTTAACACCTAAACGTCAGTGCCCAGTAGAGTTTACCCCCTACAACAATATGCTCCTACATAGGATTTTTGCCAGGACAGCCCTGTTATTTTCCTGCTTGGAAACAAATTTAAAGAGGAAAAAAAAAAACCCTCAGATACTTTCAGTCACTCATTCTCCACCGCCCGTAATTTGTCAGTCTGTCTTGAAATCTTCCCCTGCATGGCTTGGCTTTAATGGGTTCAGCATTTAGTGAGCTAGGCAGTGGATTATGTGCGAAATGCATTAACCTCTCACATGATTGTAAAAATTGCCTTAATAAAATAGAGCTAAATCCTACTTAGTAGCAATAAAACAGAAGCCACTACGTTCCAGGATGCTAATGACCTGTGAGTCATTCCTTTTGATTTTAGAACGTTGAACATTTGAAATTTGTCCCTTTTTATGAAACTTTTAAGCTTGGATAACTGCTGGAAAATGACACCAGTTAAAATAAGTTTCCTGCTCACAGATAGCCAGAAAGCCAAGAAACTTCCATCATCTTCTTAAAGCGCCGTCATCCTGAGACAGCCTGAGATTTTGAGGGCACAGATGCAAATGGAAAAAAGGAAAGAACTGATTATAATAACTAATATTTACCTAGTGCTTTCCTGCTTACAACGCTGTTTTTCACCTATATCAATTGATTCAACTCACATAACAGTCTTGTGAAGTAGGTACTATTATCTCCATTTTTTAGATAAAGAAATTGAGATTCAGAGAGGTAAAGCAATTTGTCCAAATTTTCACAGCTCATCGGATGAAGAACTGGTACTTGGATCCAGGTCCTCTGAAGTCAAGTTCCACCCTATCGCTAACCGCTGTTTTCAGGTTTATCTTTAACAATAGTCACCTCCTTATGAAATGGAAGAAAAGGGCAATGGGGGCTCAATAACCTGAAACATGGTGATGCTTTGGCCTCCTCCCTTTCCCAGCAAAGTGAGGTTTATCACACCAGCATCTGTTATCTTATACCAGTCCCATGGTTTTCTGCTAGTGCTTGTAATAACTATAGTAATAGGAGCAGTTATCCTGTAAGAGTAATAATAGCAAAAACAGTAATAATAGTAACCGCTGTCCTTTCTGAGCACTGTGGCAGGCACTAAGTGTTTTGCATGTCCGATCTCATTTAATCCTCACCACAATGTGGTAAATATTACCACTAGTCCCCATTTTCCAGATGAGGAAACTAGGGGCTAGAGGAATTAAGAAATGTGATCAGTCATGAGTTAACTATACAATTGGCCCCACTGTATGGTTTAACCTATCAATGCGACTTGGTGGAGCTTCCCATAAAGAAGCGGGGACGCTTCCATATTCCTTGAATCCAGTGTCTGACTTGCTTTGGCCAAGAGGATGCAGCAAAAGTGATGATGTGCCAGTTCTGAGTTTGTACACTTTTACTCTCGCTCAGAACCCTGCCACCACCATGACAGGTTTGCCCACTGGAAATAAGAGACTACGTGAGCAAAGCTATTTGTTCCAGCTCAGACCATACTAGACCAGCCAGCCCCCAGCTGACCCACCAGGTGACCACAGACACATGAGCAAGCCAAGCCAAGGTCAGCCACGTCTGGCTCAGACCAACAGAACCCCCCATCAACCCATAGACGAAGGAGAAATGATAAATTGTTTTAAGCCACTAGGTCATGAGATGGTTTGTTGTGCAGCAACAACTAACTGATAACTAACTGATACAGGGTGGAAGCAGGACTTAAACCTCAGTTTTATCAGCTCCACAGCCTGGACTCTTTTTTCTATGCTGTATAAGCCAGTCATGTCCTTCTAAACAAGCCCAGGCAGCACGGTTAGGAGAAATGTCAGTGTCATCCCAGAGGGATAGGATAGGCTTCCTTGTGCACTGAGACCTTGGGCCATTGTCTAGTTAGGTGTGAAAGAGGAAAGAGACTCAGATGCCTGGGTTCTAAATCCAGTTCTGCCAGTAGGGCTGCATGACCTTGAACAAGCCACCCATTTCTGTAGGTTTCCATGATCTTGTCCATAAGATGAAGAGCTCAGGGTGTATTTGCTCAAAAACTAATGTTTGTCAATAGTTGCTGTGCTAAGCCATGTGCTACATGCCAAGGATACAAAACTTATAAAATTCTCATCCTCAAGAAGCAGCTCACAGTCTAATGGACACATAAACATTGCGAACAAAACCAAAAAAAAAAATAGCAACATAGAGCTGTGGTGGTCGGCGGAATCATGGTTCCCCAAAGATGTCCACATCTCAGTCCTGTGCCCGGGAATTTGTTCCATCCTTCAAGCTCCAGCCCAGGCTGCAGCCTCCTCTTGGGAGCCTTTCCCAATCCCCCGTTTCTCTGTGTCCATCACAGGAATGGGGCCTTCTCCACAGTGCTTAGGAATGACTTCTTTACCTATCTGCCCTTTTCATCTGTATATTAACTATATTTTCGTACCGTCTCTACTCTTAATGCTCTGGCATCTGGGTGTCACTGAACCAAGGAGAGACTGTCTCTCCCAGAGCTAGCTAATTCTCAGAGATAGAAAATTACTCCCCTGCAAGTGAGCCAATTCAGATCCAACCAACCAACCCAAGCCCATATCCCCATTCACCTCCTTTATTGGGCTCTCACAGGGCTCTTCCATTCCAATAGTCCCACGCCAGAATCAGCCCAGGGCTAGGTACCAGAAACTCGGGACAGCTCCCAGACCCCAGAGCCCACTTAAGTTATTCCATCCAGCCAATCCGAAGCCTGCTTGCCCTGCCTTGCCCTGTCTTCCTTTGGAAACCACAATAAAGGCCCTTGCTCATGGCCCCTCCCACTCCTCCGCCTCCAGACGGACACTGGTGCTTCCCATGTGACCCTGCACCTCCTGTCAGGAACTGGAACAACTTCCTTCTCCATGGTAATCCTCTCCTGATCTGTTGGCCTCGTCATACCGGCATAACAATAAAATCTGCATTTTAAAATAGCTTGTCCATGAACTCCTCCAGGGCAAGGACCTTCTCCTCACGCTCCCTTGCACTGAGCACTCCCTGAGTGACAGCCTTTGACCTGCGTCATCTCCTTGATTTTCACAGCAGCCTAGCGAGGCAGGTACTGACCACTCCCAATTTACACAGGAGAATAAAGCTAGCCACTGGAAAAGCCAGGATTCAAACACAGGTCTCTCTGGCTCCCAAGTCCGCTTCAGGTTACCCCCCGGATGGAGTCATCTCACACTCAAAGGCCCCAGTCTCAACCTCAGGACCCCCGCAAACAGGGCTGCTCGGCACAGGCGTGCGGTTTTCACAAAGGCAACTGGCCAGTGGAGCAGGAGGACCAGAAAAATGAGCCCCCGATCGCTTGCCAAGCTGGGCGCTCTGGAGGCTGTTTCTTTCCAGGTGGGGCTCCTTTCCCCAGTTCTCACTCAGGTGCCATGTAGACTAGCCCTACATAAGAACCACAGTTGGTTCATGTCTCCTGTGATGTCTGCTCATGTCATTTCTCCATTGCATTGCATGGAGAGGTCACACTCTGAAGTGCATTCCAGCACAAACGCCAGACTGTCACAGATGTGTCAAGCCAAGGCTCGAGGCTTCCAGCACTGAGATCAATCACGCCGCGCCCCTTTAATTAATTCTCTCATCCCCTTTGTGTCTATTGTAGACTGAGCCTGTTCCTCAAATTAGTTCTTTTGTCTCTGCAAAGGGGGCATTCCCAGAGATGCGTATTTTAAACGTCTTAACTTTTGTGAGTGTAACATATGTGATTATAGCTTTGCAACTTGAGCTCTGTGATAATACCAAGTGGTTCTTGTCCCTCGAAACCAAACTTCAGAATTACAAATGACTCCTTCTGAGTTCCATGAAGCAGCTTGACCCTGGACAATGTGAGACCCTCTCCTGCCCTTTTGAGCAGGTCATTTGTTTTTTGCCCTAACAGATGGACCAGCTCCACTGACTCATGGCCCAGAACTCTCGCTTTTAAAGCAATCTCTGAGCTCTGCCACAAGGATGTCATTCTTGCAAAAGATATCTACGCAGTTGCACAACCATGGACAACCGCAGAAAAACTGTGGGTACACAGTGAGAGCCCAAAGCTGGCACCAAAACAAATGTCTGTGTTGCTGCAAATCAATGACACCCTCAGCCTTTGACCACAGGAACCCATGAAGCCATCACATGATGCCACCTGTGCCCCAGGCAGCCACAGTGTAACACTCCCGTCACAGCCAGAGGGCCCCACAGCCAAACACAGAGGCCCCCTGCAGAAGCACCACGGGCCCTGCCAACTGGCCCAGAGCGCCCGCTGCTTTCCTGTACCTGTCTGGCTTTAGAGAAGGCTGAGAGGCAGTGCACAGAAAGTCAGGCCAACCAGGAATTGTTGGGCATGAGAGGAATGGCAATGTGTTTCAGAAATCGTGATGCACCATATAAACAGCCTATAAATAAATGATCTCATTGTGAGTGGTACCCTTGTCATATACCTCCCCCCAACTCTGCTTTCCATCCCGCTTTCACCCCCCTGAACTAGTTCTTGCTCTAGAATTGGGTGCAGCTTGTTTTTTGGGGCTTTTTTTGGTTTTTTTTTTAAAGATTTTTATTGGGGAATTGGGGTGATGGGAACAGTGCTGGGGAATGGGGGAAGGGGAACAGACAAGTTACTGTCGTTTTGTTCTTCAGTCTAGTTGTGGAGGACGTTGCTTCGCTGGCCCAAGTTGGCACCATCATTGCGCTCTTCCCGGTTGAGGCAGATCAGTCACCGGCTTCTGGACGGCCGCTCACTGCAGCTGCTGGCCGCTCACGCTGGCTGCTGGCTACATACGGTAGCCCATGGCAACCCACTGCCACAGGGGCTGCAGCCTATGCCGTCGCCGGCGACTCACGGCAGCCCAGCTCCAGGTTGAGCTGTTGTTCAGCATCTTAGCTGTGGAGGGCAGTGTCACTGGCCCTAATATGTGGGATCCGAACCGGGGCCCTCTGGCATCCCAAGCCAGTTCTTAACCATCGCGCCACTCGGCCGGCCCAGGTGCAGCTTGGTTTTGATCTCCACTCCTCCACTTACTGATTGTGCGAACTTAGCCACATTGTTCAACTTCCCTATGCCTCAGTTTCCTAATTTGTAAATTGGAGGTAAAAGTAGCCCTCAGCCAGTAGGATTATGAAGAGCTTGTGCATAGAAAGAGCTTAACACAATACTTGTCCCAGACTGATGGACCCATCTTCACACTCTCTGGCCTTTGCAGATGCTGTCCCCTCTAGCCCCATTCCCTTCCCTCTTCTTAGCCTTAGAATTCCTTTATTTTTCCTTTCCAGGTTCACCCTTGATGCTACCCCTTGAGGCAATAGTCCCCATCTCTGAAAGCTGAGACCAGCACAGCCTCTTGAGTGCTCCCACACGATAGTGCTCCCTCCTCATGACAGCACTTGCCAAATCACAGTATCATTATCTTTTCACAACTCTCTCCCCAGCTGTGAAATCCCAAGGACAGAAATTATGTCATCCATCTTTGGACCTCCAAATTATGCTTCCATGCCTGGTATAAAGCAGGTGCTCAATAAAGTTTGGCTGACTTAAGTAATGAATTAGTTATACTCACCAATGAGGGGAAAGCAAGGGAAACACATGGACGAGTCCGACAGATACGTAAGGCATACTGGGATTAAGCTTCCCTTGAGCAGTGTAATGAACCCTATAGCTGTGATTCTCTGCCCTGCTGATTTAATTGGTCTGGGGTGGGACCTGGGAATCTGGTTTTTTTAAAGCTTCGCAGGTATTCTAATGTACAGCCAGATTTGAGAACTACTCTACCATCCCATCCCTCCGTAACATCCTGTCCTATGAGTTCAAAGAAGGAGCAATTCCTTGAGCTCCCCATAACCCACACTGCCCAGTCACATCCTCCAAGGGGTGGTGCCTACCTACAGGGCTGGCGCTTGGACTCCAATCCGGCAGCTCAGCATTATGTAAAGGGCAGGGTAAGAAAAGAGGACTGGACAGACAGGTGGGGTCCAGAAGACAAGTGAGAGGGGTATGAACTGAGGGATGGGTCCCCCCATCATCCTGCAAGACCCAAGTCAGCCCTCACTTCTGAGAAGCCTTTGCTCAGGTACCTCCATGCCCTGAAGCTGTCTGCAGCCCCTGCCTGCCTCTCCCCAAGGCAGCACTCTCCTTTGAACACCCTCCATGAATCTCAGGGATCCTCAGATGGTTGGCGAATATCAAGGTAAAGCGAAAAGACTGAATTACAGAGTATTTCTTAAAAAACATGCTAATTGCCTTCACATGTAAAAAGTTCTCCCACTAAAATCTAACAGAGTAGACCTAGAGCTGCACTGAGGAAGAGAAAAGTAACTTGCAATTAGCACACTGTTGGTGTGTAAACTACTAAGTAGTTGAAAATAGTTGATTTGCTTGTGTGAATTAACCTTCCCTTGCAATATTATAACAATGGCCTACTTCAGTTTCCCTGAACTCTCCACCTAATCTTGTTTACACTCTTTTTAATAGTGAAAAGGAAGCCGGTTTTACTGGCTACAAATCATCACAGACTGCAAACCACTGAAGTCTGAATTAATGGGCTTGAACTGTATGCATTTGCAGCCAGGAGCTGTCTCAGCTTCCCTTACAAGGGTTTTCCTTCCAGGACCATCTCTTAGATGACAGAGCCTCCATCCCCTTGGCAAATTCTATTACTACCCCCATGTACAGACAAGAAAGTGGAGGCATAGAGCGCTAACCCAAATTGCCTGAGTTGCACAACGTCCAAGCCCAGGGACTCTCTCCCAACACCTGTGTTCTTAATCATAAAAGTCCCAATCTTGGAGAAAAGAGTCAAATTCTAGCTCTGCCATCAACCATGTTCTCCCCTGCTAGACAGAGTAGCTGACCAGCCCCGGTGCTTCCCCGTGTGGCCCTGCATGGCATGGCATGACCCTTCCTCTCGGGAACTGTAACAAACTATCTTTCCAATCGCAGTTGTTTCCTGATCTATTGTCCTCACCATACATGACCCTGTTTTCTCATCTGCAAAATGAGGATAATAGTGCTGACTCACGTTAGTTGTGGGGAAGCAAAGAGATGATGCAGGTAAAGCACTTAAGGTTGCATCTACTCCACAGTAAGAACTTAATAAAAGGCATATGATCTCTGGCCTCATTCCTGTTGTTGTCATTTATATGCTTTGCTTTTAACTCCAACATTGTGCAGGTGAGGAAACAAAGACCCAGAGATGTGTGACATAAGACATCCTACCCAGTGTCACATGGCAAGTTGACGATGGGGCAGGCTGGAACTCGGGTCTCCTGGCTGCCCGTCTCCAATGGCTAAATCCCCATGCTGGGGTCCTGACATTCCCTCTGCAGGTGCTTTCTCCCACTATGAAGGTCTTGATTTTGAGGTACACATGCAGGTGAAATTGTCAAGACTTTCCTTTTGTTTTGCTCCCAATTTACTCAACAAGCTTTTCAACATGTGACATAAGTAACAGGAGAGGATGTGAGCACACATGGCTAAACCTTTAAATTCTGTAATCAAAACCTTTCAGGAAATCAGAGAGTGAATTCCAGCGAGGTCAGCCTTTCTTTATCTCTGGAGTTCTTTTCGAATTCTTTGAGGGTGGTGAGTAGGGGTAGGGTGCTTCCACTTCTCCCACCTCCCCAAACTGGCCTCAGCAGCAGCTGCCAGGGACCTGAGACAGCACAGAGCACAGATAGAGTGAAGGCCCCTATAAATAATAGTCCTATCTCTCTTCCTACGCCAAACTCTGCCTCCCTGCCGTGGTGCACAGCCATCTGTCCTGGGACACAACTATCCAATATCCAAGTCCTTCTGAAATCAAAACCCCTGGCATATAGTTTAAGCAACAAAATAAATCAAATGGTATTGGCTTAACCCATAGCATAAAATAAATACCTATGAGTCCATACAGAGATAAATAAATAATTGAACAAAAAATAAGTGAGAGAGAAGAGACCAATTTCCCATGCAGAAGAATTGCAAACAATTTATGTAGATAACGTGCCCGCAGGGAGATGGAGCCTAAGCACTCCTCCCCCCCCCCTCCGCTGAAGTGGGGGCTGTGCATAGTGATGTCCTTCCAAAGAGGACAGGAAAGGGGGAATAAAGAGTAACTTTTCAGTGGAGAAATCTGACCAACAGAACCTCAGCCAGGTGATCTAAGTTCATGTCAACAGTGATAAGTCAGGTAGGTCACATGCGCCCTTGATATGATGTGATGAAAATGGTACTTCACCTCTGGGGTCTTCAAAAAACCCACAACCCCAGCCTATTCATGAGAAGAATATCAGACAGATTCCAGTTGAGGGTGGATCTATAAAATACCTGACCAGTGCTCCTCAAAATGTTCCAAGTCATCGAGAAAACAAAAATCTAAGAAACTGTCACAGCCAAGAGGAGCCCAAGGAGACATAATGACTAAACATAATGTGGTCTCCTAGGCGGAGTCCAACAACAGAAAAAGGACATGAGGGAACAACTGAAAAGCCTGAATGACATAGACTTTAATAATAATGTATCAAGATTGGCT
This sequence comes from Hipposideros armiger, assembly GCF_001890085.2. Taxonomy (NCBI): domain Eukaryota; kingdom Metazoa; phylum Chordata; class Mammalia; order Chiroptera; family Hipposideridae; genus Hipposideros; species Hipposideros armiger. The sequence goes on along the minus strand of NW_017731360.1, from coordinate 974,739 downwards.
CATTAATAATAACACATGTACCATACTAATATAAGATGATAATAATAGGGGAAACTGGGTGTGGATTATATAGGAAATCTATGTACCATCTTCACACTTTTTTTCCAAATCTAAAACTATTTTAAAACAAATGTTTATTTAAAAAACAAAAACAAACAAACAAAAACAAAAAAAAAGGAAAGAGAGAAAATCTCCTTGGATAGTCCAGGACAGACCTACTTATGTTGCGTTACCTCAGAACCATGAATAATGCTGGAGGGGCATTTCTTTACCCGTCTTGGAATTCTTGCATTAGGGGAGTGGGAGGAGGGAGGCCAGGGACTGAGTGCGTGAGCAGAACCTGCCTTCCCTCCCTTGTCAGCTCCCTTTTCATCTGCTTTAGACCCTCAGCTTCCACATAGCATTTTTACTGAAACAAAGGATCCCTCTGCTCAAAAGAGTAAACACTGCTTACCTAGTCCAACCCCATCACAAAAGGTCCAGAGAGAGGAAGGGGCATTCTCAAGGGATTCACCAAGGAAGGGACAGAGCTGACGCTGGAACCACACATGGGGGGTACCTGGGAGCATCACTCAGGTGTTGCCCGGGCTCTCACCTGTGAGCCTGGGGCTCCTTGACACAGGGACAGCTCAACGAGTCCCATGGGATGAATGAATGACAGTGTTCCCATCACAGGACTATTCCAAAATACCAATGCTAGTCAAACCTAGAAAATTCTGCTGACATTTCAGATCAATGCAAAGGAGGGGTCTCCCTGGTTTGTGTCCCTATATTTGATTTTATTAAAACAGACTCTTCTATATCTTTCAGTGAGCCTGGGTACTGGAGACTGGCTTTGGAGAGACGTTCATGCATCCATTCATTCATTTAAAGAGCGTTATTGAGCACCTTCTCTAAATTATTAACAATAGGAGTAATAATATTTGTACAATAAGCATTCACTGAGCACCTCCTATGAGTCAGGCTCTAGTCCAGTCATGACGGATACAGCCCTGAATAAGATAGACACACCCTTACCCTCAGAGATCTTACATTTCAGTGCCCTAACAGGGGTCCTAATTGTTATCCAACGCTTCCTCAGTGCCAGGCGTTGTGTTCAGAGTTTCTCATTTAATTCTCACAACAGCTCTATAGGTAACCACTCTTGATGTCCCTACATTTTAGATGAGGAAATGAAGGCTTAGTTATTTGTCCAAAGTCACTCAGCCAACAAGTAGTTGAGCCAGGACTTGAACTCGGGCACTCTGAACCAAGAACACATATTCTTAAGGATCACATGAAGGAGTCAGCATGGTCCATGGGGCCTGGACGATGAAACACACACCAGGCACCATAGTCAAATGGAAAATGAAGCAGCCTTTTATGACCAGCAGCTGGACACGCGTCCAACATCCCTTTCTTACTCCCTCACAGGCAGGACTCTGCGGAAAAAGCTGAGACAGCGAGTGAGCTTTGCCAGGAGGCCTGAACCTCCAAACCCAGGATGGTGATACCCTCAGGGCAGGCCCCACGTGACTCATCTCTCAGGCTCAGGCACAGAAGCTGCATCAGAGAGGAGGGTGGCAAGACTGGGTGCCTGGCTGGATTACTAGGCAGAGGAGGCTCAGAGCCCCTGTTTCTACCTGTAAGACACGGACACCCCACCCACTAGTATGATTTGTTCCAGAGAATGTCCTTCCTCTGATCCATCAGATTATCAACATCTCCTCCAGTAGGAGGGCACCCTTAGGAAGGGATTAGAGACGGGGTACTTCCCCAGGCATGAAACAAGGCCAAAGTGCTTTCTTATCTACACACAGAGAGGAGATATGGGGAGAAGGGAAGAAGCGTTCTGCCATCACACTGTGGGCCAGCGCTTGGCCTGGTCACAGGAGATCCAAGGAGAATTAGACTGGGTTCCTGTCCTAAAGGGACTTACATGTGGATGAGAGAGACTATAAACTTACACATGACTCGTACAGCCCAGCAGGACTAGACCAGCTGGTTAGGGTGGGAAAGCCTTCTCAGGGGAGGGGAAGGCTTTGGTTCCTTCATTCGAGCTGGGTTTTAAGGCATGTGTTCAAGTTCTCCACACAGAGAAGGGAGAATAAGAACCCAGCAGGAAGAGCCGAGATCCAGAGCATAAAGCCTCAGGTGGGTCAAGAGACTGAAGTGCTGAGTGTGCCTGGGGCGTGGGGAGCTGGGCAAGAGTGAGAGGGAATTAGGTTGGGAAGATGGGCCGGAAGTGAGGCTGCAACGGGCCTGTGTGTGACACTAGGGAACTTGGCCTCTTTTTTTAATAAGCAGTGAGGCCAGGGATAAGTTTTTAGTTACTTGGTTTTGTCAGGAAAGGGGAAAGTTGTGGGTTGGGGGTTTATGTGGTCAAATTTGTGGTTTAGAAATTTATCCTGACAACCCGTCTGAAGAATTCATTTCCATTCTTATAATTGTTGGGCAACTACCATTCTCTGACACTCCACAAGGGGCTGGATATACAATGGTGAACTGAACAGACATAATCCCGGCCATCGTTGAGCATGTGGATTGGCAGAAGAGATAGGCACTAGCTAAGTATTTAATCCCTGTTGTGACAAGTCTCTCGAGGAAAAGCCCAGGGGATGATGAGTACATACCGTATGTCCCCATGTATAAGACGCTCCCACATATAAGACGCACCTTAATTTTGGGCCTGAAATATGAAAAAAATATATTACATAAAGTTATTGAACTCAAGTTTTATTCATGATAAAATTCATACAATTCCTCATCACTTGCAGGAAATGCAAGTAAAAAAATCTACAACCACTGTATAAGACGCACCCAGTTTTTAGACCCGAAACTTTTCAAGAAAAGGTGGGTCTTATACATGGGGAAATATGGTATATCTAGAAAATGTATAATCTACTGGGGATATCAGGGAAGGCTTCCCTAAACAAGTGGCATTTAAGGTGAGACCTGAAAACAGATACATCTGCCCAGGGGGCTGGAGGAAAGTGTTCCAGTGTGAAGGAACAGCATGTGCAAAGGCCCTGAGGTAGGGAGGGGCACGGCACAGTAGAGAAACACAAAGGTGGCCAGTGTGACTGGACTATAACAAGCACAGGAGAGAGTGGGATTGAAAAGGGGGACAAGAACGAGCCAGGACAGGGTCTCCAAAGTCATGGTAAGAATCTGGGATGTCATCTTAATATCAGGGTAAAACCATTAAACAGTGTTAAGAAAAATTATGACAAGATCCCATTAGCATTTCAGAAAGACTTTCTCCCTGTTATGTGGAAAACTATTGAAAGAAGGCTCCGTGGAAGCTAGGGGATTGTTAAGAGGTAGAGTCGGCAAGATTTGGTGATGGTCTGTTTTAAGGTGAAGAGGAAAAGGGAGAATGTGATTTTAAGGATTTGAACTTGCAGGGAAGGACAGACGGCAACCCAGGATCCAGAGGGCACACAGAGGAGAAAGAACAGGCAGGTATTGACAGGGACCAGGGATGTCTGTGCAAGACTGCTTGCAACTCTCACTATTCACGAAAAAGAGCACAAAGGGGGATTTCCAAAAGGTAGGAGGGGCTGGGCTGGAAAAGAGACCAAAAGAAGGCACTTCCAAAATCCACTGCTTGAACCTCCCAGGGGAGCTGCCGGGGAGGAGTTGGGGGTCTCCTGAGCACCTGTCCTGACCCCACAGGGACAAAACTTTTTGTCAGCTCAGTGAGGCAGAATCAAGGAGCTGAAACATATTGTACCCATTAGAAAAAAAAAATGCAAATCAGAAACTCAGGCATTTGTGTCCATGACAACAGGGGTGGGGGGGACCATATTTTGGCAAATCTGAGTTCATTTATATTCAAATAAATATTTCAGTCTATGACTCTGGCACTTTTTTGCATGAGATATTTCAGAACCATATTGAATGTCGCTCTCATGCTAAGAACTTGAGAATTAAAATGAGGGCCAATTTCAAAATCTATCAGGCTCCAAGATTTAGGGTTGGTTTTATCTCAAGGAATGAAAAGGAATGATAAACTACGGGGTGATTCAGCACATTTTCATATAGACTGTTTGAACTGGAAAGCCCAGTTTCGTATTATCTTCTGCAGGCCCTTCTCTGTTACGAATGGAAAAACAGGCCCACACAAAGGCCAAATATCACACAGCTCATCACCAAAAACTCCACAAGATTATCTCTAGTAAATCTTGTAATTCCCCATAAAATCACCAGCAACATTTTAACATATTCCCTTCCAGCCTTTTTTCTGTGCATATATCTTTTACACAGTTGAAGTCTTAGTACACATACAATTTTGCATGATAAGCATTTCCCCAAATCATTAAAAACTTTTCATTTACAAAAAGAAGTTAATGCATGAAAAATATCCACCCTGTAAATATGCCATAAATTCACTCAATCATTTATTGAATTTATTGTTGGCTATTTAGGCTCCAATTATTTTATCATTTAAAAAACTATTGGACCGGCCGAGTGGCTCAGTTGGTTAAGAGCGCGAGCTCTGAGCAACAGGGTCTCCGGTTCGATTCCCACATGGTCCAGTGAGCTGCGCCCGAGCTGAGCTGCCGCTGAGCTGCCAACAGGTGGCAGGATGGCTCAACTGGTGAGAGCATGTGCTCCTAACAAGGTTGCTGGTTGGACTCCCACATGGGATGGTGGACTATGCCCACCAGCAACTAAGATTGAACATGGAACCTTGAGCTGAGCTGCCCTGAGTTGCCGATGGGCAGCCGGATGGCATAGTGGTTAGAGCATGTGCTCTTAGCAACAAGGTTTCCAGTTCAACTTCCGCATGGGATGGTGGACTATGCCCACCGGCAACTAAGATTGAACACAGCACCTTGAGCTGAGCGGCTGCGAGCCGCCGACGGGCGACCGGATGGTGACTGGACTTGGAGCTGAGCTAACTGCACCCTCCATACCTAAGATTGAAGGGCAATAACTTGGCTATTTCCCTTCCCTAATTCCCCAACACTGTTCCCCTGCCCCAATTCCCCAATAAAAATCTTTAAAAAAAAAAAACTGTTGTCACGGGGATACAAAAGACTGGGGAATATAGTCAATAATGTTGTAAAGATTTTGTAGGGTGTCAGATGGGCACTTGTCTTATTAGGGAGACCACTTCATGGATGGTGTAGATGCCTGACCACTGTGTTGTACACCTGAAGCTGAAGCTGAATAATACTGAATGTCAACTATAATTTAATATATAAATATATATAGTCACAGGATGTGGAGTACAGCATAAGGAATAGAGCCAGTGGAACTGTAAGAGCTGTATACAATGTCAGACGGGTAGTAGATTGGGGTAGGGGGGTTATCACTTTGTGAGGGGTATAAATGTCTAACTATTACATTGTTTTGCACACCAGAAACTAATAAAAAACAACAACAACAACAAAAACAATGTGTTGGGGAAAAAACAACAACAGCAATGTGTTGGGGATAAAAGAAACAAAGTGTTGGATATCTTTGTATTTAAATCTTCACTCATCAGATGATCTCCTTGGACTAGATTCCTAGACATGGACTTACTGGGGTAAACAATGTAATAAGCATTTGAAAGATTCCTGGTGTAGCCTGTCTTCCAGAAGAGGTTATATTGTTGCTAGTGGAAGGTGAGCTGCTGATCTCACCATATGCTCGCCAACCCATAACACACCTCTCCAGGGATCAAGGAGCGCGCATGCCCAGTGAGAAGGTGAGATGAGAGACGCCCAAATAAACAACCTTCTACCTGAATTTAGAGGAGTAAAGGAGAGGCGCCAATGCAGTGAGGAGATTTCCTTAATTAGGTGCTGACTTTGCTCTCCGGGAGAATCTTCCATATTCATTATTTTTTGTGGCTCCTGACTCTGAGCTCTCAGAGATTTTTTTTCTCCTCCATTATCTTCTGTGGCCACCTCTGAAGTGGGTATAGAAGAACATCCCTTCCTTTAAGGCTGTGCAACTTTTGGAGCTGCTTTCTTGTGCAAATTCTGGGACTCAGGAGTTGTTTTAAGGCTAATTAGCCAAATCTCTCTTGAGCTCATCTCTTTCTTGTAATACATTGTCAAAAGCAGAGAGTAAAACCCAGCACATTATCACTTTGTCTTTTTCCAACTGTGTTCCCTAGAGCAACAGCCTCAGCAGGCCCGTGGTCTCCCTTCCAACTTATCACAGGTGACAGTTGTACCAAAGGTTTTGCCCCTGTCTATCATGGTTTTCCATATTTCCAGCCTCCCAGGTCAGTTTCCTGGCTGCATGCCACCTGACCGCCAAGGCAATGTCACATATTTTAGGTTTTTCTAACAGTGGCATCCCACCTCTGGTACCAAAATTCTGCGTTAGTTAAGGTAATGCAAGCTGCTGGAGCATCTAACCCCCACTTTAGTGGATTAACATATATAAGTTTTTTTAATATAATATACACATAATATAATGTGAGGTGTTTTTTTAAAGTCTAAGAAGGGGCCTTGATCTGACCAGTGGGCTTTGTCCTCCACTAAGTGACTCCGCTTCCCAAGCTCTTTGGATTTGGTGGCTCTGTCATTCGCAGCCCTAGGCTTCTGAGGTCACCCTGCTCATCTTTATCAAGTTGGGAGAGGGAAAGAGCCCAGGGAATTGAATGCTGGAGTTTCCTGGCCAGGTCTGGGGTGGCTCATATCAATTCCACTGATATTTCATTGGCCAGAACTTAGTCACATGGCCACGCTTAACTGCAAAGGAGGAGAATGAGACATGCAGTCAAGTCAAGGAGGAAGAAAAATGGCTTTGGATGGATTCATGGCAGTGTCTTCCATCCCTTTCAAGGTCCAAGCCCACACTTGTACAGTTCACGTCATTCACCTTACCCTAATCTTGGCCCTGTCAACAGAACCCACCTTTATCTAATATGCTGCTATTTTGTTCATCACAGGTTTTTTCCCATCAATTTTGACTTTTTAAAATATTACATTAAAATATTGTTTATCTCGAAGATTGAGTTTTTTGGTCTCCCCTTAAATTTCGCCTTGAGGTGAGTGTCCATTCATCGCTCCCAAGTCCAGGCCCTGCCCATGCTACAGAATCAGGAACAGGACCCACGTGGGGCTAATTTTTTCCCAGTCTGAGGGATTTATTTTCCACTTTCTTATTTTTCAAAGGAAAGCTCACCTATGAGGTTCCTCCATCATTTTCTATCCCACACTTCGTGATGGAAATAGAACTAGACATGGAGGCAAATCCTAGTTCAGCCACTGACCAGTTAGCTGTGTGATATGGCACAAGTTGCTTGACCTCTCTGTGTCTGTTTGCTTATCTGTAAAGTGGGGAATTATAAGCCCTGACTCATGGGGTTCCTGTGCTAGATCAATGAGTACATGAGAAAGACCTCAGGCCCAGGCTCATGGAGGCATATGAAAAATATTGGCAGAATCTGAGTCCAAAATGTTTACTGAAAATGCCAGCCCTGGCTAGGTTGTATATAAAACACAGAAACAAATTTCTGTCTTCCTTTTACACCTTGGTCATGAGTCAAATGAAATAATGTGTGCAGAGTCTTGAAAAAGAATGAATCCTTCTGCACATCTACAACCACAATGAGGCTAGGCTGTGACCTCAATGCCCCCCTAAATGTTCACACTTTTAAATAGACTGCTTGGTGGAGAGGGGAAGGATGGGGGAGAGGGCAGCCTGGGGTGGGGTGGGTGGCAACTTGACTTCCTTTTAAGTACAGTGATGTCTCCTAGCAACACCCATCAACCTGAAACTCCACCATACCGCTTACAAAATACGGGCCAGGAGTTCTTTTCCAAAAGGGTCCAGCCCTTGCCACAAAGCATGTTTAGCACACTCAAACCAGAATTTTGAGCATTGATTTAAGGCGGTCCTATGACATCATGCATGGAATATATAGAAAACTTCCATGAGCAGAATATTCGATTTAGCCTTGTTGCCAACTGCACATCTGTCTGGAGCAGCTGCAGGATCCAGGCACTATTCCGGGCACTGTGGGCAGAAGTAGAATCGGAGAGGCGTGGTCTCTGCTCCTGAGAGGCTCACAGTCAAGGTGGGAAGGCAGGAAAGACACGTGGAACCAAAACGCACCTTCATAACTCAGAACTCTTTGGGCTGCAAGTAGCAGGTATCCGACTCAAGCAAGGAGACCGTGGTTATGAGAACGTTGGGTGTCTCGCATAACTTGAGGAACTCATCTCCCCCTCTCTTGTGTGACAACTCCTTGAGGCCTGGCTTTCTCCTTCCACACAGCAGAACACATGGCTGGGCTGTCAATAGCTTCAGAGCTTGAGATGTGATGGCCTTAGCTGCCCCCCAAGAGAGATAAATCTGACAGTCCTAGTTCTAAGTCCAAAATGCCTCTGGGAGGCATGGATGGCTTATTTCAGAACCCCTGAAACAACCAACTGTGGTCCAGGGGATAGAATTATAGCACACCAACGTGGCTCCCATGATGACCACGTGGCTGGAGGAGAAATTCCTGGAAAAAGGACAAAGAGGCTGGAGAGATCCCCTGCAAGACATACAGGGTCCTTACACAATCAGAACCAAGAGAGGGATACCAACAGGAGGTCAGGGGAAGAAGCAAAAGACCTCAACCCTGGGGCTGTAGTAGTCATGGAGGACTGCTTGGACAGGTAAGGCCTTGATAAAGCAGTATCGAAGGGTATTGCAGCATCACCTGGCCCTATATGAAAGAGGACCAAATGAATTCCAGTTTTCTCCCTGCTACAGAGGGCAAAGGTGAAAGACAAAATGGATTAAGCCATTAACAGCCAGCCCAACTATGTGTCAGATACTGTGGTAAGCCTTTACATGCATTATCTCAATTAACCTCCCCCCCCCGCAAAAAAAAAAAAGGCCTGTGAGGGGAAAATTAGTATCCCATTTTACAGATGAGGAAACTGAGGGTAGCAGAGATTAAGTAACTTGCCCCAGATCACACAGCTGTAAATGGAAGAGCCAAGCTTTGAGCCAGGTATGTGTGTGATGCTATGCCACACGGCCTGGCTTTTGGTGCTCCTCTCCTATTGCACCCACCCTGACAGCACCCAACGGCTTCTGGGTAAAAAGATGCCTCAGCAGAGATACATTTGCTCTGGTCAAGAGGACTGCAGCTGAGAGAGAGTAGGGACTTCAAAGAACCGACAAGAGAAAGGGAAGAAGTTGGCTTATAATGCTAGATCTCCATGCACCAGTCAAAACAGAACTTTCTGGCTCCCCTTATGTCTTCCTCGTCTTTACATTCCATCCCTGGAGAGGTCCCAAGGCAGTGGGTGACATCTCTAGCTTCTCTCTGCTGAGGTCCAGTGGCCAGGTGGCCCTCCTGGACAGGACCTCACATTGGCTTTCTCTCTCTCGTGCACCTTCTCAGAAAACTCGCTGGCATTCTTTATCCCAATTGATGGAAGTAAAAGGCCTCAAAATGCAGCAACTTCTAGTAGGCTACCGCGGGCTGCTTCAGTCAGTCTCTTGACCTTTGGGTTTCTTAGGTGCAAATCCAATGCCAGTTAACTGTGTCCCTCAAACTAGAGGGGATGTATATTAAACTCTCCAAGTGACCCAACAAAGCCCTTTCTTAAGACTTAAAGCAAGAGGCAGGTATCTCACAGTCCTCCCCTTGGGGCTCACAGCACAACGCCATCCCTTTCCAAAGCTTCTCTCCCCAAGCCCTCCTCTCCTTGTGGTCCCTGTCATCTGGTTTAGAATTAAAAGGGAAAGGGTCCCATCCCTCCCTAGGGACAGAGAGAGAACTCATAGCACAGGTTTCTCTGAAGAAATCCTCCCCACAAATCCTCTCCAAATCTTTGATTCCTCCTTTTTGTATCTTCAGTATGAGTAAGGGGTTCAAGAGTTGTCCACCATTACCTTTGAAAATTTCTTATGTGATCTAGCTCTATACTCGCCTATACAGAAGCTACTAGCCACCCGTGGTTATTGAACATTTGAAATGTGGGCAGTTGGAATTGAGATGACTTGTGAGTATAAAAATACACAATGGATTTGGAAGGCTAAATACAAAGAACGGATGAAAAATATCTCCTTAATTGTATATGACTACATATACATACAGTATTTTGGAAATACTGAGTTAAAGAAAATATATTGTTGGAATTAATTTTGTCTGTTTCCTTTTACTGTTTTAAAAATGGATACCAGAAAAAAATTTAAATAGATAGAGCTCTTAGAAATCACACCAAAAGCATGGCCCATAAAAGAAAAAAAATGGTAAATGGGACTTCATAAAAGTTTAAAATTTTGCTTTGCCAAAGACACTAACAAGAGAATTAAGAGGCAAGCTACAAACTAGAAAGAAATATTTTCAAACCACTTGGGTGACCTAGGATTGGTAACAGAATATAGAAAACACTCTTAAATGCAATAAGAGGAAGCAGGCAAAGGACTTGAGCACATATTAGACCAAAAAGGATATAAGGAGGTCAAATACACACATGCAAAGGTGTTCAACATTGCAGTCATTAGGGAAATGAAAATGGAAACCACAATAGATACCATTTCACACCTGTTAGAATGGCTAAACTAAAACACACTGACAATACCAAGTGCTGGCGGGGATG
>NW_017731360.1:956014-959403 GCF_001890085.2 Hipposideros armiger | reverse complement strand
TTTGCTCCAGCAGGTGACTTAGAGTTCTCCTAACTTTCCTCCTGACTTTGATACATGCTATTGTCTCTGCTTCAAATGCTCCCCACCCTCCCTGCTCATTCTCTAGGTAGCCAACGCCCACCTGTCCTTCAACACTACAATCAACTCATTTAGAGGCTTTGCTACAGTCCCAGTGTGATGCACATGCTGCTCTTCCGGAGTCCTGCCCCCAATATGATAGCACTTGGGATGCTGTGGGGTCATCAGTGACCTTCCTCCTTCTCACCTTCCTCTCCACACCCCGCCCTGTGAGCTCCTCAAAGCAAGGACACTGTCATTTGAACTCTCCGACTGCTAGCACAATGTCTACGAAAGAATAGGCACTCAGTAAATGCTTAGTTGCCGGATGAGCACCTGAAGTAGTAAATAAATGATGTGGAAAGTACAAAGCTCTGTTCAAATGGATTCTCCATCAAGGTGGTAGTAAGAAGCTGAGCTTGGGGCATGGGCTGCTTAGACAAATCAAGCAATCCAGGTAGTTCAGTCACCGTGTGCCCAAGCGATGTGTGTGTTATCAGAGGAATAAAACATATTCACTCAGCCCAAAAGCCAAATACTCAGTCACGCTTCAAGTACACGCTTTGAAAAAGAGTCTGTAAAACTGCAAAGCAGATGTTGTCACTGATGCCATAGTCAAACAAGATAAACCCAGAGGGGAAAACAAAATCTTTTGTGAAAATTTCTATTCCAGTCACGATTGCCTAGTGCCAAGGATCAGACATCACGCAAACCGGCGTGAATAAAAAGGTGCTTTGGAGTTTGTTTGTTTGTTTGTTGTTATTATTTCTAATGATCTCAAAGTAACTTCATGTAGAGATGAGAAACACATCTCTGAGTAGAGACCACATATATCCAAAACCAGTTGTACCACTTGCCAGCTGTGAGAACATGGTGGGCAAGTCACTTCTCCAAGCTTGTGTCCTCAATCTAAAAAGGGGTGAGAATAGAATCTATCAAAGGGTTGTCAGGGAGGTGACATGAGATCATCTATGTAAATGCTGAGCAAAGCCAAGGTTACTGGAGGTGACATGAGACATGTATGTAAAGATTTACTTGCCAGCACAAATAAATGCTGGCCAGCAAATAAATGTTATTGTTTTTATTCAGGAGAATATTCCAGAGCCCTCCTGGAGAAAGGAAAGTGAGGACATTACAGGGGCTGGTTTCTCCATCTTGCCCTCTCAGCTGGTCTGTCCCATTTACCTCTCTCCTCAAACTGCTTTCTTCCACTGGTGATGTCAACTCCCCCACACCTCAGCCTGTCCAAGGCTCTGGCCCGCCATGGCTCTGACCCTCCCAGGTTTTCTAGTTCAGCAGCCCCAGGCAGATTCAGTCTCTCTAATCACCAATACTTCATGCCCGGGAGAAAGGGACTGCTTGGAACAGATAGCGATCAGGTGTACATACCCTGGCCAACCAGCTGTGGTGGGAGAGCAGGAGGAAGGACGGAAGAACAGGCTCACCTCTCATTAGCACGAGTTTCAGGAGTCCCAGCTCCTCCACTGACTGATTGTGCGAGCTTGGGCACATGACTTCATTTCTTTGAGCCTCCAATGCCTTATTTTTAAATAAAAATAATCCTGCATTTTTCACATTTTATCATTCTGAAATTGGGATGTGCCTTACAATTGATATATGCATTTAATTTGGCAATGTCCCCCACCCTCCAAACATTAATAAATGGATNTATAAATGTTCATAGCAGCTATGACGAACTGAATGTTTGTATGTGTCCCCCAAATTCATAGGTTGAAATCTAATCACCAGTGTGATGCTATTTGGAGGTGGGGACTTGGGGGGATAACTTGGTCATGAGGGTGGAGCCCCCATGAATGGGATTGGTGCCCTTATAAAATAGATGCCTTCTTTCTGCCCTGTAAGGATTGAAAGAGAGGTCAGCAGTCTGCAACTCGGAAAAGGGCTGTCATCCAAACCTGACCATGCTGGCCCCCTGAGCTTGGATTTCCATCCTCCAGAACTGTGAGAAATAAATTTCCATTGTTTGTAAGCCACCCAGTCGATGGTATCTTGTTAAAGCAGCCCAAATGGACTAAGACAGCAGCTTTATCTGGGATTGCCAAAAGCTGGAAACAGCTCACATGTCCTTCAGAGGGTGAATAAAAAACAGGTACATTCGCACCGTGGAAATCTACTCACAATAAAAAGGAATTAACTATTGAGAAACACAACAACTTGGATGAATCTTAAGGACATTAAGCTGAGTGAAAGAAGCCAGTCGCAAAAGGTTACATATTGTAGGATTCCATTCATCTGGCGTTCTTAAAAGACCAAGCTGTAGTGGTGGAGAACAGATGAGGGGTTGACAGAGATTACAGGTGGGGGAAGGGTACGACAACAAAGAAATAGACCAGGGGATTTTGGGGGGGGTTCGGTACTCTGTGGTGGTGGGTACATGAATCGATTCCATTTGTTAAAATTCTTAAAACAGAATATCGCAAGGAAAAAAGTCAATTTTACTGTATAATTTTTAAAATAAATTTTAAAAAATTACATTGGTGGCCCGCATTGTATTCCTCTTAGTGTGCGTCTAGCCGCTCCTTGAGAATGTTGTGTCTGCTTCTCTGGAGTCTGAGCATACGCCCCCATCAGGACACTGTGGCATTTCCACAGTGGTGGTATAATGTCTTGTGCATCTCCACCACTGGACCACTGACATTCTGTGGGCAAGAATGTAATCTTTGTGCCCAGGCCCTGGAACAGCATAGATGCTCAATTCTATTTGTTGACTGAATGAGTGAATGAATCAACAGACTATACGCTTGAGCTTCTGGAGAATTAAGATAAAATAGTAAATGATTTTTGAACTCCTCCTATCCCCTGATTATCACAGGATCCCAGGGCTCAGCCTAAGTCTCTAGGAGCTAAGACTGGATGGGGGTGGGAGTGGGCCTGACCAGCATTCAGCTATGGGGCACAGAGGGGAGGGGAATCGATGCTTCAATCCTAGGTGAGGGCAGCCGGAAAGCTCAAGGAGGTGGGAGGGGAGTAATAATGGGACCTAGAGCCATGGGTGAGTCACACAGAGGGAATAAGACAGTCCTGTAGGTCTGGAAAGCAGGGTTTAAAAGCAAAACCCTGCTTCAGGCAGGGAAAGAGTCTTGTCAGTCCACATCGTCGGCTCACATTCCTAACTCCGTGGCTTATTATTCTTTGGAAGGTTGATATTCCAAAGCAAATGGGAAAAATGGGATGCACGCTGTCATAGATAAAAAGTGGCCATGTTTTCAGCCTGGTGCATTTTCCAAGGCAAATGAAAATTATTATGAAAACAATTTATACCCAGCAGACATGGATGATTGCCTATGATGACCTTTTGCCAGAGAAAATGG
>NW_017731360.1:947621-951619 GCF_001890085.2 Hipposideros armiger | reverse complement strand
ATGTCCTAAGAAAGATAGAAGCAGCTGGACCAATGAGCAGCACAGAAGCCCTCACTTCTGCTATGACAACATTGGGGGTGTGTGAGCCAATAGGAAGTAAGTCTCTCCCCTTGAATGTAGGCACCTTGGGGGAGATGGACCAATGAGGAACCAGGGCCCATGTCTGCCATCAGAGCAGGAGAACACAGGAAACAGAATGAGATCTAGACATAGGCCAGGGCTGCTGGGTGAGTGTCCTGCTGGTTTAGGTGACATTTTATAACCCTCCCCCCCACACACACACTCAATTTGCCAGTATTAACGGGCAGTCTTCTCTGTTTGCCTCACGTTTCCAACTCAGCTTATAAAGAGGGTTACATCTAGCAATACTCTACCACCTCTCGATATCCTTGCATTTACTTCTCTGGATTGGAAAGGGATGGCTAACCCAATTAGTCAGGTCTAGACATTCCTTGGACCACATTTTATTAGTGGTCAAAGTTTCCATGGTTGATGGCCAAAGTTTCCGTGGTTGATGGCAAGAAGTAGGACATCCCCTTCCTCTTGTACATGGGCTTTATCACACTACCTGGGCATGACAAGCTCTTCTCTGTGCTCTCTCTATTCTACCCATGACTGAGAGAATGAAGCAGAGCCCCCACTCTCCTTGTCAGCTGCAGAAATGGAGGGGGGCTTCCTGCTTTATGCTCCACCACCTGGGTCTGCTTGTTCATAAGGCCCAGCCTCATTTCTGTCTTTGGATTCCATGAAACACTCCAACATCCTTATAATAACCCCCTTCTTTTTTCTAACTCCAATTGCATTTATGACACTTGCAAGCATTGGTCCTAATTCACATAGAGAAAATTAGACATGAACAAGTGTGGGAAATATGGACCAATGACAGGCAGACTACTTCTGATGAAAATAAAAGGGGGAAAGGACAACAACAGTTGTCCTGGTCACAGCCTGAGACAGCTGGAATGCACATCTTACTTGCCTGGTAACACTGAGATCTGGCTGAATTTCTTGGTTTCCTGCATTAACAAGCCCCTGAAGGCAGGTGCCAAGAAGTAATTTAGCCATGGTCCAAAAGCAGCCACTTCCACCTCAGAAGAAGACAGCCAGATGCTGAGAGTAGCTCCCCTGAGCTCAGAAAGGCAAATTGGAAGAGCAGGGCCTCAGTCCCGAGTTCTCATTGCACCCCAAGTAAATATGCCTCTGCCCAAGACGGTGCCTATTATTGTGCTAAATCCCATCAGCCCACTGGGTGGGTTGGGATAGGATGTTTCTCCAGCTGCTCTTACTCCTGTTGCTAACTCCAGGGATATCTGCATACATGAAGTCTCCTGTGAAAAGAATGTTGTCATCATCTCCCTCTAACCCTTCTTGTCCTAAAGGCTCATACCCTCTTCCTGCACTGTCCTGGTCTCCCTCTGCTCTATACCCACCTTCCTCAGTGTCAAAACAAAATCTCCAGGCTATTTCATGCCCACTCAACTTTCATCTCAAATGTCATCCCCTGACATATGTTCTCATAGCCCCCCATACCTCTCCTCTACAGCCTTACTACCATTTGAAATTTTATATTTGGATGAGTGACTGGTGTCTGACTTCCCCACTGGACTGTCAGCTCCATAAACCGTGTCTGTTTGGGTCACTACTTGTTTTATGCACCTGAATATAGTAGGCACGTAATAAATATTGGGTTGTCGGAAAAGTCATGATGCAGTTTTGCAACGAAAAACATAGAAAAAATATGTCATGACTTTTCCGACAACCCAATAGTTGAATGTATGCAGAATGGGCAAGGCTCTAAAGTAAGACCAGCTGGGTTTGAACCCAAAATCCAGGGGAACAATATAGAATAATAACAGAATAAATGTAAGAAGAACTAAAAACAAGTGCTTACAATAATAGTGCCTAGCACAAAATAAGTGCTCAATAAATGNGCATTTTCCAAGGCAAATGAAAATTATTATGAAAACAATTTATACCCAGCAGACATGGATGATTGCCTATGATGACCTTTTGCCAGAGAAAATGGGTTTGATAAAGAAAAAATGTGGGCTCATTAGGACAAATTAGAAAAAGCAAATGATTGCTCTTAAATTATGGAAACTCCAAGACTGGTGAATTTCTCTGTCCTTCTAGGACATAAAAACAATAAAACACAAAAAGAAATTGTTTATGCAGAGAAAAGCATTGCAATTTGTGTGAATAGATGTAGTCTTGTTTCTTGGGCGGTTTTAAAATGGAGGGTTTTTTTCTAAGCTAAATGAAATTTAATTGACTTATTAACTCTGCTATGAATTCTCCTTCCATAAATCTAGCAACAACTAAAAGAAGAGAGGAAAAAGCATTGAGGGTGAGCAAAATAAACCTTAACTTTCCATAAATACTATCCAAAAAAATATTTCCAGCCATGCAACGTGATAAAATTGGGGGCACAATGTTGGAGCTGCCACTAAAAGAATGTGACCGCCCAGGATTGCAGAGGAAAGGTGAGCGAGCAGTCAGAGTGAAGGTGTCACTCAGGATAAGTTTCACATCTTCCTGCTTCCCTGATTGTCACCCACGGGCACATTGAGCTTTACAATTTTATAAAGTGCTTTCATATACATTATCTTATCAAATCCTCACAGCAATCCTTATTCATTTATGACCATTTCACAAGTGAGGAAACTGAGATTAGACAAAATTAAGTGATTTATCAACTAGTAAAAGCTACAGGCGGGATGAGAATCCAAGACTCTCAATGCTCTCTCTCAAGCAATCCCTTGCCCTCGCTCTATTTTAGGTACCTTTACGCATCAGAACCAAAAGTTGCATGGTCCATATATCGTTCTGCGAGGAAAAGCAGAGGGAGGGGGAGAAGAAAGGCTCCCCAAGCAGGGCTCCTAAAACAGTACTCAATAGGTATTAGAAAGAGTACCCTAATGCCCACACCAGAACCCCAAAATCTCTATGTTTTTAAACACACAACAAAAGGTTTATTTCCTGTTCAAGTCATAGTTCAATGCATGTCAGTGGGCACAACTCTGCTTCATACAATCAGTCAAGAACTCAAGCTCCTTCCATCTAGTAGCTCCATCACCTTTTAGGAACTCAGAGTCCTCCACTGGATTACTGCAAAAGCCAGAAAACAAGAAAGAAGGAGAATGTGGAGAGTTTTATGAGGGTGGCCAGCCTGGAAGGGGCATAATTACCCTGCCCATTTCCCATTGGCCAATATGAGTCCCATGGCCCCACCTCCACACAAGGGAAATCTAGTGTGCCATGGAAGGAGGGAAAAACACAGATGTTGATGAAGCATTAGCAGTCTCTGCCACAATTCTTCAAGTATTTCTTTGAGTATGAAATATTTTCCCTTGTGCCCATGGAAGACCCTTTTTATGAACCCCCAGTCAGACTCCCATACCTTTGGTGATTCCCCAAGTGGGACCACCTGACTACACAGGACCAGACATAAGACTTTTATTTTTTCAGGTTGGAGGAAGTGGACCTTTCAGGCTTATATAGCAAAATCTCTCTATATATTTTCTTCCAACGTAGCTGAGTGAAAGGGCAAACAGAAATTTGAAAGCGATGATTGCTTCCTTTGTGGGGGAGAAGGATACCTGCTGAGTTCGGAACATATATGAATTCTGATTTGCAATCATTTCCACTATTTATGAGGTCACTGGACTTACTCCTGCTGAGTCCAATTTACAAAGAGCTTTGGTTGGATCAGGGAAAGGAATATTAGAATCCCATTGACTCCGTGATGGCCAGAGGACGATGGATACCAAATGCAAGGAAAGTATCAATGAACCACAAGGAAGCAGAACCCTCCTCGTCAGCTCCAATGCGCTACATCCAAATGGGTGGGAAGATATATCTCTCCAGGTAAACTAGGGGTATTGGGTGTACCAACATTGCAATTTGACTCATATCCCAAAAACAGACAAGGGACTTTTCTAAGTAAAAAACTTATAAGGAAAGATCCAAGATGTCTGAGATAAGCAAAAAGTTGTCCT
>NW_017731360.1:942449-945847 GCF_001890085.2 Hipposideros armiger | reverse complement strand
AAACCAAGCGTGAAATGTATTAGGAACCTAAAGTTGAGAATAATGGGCTTTTTTTTTTTCCTCCTGGAAAGCTAGCCTACAGGAGAAAAAAAAAAAAAAGAAATCCATTCAAATAATTTCGTTTAGTCCTAAGTATAAAATAACCGAAGTCAAGGTGTCTCTGCTGTTATTATTTTTTCTGATGTTTTTGACACCCGTGTGTGGAGTTCTCCGGCGTTCACAGCTTCCAGAGCTGTGAGCTCCCACTTGGTAGATTCGTAATACTCCTTAATATTTTCATTTTGATGTAATTTGCGGCCCCAGCTTTTTAAATATCCGCTCTGTAATAATGTTTAATTTCAGGGGTCAGTCCGCCAAGGAGTATATTAAAGCTTATAAAACTCATTTCCAAAGCTCAAATATCAAGCTGTGATCAGGTTAGGAGGGCAGCATCTGTGAATATTTCATCTTTTATCATGCTGATAATAAGGAGATGACAGAGGCACATTATTACAATGAGAGAATTGCTCATTTCAGGCCTGGTGCTGGAAGCTGGGGTCTGCAGTGTGTATTACTCAATAAGGGCAATTCTGATATGAAAAGCAAGTTTACTGAGGCACCACTGTGTCTTATTTGATTGGAATGAATAATATATGGAGCTGCCTTTCAGGTGGCTGCCGGCCGGGGGAGGGGAGGGAGGCTTGCACGGAGAGGTGCACTTGGGGATAGACGGCGAAATAATTTATCAAAGGATGTGTTTTATGGCCTGAAAATAAAGTTAAGATAACCACTGTTTATTAGAATCATTATTTCGGAAATCTGTATCCTGGAAATCATAAACATGTGCCGGCTTACGCACGAGAAGCATCTTGATCCGCTGGACGGGCGGCGATGCCTCGTAATTATCTATTTGCACATAGGAGCTGAGTGAATTTGACACCCGGGCTGATTCCTGCCACATTCTCCATTGGCAACTTTCATTATTGCTTTGCGTCAAGTCAACTTCATCAAGCGGGAACCTTAAAGCTCTGGTCTTTCTGGTGGTGAGATGACGAAATGTCATCAAGAGGGAGTGCATCTTTTGCCTCCTGGAGAAAATCAAGCATGAACCACCTCTCATGATTGCCCCCCACCCTACAGCCGCCCCTGCACCCACACCCATTCTCTCCCCCTCTGTCACAGTGGAAGAGGAGTGCCTCCGGGTCTAAGACGAATCCTTCTTTCCACGCCCTGGATATGATCCCCTCCCACCTGTTCTGACCCCTGCGTGGCGCCATTCTCCCATCTCCGGCGTCTGCAACGGCTCCCTTTCGGCTGGCTCCTTCCTTTCACCTTACGAGGGTGATGAAATCTCTCCCATCCTAGGAAACTGACCTTCCATCTCCCTCCAGGTCCCACCACAGGTCTTGTCTTACCCTCTCATCCAAGTGTCTCACAAGAATTGAATACACTTTATTGTCCCTCAAACGCACATGGCATTCTCCCTAGCTCATTTCATTTTGATTTCAGTCCCCACCACTCCAATGAGCCCACTCCCACTAAGGTCATAGATGCCCTGCTAGTGACCACATCCGCGGGGCACTTTTCATTCCACACTTATCTCCGCCTCTGGGCTGCATCTGTCCCATTGTGTCAGGACACCNCATTTCCTGGCTGTGCGGCCTTGGGTATGTTTCTAACCCTCTCTAGGCCTCAGTGACCTCCTGGATAAAATGAGGAACTTGGACAATGTCATCCCCCAAAGTCCTTGCTGCTGTCAGCTTTTCTGGCAACTCCTTTCTAGCAGTTGCCAGAAATTTCTGGCACTTATAAATGTTCAAGAAATTGGACTGTAAACCAACCCTTTTTGCTGATGACTGACACATCTGGTATTTGGGTTTCAATGTTGTCTCCTAAAGATGTATTGAAGGAAAATACATAGTCCTGATTGGAAATATGGCCTCAAAACTTAGCTACTTATTCCATGGGGGAGGCCTACACATTGAAAGAAAGAGCTGCAGGGCCCACGGCGTCACACGCACATGCATACAATAGAGAAAAAGAGCCACAGCCAGAAGGCCGAGGGTTCCATAACGCTTCAGGAAAGGGCACCAGCCCGAGGGCTGTGGTTTAAACCCTTGCTCTACTTCTTATCCTGGGTAAGTCGTGCCAACTTCTGAGCTTGTTTCTTTGTTTTTCATTATAAAACATATCTTCCAAAAGAGGGTTTAAAACACATGGGTACTGTATGAAGAATAATAATGACATTAAAAGCCATGTACCCACCACTTTGGTTAAGATATAAAAGATTGCCAGTATCTCAGAAGCCTCCTATATACTCCTCCCGTTTTATTCTCTTTCCTATCCCTACCTTCTCCTATCCCCACCTATCCCACCCCACCCTAAGGGAACCACCATCCTCAATTTTGTTTTAGTCATTTCTTAGGTTTTCTCTCCAGTTTTGCCATCCATGGATGGCTCCCTAAACAAAAATATCATTTTACTTACATGTTTATGAGTCTCATAGTATAGGTATTCTTCTATGAATTACTTCTTTCACTCAACATTGATTTGAAAGTTCATCTTAGTTAATGCATGTAAGTAATACATTGCATAGTAGTGATGGATTCATTTTGATTTTAGAATTACATTTCATTGTATAAGTTTAACACAATTTGTTTGTTATACTGTAGATGGGCACTTTGGTGAAGTTCATTATTTTTGCTCTTATAGAAATGAGGCTATGAACATTTTGTAGACATCTTCTGGTACAAGGATTTCTTTAGGATATACTCTGGGAGTGGATTTATTGGGATAGAGCATATGTGTTCATTCAACTTTGCTAGATAATTACAGTTTTCCAAATTGATTGCACAAATTTACACTCCCAGCAGAAGTAGATGTGAGTTTCTATTAACTCTACATCCCTACCACCACTTGGTATTGCCAGTGTTTTTAAATTTTGGCAATCTGATGGACATGTAATGGGATCTCCCTATGGTTTTAACTTGCAATTTCCTAATTATCAGTGAAGTGAAGCATCTTTTCATATGTTTATTGGCCATTCGTGTTTCCTCTTGTGGAAAATGCCTGCTTATGTCTTTTGCTCACTGATCTATTATTGTTCTTACATATTCACAATCATTTTTTATATATTCTGGATATAAATTCTTTGTTGGTTATGTGTGTTTCAAATATCTTCTCCCAGGCTATAGCTTATCTTTTTACTCTATGCTGCCTTGTGATGAATAAGTTCTTAATTCTAATACAGTCAAATGTATTAATCCTTTTATTTATATTATGTGTGTTTTAAGACCTCAGGTTATGAAAATACTCTCCTATATTGTGTTCTAAACATTTTCTAGTTTTTCCTTCATTTTTAATTATTTAATCCACATGGATTTTATCTTTTTATAGATTGTGAGGTGAGAAACAAATTC
>NW_017731360.1:932615-938584 GCF_001890085.2 Hipposideros armiger | reverse complement strand
GTTAGAACAACTGGACAGTCATAAGGAAAAAAAAGAAACTCAACATTTACCTCATATCACACACAAATATTATTTTGAAATGGATGATAAACATAAAACTATAAAATTTCTAGAAGAAATCATAGGAGAAAATTTTTTACAATTTTGCGTTAGGCAATGATTTCTGAGACAGAAAAGCATTAGTTGTAAAAGGGAAAAAAAAGATAAATTAGACGTCATCAAAACAAAACACCTGTGCTTTCTAAGAGACACTTGCAAGAAAAGGCAAGCCACAGACTGGGAGCAAATATTTGCATCACGTATATTTTCAAGCAGCTTGTATTCAGAACACATTAAAAACAAACAAACAAACAAACAAACAAAAACAAAACCCTCTATGGCTCAATAACAAAAAGACAAACTACTCAAGTTTTTTTCGATGGGTAAAATTTGAATAAGCACTTCACAAAACATATACAAAAGGCCAATAAACACATAAAAATTCAACATTAATCACCAGAGAAACACAAATTAAAACCCCAATAAGATACCACTTCACACCCACTGAAATGACTAAAATTTAAAAGACAGACAATTCCAAGACCAGATAATGAGAATATAGAGGCACTGGAATTCTCAAACACTGCTGATGAGAAAGTGCAATGGTACAACCACTTTGGAAAACAGTTTGGCAATTTCCTACAAAGCTAAACATACACTTATACAACCCAGCAATTGTACTCCTACATACTTATCTGAAAGAAATATCTTCATAATATCCCCAAACTGAAAAAAATTCCAATTTTCATCAACAAGTGAATGGATAAACAAATTATGTTATATCTGGACAATGGAATATTACTCTGCAATAAAATGAACTATGGATACACTCAACAACATGAATGAATCTCAAAATAATTATAAAGTAAAAGAAGCCACATGAAAAAAGGTACATGTTGTATGATTTATAGGCCTCAGTTTATATGATCTACTAGAACAGGCAAAAGTAATCAACCATGATAGAAATCAGAGCAGTGATTGTCTGGCAGCAACTTGGCATTGGGGCTACCAGGAAACTTTCTGGGAAGATGGATGTGTTCTATATATTAAATAAGGTGGTAATTACACAGATACACACCTCTATCAAAAGTCATCAACCTGTATGCTTGAAACATGAATTTTATTGTATGTAAATTACACCTCAATAAAGTTGATTTTTTCAAAATTAGAACAGGATTTTGACAGCTTCGCAAGGGTAGTACTTTTCCTTGCTTTGCTAGTTCTTTAATCACTTTTTTGCCCCCACATTATTTAGTAAGAAAAGTATTGGGTGATACATGGCAGACTACACTAAGATTCTTTTCATGGTAAGTAACAGGACTCCAATTCAAAATAGTTCAAGAACAGAAGTTGGGCTGGCCAGAACAAGGATCTCGGGCAGAACCAGCAGGATTCTAGTGCATTCCATTCCAGGAGTACGGAAGCTCTTAGACCTCTGGTGCCTCTGCATGGACATGGCGGTAAGGGAGAGGCGATGCACAGCTGCAAGTGGAAGCTGGATAATGATGCTTGCATTGAGGCAGCCCAGGAGTGTGTCTACTCGATCCATTTTTTCATTTTTGTTCTTTTCAGAAAATGGTGTCCATGAGAGAAATGGAGAACTTCTGGGTGATGGGTCTCAGCAGCAGCCACTGGAATTGCTTCCCCTAATCATGAAGATTCTAATACCTTTCCTTCCCATACGGGGAGAAAGCAGGAAGAAGAAAGAACATGATTCTTCTTGGACCATTAGAGTGCCCAGAGGAGATAAAATATTCTGTTTTGCAGCCTAAATTTATCTAGATGGATACTGCAGTGTGCAGAATATGTGCCCTTCAAAGCTTGCGAGTTGTTGGATCTACAAGGCTTTCATGCTTCTGAGTCCAAGCATACCAGTGGGGTAGCATCTAAATCCAGGTAAGAGGGGACTAGGGTCCACCTCTCGGCATTCGTAGGGACACGCAAATACTAAGGTTCTGTGTGTACTAAGTTCAGGACCAAGCTCTTGGCAGTGCTAGGAGGAAAGATGGAGGGAGAGAGGGAGGGAGGAAAAGAGGGAGGAAGGGAGGGAAGGAAGGAGGGAGAAAGAGGGCAATACATGAAATCACAGTTATTCTCCAGCCAAACTGAACAAACTCATTGGAGTTGTTCCAGGTCTGTGCCACCAATATGCTTGGAGGACCCTCTCCTGTTCCCTCCACCTCTCTCAGTATATCCACTGGTCCAAATATCACCCATCCTTCAAGAACAGCTGTACAACACAGGAAGAGGCCACCTTCCATCACTCTCTCCAGGCGCTCCCTCCCGCCCACTCGGCCACTCCATTAGAAGACCAGCCCAGCCTTATTAGCAAGTCTATCACCTCAGAAGCAGAAAAAGTGCTGCTCATCCCATTTATTGGGCATATTATTCTCGTCAGCGGCTTTTAGAGGATTTTGCTAATGGCTCAGGGACTATACGCACCATCACAATTAAGACATTGCTAATAAATTAAGTTTTATGGACATAAATCAGCAGGTATGCTTATTCAGCTGTTACACCTCACTTAGAAGTAGGCTTCGCACCTTAAGATGAAGCATATTTCTATTCAGGAGTTGTAATGGCCTTGTTAATGGAATATTAATTACCTTGGTTGTTGGACAGCAAGATGGCTGTTCCTGCTCTCTTGTCACAAGTGTTCTTAGAGAAAAACATTTTTCCAACTTTGTGTCACTGTCGCTGATGGATCTCAGCTAAGCCCACTCCATCGTCCCCAGCAGAAGGACAGAATGAAACTCACTCTCCTGGGATGAATCAGGTACACAAAACCTTAAGTGATCATAGCGATGGTGTAGAGTTCACCTTCCCCAGATAACTGTGGTGAAGGAACGTTGGGCTGAGAGTCAGGAGGCCTGGCTTCCCAATTCCTGTCATAGTCAGTTCAGGCTTCCATACCAACAAGCATTGGTTTCTCACAGATCTGGAACCTGGGACATCCAAGATCAAGGTACCAGTAGCTTTGGTATCTGGTGAGAGCCCACTCCTGGGTTGTGTAGGCTGCTGCCTTCTCACCGTGGGCTCACATGTGCTCATTAAGACAGCTAGACCTTGTCTCTTTCTAAAGGGCACTAATCCCATCATGAGGGCATCAGCCTCATGACCTCATCTAAAGTTAATCACCTCCCAAAGGCCCCACCTTTGTATTATCACATTAGGGGGTTAGCGTTTCCATCTTTGAGTTCTGGGGGGACACAAACACTCAGCCCATAACATCTCCACTCCAACAATAACCAGCAGTGTGACCTTAAGCAAGCTACTTACACTCTCTGGGCCTCAGTTTCCCATTTATTACGTGGGTATAATAAAGTGACCACAGATAAAGCTGCTAAGTGAAAATAAAAAACCCTTAGAAAGATATTAATATTGGACTATTTTGTGATTATCTTGCCAACACCATGGCAGAAACACCACTCCCCAAGGATGGGAATCAATTTTGCCTGCAAGGGGNCATCTTGAATGGAAATAGAACCCTAAAGGCTGTCACCTAAACCTAAATACAGTTGAGCACCCTCAACACCTCCATTTACAACCAACCAGCAAGTCCTATTGATTCTTCTGTTTTCTAGAAAATAAATAGGTCTATTGTTTCTGACTACAAAAGTAACACACATTTATTTAAAATTTTCAAATTTTTAAACATCACCTAGCACCCTCCCTCCATAGATATTCATTATTAACATTTGGTATACACACATTTAGCCTTTTCTGTTATTTTTTATTATTTTATTTTTTATCTTTATTAAATTTATTGGGGTGACTTTGGTTAGTAAAATTATATAGGTTTCAAGTGTACAATTCTGTAACACATTGTCTTTATACTTTACTGTGTGTTCACCACCCAGAGTCAGTTCCCCTTCCACTGCCATATATTTGATCCCCTTTACCCTTTTCTAGCCTTTTCTTTTCAATTTGAACATTCAACCAGTCAACATTTATTGAATGCCTACTATGTGCCAATCATTGTGTTGGAGATTATATATTTTTTTCCTTTTCTTAATACAATAAATGGGGTTTTAATATACACATACCATCTTTAATTGAACATGGAAAATCTTTACATTTCAATAAATGTAAATCTACATAGTCTATTTAAATAGTTACATAGTATTGCACTGAATGGCTATAGCATAATTTATGTAATCAAGTTCCTGTTGATGGGTATTTAGGTTATATCCAAAATTTGATGTTATCAATAGTTTGCAATAAACATTCTTACATGTAAACCTCTTCTCACTTGTTCAATTATTGCTTTACAATACGTTTCTGGAAGTAGAATTATGGGGTTCAAGGGTATGAACACTTTTAAGACTTTTGATAAATGTTAGCAAAATGTCCTCCAATGATTTAACAATTTTCTCTCCCACCAGCAGTACAAAAATTTCCTTACACCTTCTTTGACACTGAATGTTATCAATCTGTAAGCCTCTGCCAATTTCCCAAATAACATTTTATTGTTCAATTTGGGTTTATTTTATTACTGTTGAGATTGAGTATCTTTTCATACTTTTGTTGGATATTCATATTTCTTTTGTAAATTGCTTATTCATTCCTTTCCCCTTTTATTTATGAGATTGTTCTAATGTTTCCTGTTGACAAATACACACTCTTCATATATTAGAAATAACAACTATTTATCTATCATACATGTTGCATACATTTTTAACCAGGAGGTAATTAGCCTTCTATATTTGTTTATGACACCGTTAGAACAGCAAATTACAATTTTATATAGTCTAATCTAATAACCGTTTTCTTTATGGTTTCTGTTTTGGGGATCATGCTTAGAGAAGACTTTCTCACTAAATTTTAAAAGATAAAAAGACATTTTCCCATGTTTTCTTTCAATTATTCTTAAACTTTAATTTTTACAGTTTAATCTTTTTCCTTCCAAAATTTATCCTAGTGTAATTTTAACTTTAATTTACAGAAAAATACCTAAATCAGTATGAATATGGAATTATACTGCAAAATTTTATAACCAAAAAGAAGCTCTCAGCAAACTAAGAACAGAAGGAAATTCCTAAACCTGGTAGAGGCATTTATGAAAAAACAAACAAAAAAACTACAGCTAACATCATACTTGTTTTTCTCCTAATATCAGGAATAAGCTGAGAATGTCCACTCTTACCATTTTTATACAGCTTTGAATTGGAGGTCCTGGCCAGTACAATAAGAACACACACACACACACACACACACACACACACACACACGGATTAGAAATAAAAATCATAAAGATTAGAAAGGAAGTTAAATGGTCTTTTTTGCAAATGACATAATTGTAGAAAATTCTAAGGAATCTACTGAAAAACACCAAATAGAACAAATAAGAAAATTTAGCAAAATCACAGAAAGATCAATATACAAAAATCAATTGTACTTTTAGATTTCAGCAACAAATAATAGGAAAAATGAACATTTTTAAATGATACGATTTACAGTAGTGTCAAATAAAAAAATGCTTAGGATAAATTTAAGAAAAGACTCTGCAATACCTCTACACTGAAAATTATAGAATATTACTGGGAGAAATTAAACAAGATCTAAATAAATGGTAAGATATACTATAGTCATAGACTAGAAAACTCAATATTGTTAAGTTCTTTATTCTCCCCAAACTGATCTATAAATTCAACACAATCCCAATCAAAATCCTGGGTACTTTTTTTGTACAAGTTGACAAACTGATTTAAAACTAACTGGAAATCCAAAGGATCTGGAATAGCTAAAATAAAATATGAAAAAAAGAAGAAAGTTGGAGAATTTACATTATCTGATTTCAAGACTTACCCTATAAAACTAGAGTTATCAAGATAAAATGATATTGGTATAAAGGTAAATACATAGATCAATTGAACAGACTAAAGAGTCCAAAAGTAGGCCAGTGTACATATGGCCAATTGATTTTCAAC
>NW_017731360.1:913262-927700 GCF_001890085.2 Hipposideros armiger | reverse complement strand
AAGAGGGGTGCTTTCCAGCAAGAAGATAGGTGACAATTGAACTGTGTGTGGGGGGCGGGGGCAGGGAGGGAGGTGCCCTGTCCTGGTCTTAAACCAGGTTAGTCCTGAAAACCTGCTCAGGAAAGGAAGAGCCTACTCAGGACCTAGCACACCTGGTCCCAGTCCCTGCTGTGCCCCAAATCATTGTGCAATCTTACACAAATCCCTGCCCCTTTCTTTCCCAATCCAATGATCTCAAGGTCAAACAACCTCTTCCTCTGAGATATACCAGTTAAAATTGCTTTAGAGCGCACATCACCTTTCTTTTTTTCATCTAGGAGAAAAATTCTCAGACCCAGGGACCTGCTGGAAGAATTTCTTTCTTTGCATCCATTTAGCACATCAGTTCTCACATTTTCTGCTTGAACTTCAGAGCAAAGGATTTGGAAAGCTGAGCCTTTGCCTCTTTAATGCAGCGTTTTGCATATTCTCCTGGACTTTTTTTCAGGTCCTCTTTGCCCTTGAGTTGCCCACCACAGACTAGACCAGCTCCCTGACTGAGGCTGAGACCCATTCTCCCCACAGCTAATTGGGGCAGCTGCCTTTCCCTCCCCTCCTCCTGCAGAGATTA
Organism: Hipposideros armiger; assembly: GCF_001890085.2. Classification (NCBI taxonomy): domain Eukaryota; kingdom Metazoa; phylum Chordata; class Mammalia; order Chiroptera; family Hipposideridae; genus Hipposideros; species Hipposideros armiger. The sequence goes on along the minus strand of NW_017731360.1, from coordinate 927,090 downwards.
AAAATCCACCCTCCCCTCCTCCTGCAGAGATTAAAAATCCACCCCAAAGTGGGAAGCAGAGAAGGGGTAGAAAACAGGAACTAGGCAATGAGAATCCCAGAATTGGGTGTGGGGTAGGGGTGAGGGAGTTGAGATGCAAAATTGGTTGGAAAGAAGCTATGGTTTGCAAGGTTGATGAAACAAAACCAAAGCAATTGATGATGTTCTGCATTGAGTCTCTGAACTGCAAGAGGCCGTGGAGCCATGCCTGGGGTGAGAGGCTCTCATATAAGCTGATGTATATTCAATGTCAGTAGCATCCAGGAACCCCTAGGCTCATCCCAGAGGTGGAAGAGGGAGGGAAGGCCAATCTGTGGCATGTGCCCTTCCTTCCCTGTAGCTCATTACCTTTCACTCACTCCACATTAAAACTGCAACCCCAGAAACAGAAATCTGCTTCTTACCAGGAACGGCCTGCAGAGATGCCTCAGTTAGCTATTGCTGCATAACAGTCTCAGTCACACATCACAATAAACATTCATTTAGCTCAGGCATCTGCAGGTCAGCTGGAGGTCAGCTGATCCAGCTAGGCTCAGGTGGGCAACAATAAGCTTCAGGTTGAATCTGAGTTTGTTCCTCGTTTTTCTCATCGTCTTTGGTCCAATAGGCTAGCTGGGGCATGTTTTTCTCATGGCAATGACAGGAGCACAAGAAACATGTGATGCCTCTTGAGGCCTAGTCCAAGCTAGCACCCTATGGCCTCTGTCCCTTTTCATTGGCCAAATTATGTCACATGACCAAGGCCAAAGTTAAGAGCCAAGGAAATATACTTTGCCTTGTGGGAAGAACTACAATCAGATGGCAAAGGGCATAGATACAGGGAAAGATAAATAATTGGGACCATTAACGCAATCTACCGGAGGCATGTGCTTCATAATTGATGGGAAACTTTTTCACACTTTCCTTAATTTATAACTCTTTATAACAACCCTGAGAGCCAGTGATTTATCTCCATTTTTCAAATGAAGCAATTGAAACTCAGAAAGAAAAAGAGACATGCCTGAAACAACACCGTCATTAAGCATAAGAGTGTGTACACCAATCTTTTCATCCAACTTCAAGTCTAGAATCTTTGCCATAACCCCATAATCTTTGGCATTCCTTAAGGAGAACCGAGAACACCTGAGATTTGTGGAATAGTTCCTCATTATTTACATAATTTTATGGATGGCAAAAAGGACCTAGATTTTCTTAACCACAAAATAAAGGATTTGAATGAAATCAGGAACAGCAAATATCTGGCATGACTGCTTCCACTAACCATTCCCACATCCATGGCAGACATTACTAATCAATGATGGCACTCTGCTCATGAGTCTCAGAATCTTTCTCCACACAGCACTGCAGACAGCCACCACTACTGAGCTGGAGAAGACACAGACAATGAAGACTGGTTTTAAATGCTATATAAACCTTTTCTGAGGGTTGGTCAGCCCCAAAAGGCTAAATTCTGAAGCCAGCAATACTGTGGAATAGCATGGAAAGGCCACCTGGCTGGAATCAGAAGAGCCAATTCTAGTCCCAAGTCTACTATAGCTCATTCTGTGTGGGAAAGACAATTAAACTTCTCTGAGCATTTGTTACACCAGTTTTGTGACCTTTAAAACCATTTATTTCAATTGCATAAACATCAGCTGGACACCCACTGTGTGCTAAGCACTGCCATCAAGGGAATAAAGAAATGAATGTGACACTGTCCCTATTCTTGATTTCTGAGGTCCAGTCCAACACTAATATTTTGCTAACATGACACTAAAAAGCACAAGACGTTGTCATAGAACTCATAAGTCCTGCAGGTTCTCCAAGCTTGAAGATCTCCCAGGTAGGAGTGTGGGCTTATCAATGAGGGGATCTGACCTCTGAGTGGGAGGTTACCATGCCCTACTATCCTCCATGCTCCTGGAGTAGAAGGCAGGTGTAACTTCTGGGCCAAACCTTTCTAGGCTCGTATTCCAGATATTAGAGTCAGACAGGCCTAAGTATAAATTCCAGTTCTGTCACTTACTAACCTTGTGACTTTGGGCCATCCACTCACTGGCTGAGCAACTGGTTTGCTAATCTGAAAAATGGGAAGAATACTCATCGTTGCTGATAGGATCACTAGAAAACACAGCACAGCTTACCCCTAGGCTCCGATGCCTGCTCACTGGGTGGGTGGCCCAGTGCCCAGGCTGCCCTCTTGACCCCCCACCTCTACCCCCAGAGTCCCATACATGAGCCTTGCCCCAGCCAATCAACTCATGCAAACAGATGGACACCCAAAGATGTGACCTGCCCAGGCTAAGACATGACCGATTTTCCATTTAGATAGGCTTCCTAGCAGCACAATAATCATTCTTCAAAATCCAGGCTGGCAGATTCATTTTGGACAGGACAGCCCAGTCATTGGAAGGTTTTGAGTCTGATCCCCACTATCCCTTGGTAAGTTCTCCAGTAGTCACCCCCTTCCAGCTATATGAATTCTCATTTTAGGGGAGGGACAGGAGGTTCCTCCTCTTTGGGAATTTTCTTCTTCTGTTTATCTTTACTTAATTCAAATAAAGTTAATCCGATTCATATTTTCGCCATTTCACCACAATTATAGTCCTCATTTGCTTCCTTCCCCAGAGGCCTCGAGGAGCCCCTGGACCCACCAGGCCTCTTTATTCTCAGGTATCAGCCATATCGCCAAGACCTCTCTTCCACAAACATAGTGTCATCAGCTTCTAGAAGGATCTGGAGCCCTTGTTTGCCCACAGCTGTCCTACTGCCTGTTTAATTTGCTTCAGCTCCAGCTCCTCCCCCTTTTCTTCCATACACACCTGGGAACTTGTTGGGGCACCTGGGAGATGGGAGGTGTACAAGGAGATTGTTGCCCCCCTTCAACCACCTGTCACATCAAGTGACCATCCATCTGCAGTGGGAGGGAGTGGATGAGGCGTTGAGTGCCTGTGTTCACATGTGGAACATATCCTGCCTATGTGTGGAAAATAGTGGCTCACCTATGTATGGTCTCTGGTATATAGTACATTCAGTGTTTGAGTGTGGTGTAAGGTACATCCGTTCTTTGGGGAGGGGACAGGTATGGGTGTGGTAGGAGTGTGGGCTGAGGGGAGGAGTACCCATGAGGGCACCCACACTAGTATGGTAGGAGGTACTTCAGCCCTTTTTCAGACAAACCTGTCATGCCCAAATGCAGAGAAATGGTTACCGTGATATTCCAAATAGTGTCAGCTACCTGGAAAGAGGACCCAGGTGGAGATGAACAATAGGCTAATCCCAAGAGAAAAACACTGTGAGGCAGGGTTAGGCCGAGGAGACCTGGCAGGTGGGGGTAGGAGCTCAGAGGAGGGGTCTGCCAATCCCTGGCGATAGATAAAGGGAGGGGCAGACAAGGGCAGCACTGGCCCCGCACAGCCTTCAGGATGTGTGGCACAGACAGACCTGGGTTCGAATCCTCTGCCACTTCCTAGTTGTATGAGCCCAGGTGACTGACTTAACTTCTCTCAGCCTCAGTTTCCTCATCCATAAAATAGACTGCTATAAAGATTCAAATAAATGTATAAAAGCACTTAGCAGAGTGCCTGGCACACAGTAAGCACCACCACCAGGGAAGCAGTCATTACGTTGCTTCTTACTGTTATTATCCTCCCCGGTCCCACCCCTGCTGGTTTCACAGGAGCCTCTGCCAGAAGACTCAGTCCTGCCAGACTAGGAGGACGTGGAGGGTTTGCATCAGCACCTCCACCAGACATGCTGCCTGAGCCCTGGGATGCACGCCACTCGGAAGCACCCTCAGTGCCCCTCCTCTCTTGTCAGAGCTGGGGCCTGCCTGGGGGGCAGTTGGTGTTTGAGGAGATGACACATGTGTGTGGCAGGAGTGTATGTCTGTTCAAGGGCAGCTGCCTACCCTGGCGATGGACCTCCACCCAGCCCATCCCACAGCCAAATCCTGGTGAGCATTTGTTCATTCATCTATTCATTCATGGATTGAGAACCTACCAGGCACTCTACCAGGTGCTGGTGACATGTGATTGCAATTTGCTATAGGTGTTCAGGCTAGCCAGTATAACATGTCAGCTTTAAGTATCAAGATATTAATAGTTTTGTTGGTGTGATACCATTATTCCAGTATTTTTAAAATTTGAAACCTGAATTGTTTCCATCTGGAGAATTCCCTAGGAAATTTTATGCCACAACAAAAGCTCTGGTTGGCCAAAGAAGCACCCCTTTAGAAATCCATCTGTTTCTATCTCTCCTCTGCTGTTGTTAAAATCCCATGACCTGGATCATTGGTGTGTTGGTCACATGGTTTGCTTTGGTTGGTTTGAGTGTTACTAGTAATTGATTCTTCTCTCAAAGTCAGTCTGGGTTCTGCTGTTTTTCTGAGGGTCCTCATGGATAAGGGGATACATTCAGGTAAACAAAAGGAGGAGGATATGGCAGCAGAATTAGGAGAGGGGCAGGGACAAGGAAAGACTGAAGTTACCAGATCTTCTCACCTTCCTTTCTCCAGAGCTAAATTCACCACCCCCAGAAAAGAGCCAGACGCCTTGTTGGCGCCCAATTTCTCCTCTCCTGTGATAGGTGTTTTGTTTTTGTTTGGGGGTTTCGTTTTGTTTGGGTTTTTTTAGTTTATTTTGATCTCATTATCCTGGAAGAACAAAACTGTCTCAGTCCTTTACCCTGGCTTTCCCTCAGAAAGAACTTAGGACAAAACATAGAAGACTTTGGTAGCCATATTTCACCTTTTTAATGAAATACTGATATTTGAGTCTTTCTTAAATACCATATTGTCATTTTGATCCAACGTTATAACCACCGCAACACAATCATGAACAAAACTCCCTGCCCTCATGGAATTTATACTTTAGTGGCTGAGACACAATAAAAAAGTGAGCATAAGATATACATAAGATAATTTCAAATAGTGATATGATTGGATCAGTTAGTTTTTACTGCATAATAAACCATGCTAATATTTTATGATTTTTTTTTAATGACCATTTATTCATGCTCATGAGGCTAACTACAGGCCAGCTCAGCAGTCCTGCCAGTCTTGTCTGGGCTCCTTCATGCATCTGCTATTGGCTCCAGGTCGGCCAGATGACTCTCTTTCTGGGGAAGGCTGGCTACTGGCTGGTGTGCCTCAGTTTCCCTCCATATGTTCTCTCATCCTCCAACAACCTAACTCAAGCTTCTTTATATGGCAAGTGCTGCGGTCCAAGGGTAAGAGTGGAAGACTACAAAGCTCAGAGCTGGAACACCTTTACTTCTAAATCATTCTATTGGTCAAAGTAAGTCTTAAGTCCAGCCCAGATTCAAGGAATGAGAAAATAGCTTCCACCTCTCAATGGAAAGTGTTGCAAAGTCACATTGCAAAGAGGTGTTGATGGAGGGATGAAAAATTGTGGCCATTTTTGCAATCAATGACATGGGTGATTTAAGAAAATAAAAGGGAGTAATGAGATAAGAAAGTGACAGGGGTGAGAAGCTTCTATATATTAAGTCAGAGAATACCTCTCTGAATGGACAGTATTTGGGGTGAGACCTGAGTGATAAGAAAGAACAGTTATGCTTCAAAGGTTAGGTAGATGAGCACAACAAACAGCAAGAGCAGCATGTAGAAAGGCCCTGAACAGGAAAAGTTTTTAATTGTGTTCAGGATTCAGAAAGAATTTGGGTCTGACTGGATTAGATAAATAGAGTGGAAAATACTAGGAGATTAAGTAAGAGAAATAGGCAGGGGGTGATCATGTTTTGCCTAATAGGTTATGGTAAGATATTTGAATTTTATTTTAAATGTGATGGAAAGCCATTGGAGGACCTTAAACAGGGAAGTGAAATGATCTGATTGACATTTTGAAGAGGCCATTTTGACTGCTGTGGGGAAAATCGGGTAAGGTGGGAACAGGCAAGAGTGGAGGCATGAAGATCATGTAGGAGACTATTGTAATCGTCCAGGCAAAAAATAATCATGACAGAGACCAAAGTGTTAGCAGCAAATGTGGACAGAGGTGGGAGACTCTAAAATATATGTTTGAAGCACAGCTTATCGGACTTACTAATGTATTAGGTGTTACAGAAGAAAACAGAAGTGAAGATAACTCCAAAGTTTTTGCCTTGAGCCCCTGGGTGGATGATGAGTTACCAAATGAACCACATTGTTAAGATAAAAAAGACTGAGAGGAACGCATTTGGGGGAGGGAGGGGTAAAACAAGAATTTTACTGTAGGCATGTTGAGTGTGAGAGACCTGGTAGACATCACAGAGGGAGTGTCAAATAGGCAAATCAAATCAGAGTGTGAGTCTGCAGTTCAGAGGGGAGATTGGACTGGAGATGCTCATTTTATGGACAACAGTATATCTAGCATGAGGCCAGATAAATCTACCAGTGGAGGGAATGGATAGAGAAAGGGCCCTATGTCAATATTCAGACATAGATGAGAGAGGGGAGAAAGGAAAAAAAGAGATTGAGAAATGGCCAGTAAAGTAGGAGCAATGAAGCAAGTTTTTCAAGGAGGGAGTGGTCACTTCTGCTTCCAGCCAAGATGGAGTAACAGAGACCAGATACCCTCACACCTTAAACAACTAGAAAACCAAAGCATTGTTTCACGATAACAATCGTCAGGCATTGTACAAAAAATGCTGCCTGCATCCCTGACAGAAGGGAAACAAGCAAGGTAAACCATTCAATTGCACCAGCTCATCACCTGGAGGCAATTACCAGGCCTTAGCAGAGGGACTGAAGACCAAAACAGAATGTAGCAGTCTGACTGAGCTGAGAAGTCAAAGATGTAAGTTCAGGGAGGCCAAGGTAGCCAGAATTTGCAATGCAGAGTACCAGAAAGGAGTGACCTACATAGAGAGAAAGAATTTCAGAGATTTGCAGAGTTGTTTCCTCAAGTCTATGGCTGAGTACTGATCGGTACATACATAAACAAAAACTATCCAAAGATGGAGGGAGAACCATCAGAAAAAATTAAGCAGAACGATTCCCAGCTCACACAGTACTAGGACTAGACCTTGTAACACGTGGTATTGGGTAGAATTCTCAGAAAGGAATTGCCTTGGAATTGGTGCTAAATTATGCCTACACCAAAAGTTGTCTTGCACCTGCCATAATAAAGCTTAACAGGGTTGAAAGGATCCAACTGATTCCGAGCAACTACGCACAAGAAAAAAAAAATCTAACGCTATTTAAATAAATGCAATAGAACCCAGCAAGACACAGTGTGTAAGTAATAATATCTACTATCTCATAAAAAATTACCAGGCATGCAAAGAAATAGAAAAAAAATTTTCTCCATAACAAGAAGAAAAATCAGTCAGTAGAAACAGACCCACGGATGGTGAATTGGCTGACAAAGACAGTAAAACAGCTATTATAAATATACCCTATTTTTTAAAAAGGTAGAGAAAAACATGACCATTATAAGAAGAAAAATAGAAGATGCAAAAAAGAAGCAAATGCAAATTTTAGAGATTAAAAAATACAATGTATAAAATGAAAAAAAATACACTGGATGGTATTTAACACTGCAAAAGAAAAGTTCAGTGACCTTGAAAAGATAGCAATAGAAACTATGCAAAATGAAGCATTGAGAGAAGATACTGGAAATAAAAATGGATCATTAGATCTAGAACAAAATCAAGCAGTCTAACATATGTGTATTTGGAGTTCCATTTTGGGGGAAGGGCAGATATAATATTTCAAGAAGGAAGGCCAAATATTTTTCAAATCTGGTAAAAAAAATATAAACCCACAAATCTAAAAAGTTCAATGAACTCCAGACTGAATAAATCTTTTTTAAAAAACCTCCAAGATACATCATAATCAAACTATCAAAATAATGAAAATCATGATAAAAAAATATTTTAAAGGGAGCCAGACACACAATACATTAAAAAAAAACAAAGATAAAAACAGCAAATTTCATGTCAGAAACTATGCAATCTAAAAGAAAATAGAAAGACATTATTAAGGTATGGGGGAGGAAATCTAGAATTCTTTATCCAGCAAAATTATCTTTCAAATCTAAAGGTGAAATAAAGATATTTTTAGACAAAAGCTGAAGCTATTTTTTTCCAGCAGAAATGATAAAGCTCTTCAGTCAGAAGGGAAATGAAATCAAATGGAAATTTTGATCAACACAAAAGAATGAATAGCACAAGATGGTAAATATGTGGGTGAATATAGAAGTTTTTTTTCATACTGAATCTCTTTAGAAAATGATTTACAGTTTAAATTTTAAAATAATAACAATGTGTTGTGGATTTATAGCATATGTGGAGTTTATAGCAAAATTTATAAAAACAATAGCAAAAAGAACAGAAGGGGAAATAGAAGCATACTGCTGTAAGGTTCTTACACTACATGAAATGGTATAATAGTATCTGATAAGTTTGTGATAAGTTAAAGAATCACTTATAAACCCTAGATCAACCACTAAAAATACAACAAAGAGAAATAGCTAATAAGCCAATACTGAAGATTATATTGAATAATTTTTCTTAAGTTCACTTATTATAAAAGAAGGCAAGAAAAGAGGGGGGGGGAAATAACAAAGAACGGATGGGCAAATAGAAAAATATTGCAGGGCCGGCCGAGTTGCACGTTGGTTAAGAGCTGGCTTGGGATGCAAGAGGGTCCTGGTTCGGATCCCACATATGAGGGCCAGTGACACTGCCCTCTACAGCTAAGATGCTGAACAACAGCTCAACCTGGAGCTGGGCTACGATGAATCGCCGGCAACAGCGTAGGCTGCAGCCCATGCTGCAGTGGGTTGCCATGGGCTACCATGTGTAGCCAGCAGCCGCCGTGAGCGGCCATCCAGAAACCAGCAACTGATTTGCCTCGCCCGGGAAGAGTGCAGTGATGGTGCCAACTTGAGCCAGTAAAGCAACGTCCTCCACAACTAGACTGAAGAACAAAAAGGACAGCAACTTGTCTGTTCCCCTTCCCCCAATTCCCCAGCGCTGTTCCCATCCCCCAATTCCCCAATAAAAATCTTTGAAGAAAGAAAGAAAGAAAGAAAGAAAGAAAGAAAGAAAGAAAGAAAGAAAGAAAGAAAGAGAGAAAGAAAGAAAGAAAATTGCAAAATGGTAGATTTAAACCCAACCATGTCAAAAATTTCATGAAATATTAGTGGTCTAAACAGCACAATTAAAAGGCAGAGAGTGTTAGACTGGACCCATCTGTATATTACCTACAAGAGATTCACTTTAAATATAAGGACATATGTGATTAAAAGTAAAAGAATATTTTTTAAAGTATGCCATGCTAACACTAAACAAAGAAAGCTGCAGTGACTATAACAAATAAATTATCAGAAAAATCACACACTTCTGAAACACACGCACAGGAGATCATGGAGACTGAACCACATGAACCAATGAACTGAGATCATTGAACCACACAGGACACATACTAACATGAGGCCACCAGCAAAGACTATGTGACATACTAGATCTACCTAATACATAGAAGCAAACACAGAGAGGCAGCCAGACAGAGGAAACAAAGAAGCATGTCCCAAATAAAAATTTAAAAAAAAAAAAAGAGAAACCTCCAGAAATAAAACTAAATGAAATGGAGGCAACTAACCTACCAGAGACAGAGTTCAAAACACTGGTTGTAAGAATGCTTAAGGAACTTAGTGAGAATTTCAACAAAGAGATAGTAAGCATAAAGAAGGACAGAAACCATAAAAAAAGAACCAGTCATAAATAAAGAATTCACTAGAAGGAATCAACAGCAGATTAGATAAAGAAGGGGATTGAATCAGGGACTTAGAAGACAAGATAGAAGAAAACAATCAGAACAGCAAAAAGAAAAAAGAGTTAAAAAAAATAGTCTAAGGGACCTTTGGGAAAACATCAAGCATAACAACATTCACATCATTGTACTACCAGAAAGAAAAAAGAGGGAGCAAGGGTTCAGAACCTATGTGAAAAAATAATGACTGAAAACTTCCCTAACCTGATAAAAGAAATAGACATACAAGCCCATGAAGTACAGAGAGCTCCAAAAAAAAGATGAATCCAAACAGGCCCACACCAAGACACATTATAATTAGAGTGGCAAAGGTTAAACAAAGAGAGAATCAATCCTAAAAGCAGCAAGAGAAAGACAATTAGTTACTTACAAGGGAGCTCCCATAAGACAATCAGCCGATTTCTCAACATAAACTTTGCAGGCCAGAAGGGAGTGGGAGGAGATATTCAAAGTGGCAACAACCAAGATTACTCTACCCAGCAAGGCTATCATTTAAAATTGAAGGAGAGATAGAGTTTCCCAGACAAGAAAAAGCTAAAAGAATTCATTACCACCAAGCCAGTATTACAAGAAATGTTAAAAGGACTTCTTTAATCAGAAGAAAGGGGAAAACAAACAAACAAAAGAAGATCAAAAATATGAATACTAAAATAGCAATAACTCTGTACTTATCAATAATCATTTTAAATGTAAATGGATTAAATGCTTCAATCAAAAGACATAGGGTAGTAGAATGGATAGAAAAACAAGACCCATGTATATGCTGTCTATAAAAGACCCACCTCAGATTGGAAGACACATAGATCAAAAGTAAAGGGATGGAAAAAGATACTTCACACAAATGTAAATGAGAAAAAAGCTGGAGTAGCAATACTTGTATTTATATTTAAATACTTATATTTATAATATATATACAATATGTATATTTTAAAATAGACTTTAAAATGAAGACTATAATAAGAGACACAGAAGGACATTACACAATAATAAAGGGATCAATCCAACAAGAGGACATAACCCTAGTAAACATCTATGCATCCAACATAGGAGCACCTAAATATATAAAACTAATATTGACTGACATAAAGGCAGAGATCAACAATAACACAATCATAGTAAAGGACTTTAACACCCCATTGACACCAAAGGATAGCTCTTCCAGACAGAAGATCAACAAGGAAACAGCGACCTTAAATGACACACTAGGCCAGATGGATCTAACTGATATTTTTTGAGCATTTCACCCCAAAGCAGAAGAATACACATTCTTTTCTTTTTTTTAAGATTTTTTTTTTAATTGGGGAATTGTGGGGATGGGAACAGAGCTGGGGAATTGGGGGAAGGGGAACAGACAAGTTGCTGTCGTTTTGTTCTTCAGTCTAGTTGTGGAGGACGTTGCTTCATTGGCTCAAGTTGGCACCATCATTGCGCTCTTCCCGGTGAGGCAGATCAGTCGCTGGCTTCTGGACAGCTGCTCACGGCGGCTGCTGGCCACTCACGATGGCTGCTGGCTACATATGGTAGCCCATGGCAGCCCACTGCCACAGGGGTTGCAGCCTACGACATCGCCAGTGACTCATGGCAGCCCAGCTCCAGGTTGAGCTGTTGTTCAGCATCTTAGCTGTAGAGGGCAGTGTCACTGGCCCTCATATGTGGGATCCGAACCAGGGCCCTCTGGCATCCCAAGCCAGTTCTTAACCATCGCACCACTTGGCTGGCCCACACATTCTTTTCAATTGCACATAGAACATTTTCCAAGACAGACCACATGTTAGACCACAAAACAAGTCTCATTAAATTTAATAAGATTGAACCCTATCAAGTGTCTTCTCTGACCACAATGGTATGAAACTAGAAATCAATTACAAAAAAAAAAAAACACTATAAAACACAAACAATGCAGGCTAAATAACATGCTACTAAATAACAAATGCATCAATAATGAAATTAAGGATGAAATCAAAAGATATCTTGAGACAAACAAACAAAAAAAAACACAATGACTCAAAATCTATGGGACACAACAAAACCAGTCTTAAAATGGAAATTCATAGCAATGCAGGCCTATCTCAAGAAACAAGAAAAATCTCAAATAAATAGTCTAACTTTACACCTAAGGGAACTGGAAAAAGAACAGCAAACAAAGCCCAAAGTGAGCACAAGGAAGGAAATAATAAAGATCAAAGTGGAAATAAACGAAAAAGAGGCCAGAAAAACAATACAAAAGATCAATGAAACCAAGAGCTTTTTTTTTTTGAAAAGATATACAAAATTGGCAAACCTTTAACTAGACTCATCAAGAAAAAAAAAGGACCCAGATAAAATCAGAAATGAAAGAAGAGAAGTGACAACCAACACCACAGAAATACAAAAAATTTTAAGAAAATATTACAAGCAACTATATGCCAACAAATTGAACAACCTGGGAGAAATAAATTCCTAGAAGCTACAATCTTCCAAAGGTGAATCAAGAAGAAACAGAAAACATGAACAGACCAATTACTAGTAATAACGAAGTCAAATCAGTAATCAACAAGCTCCCAACAAACAAAAGTTTGTTTTGTTCGGACCAGATGGTTTTACAGGTGTATTTTATCAAACTTTCAACAAAGATTTAACACCTATTCTTCTCAAACTATTCCAAAAAATTCCAAAGGAAGGAAGGCTTCCAAGCTCATTTTATGTGACCACCATTACCCTATTCCAAAACCAGACAAAGACACTACAACAAAAAGAAAACTATAGGACAATATCCCTAATGAGCATAGATACAAAAGTCCTTAACAAAATACTAGCAAACCGAATTCAGTGCTACGTTAAAAAGATTATACACCACGATCAAGTGGGAGTATTCCTGGTATGCAAGATTGCTTCAATATCCACAAATCAAGTAATATGATATACCACATAAACAAAATGAAAAATAAAAATTATATGGTCATATCAATAGATGAAGAAAAAGCATTTCACAAAATCCAGCATCTGTTTATGATAAAAACTCTCAAAAAGTGGGAATAGAGGGAACATATTACAACATAATAAAGGCCATATATGATAAACCCACAGCTAATATCGTACTCAATGGGTAAAAGCTAAAAGCACTCTCCTTAAGATCAGGAACAAGACAAGGTTGTCCATTTTCACCATTTTTATTCAACATAGTACTGGAAGTCCTAGCTATAGCAATCAGATAAGAAAAAGAAATAAAAGACATCCAAATCAGAAAGGAAGACGTAAAGCTGTCTTTATTTGCAGATGATATGATACTATACAGAAAGAACCCCAAAGATTCCACCAAAAATCTATTAGAACTGATAAATGAATTTACTAAAGTAGTAGCATACAAAATTAATATTCAGAAATTGGTTGCATTTTTATAAACCAATCATCAACTATCAGAAAGAGAAATTAAGAAAACAATCCTATTTACAATCATATCAAAAAAGTAAAATGCCTAGGAATAAATTTAACCAAGGAAGTAAAAGTCCTGTACACAGAAAATTATAAGACATTGAAGAGAGAAATTAAATAAGACACAAATAAGTGGAAACATATACCATGCTCATGGATAGGAAGAATTAATATAGTTAAAATGTACACACTACCCAAAGCAATCTGTAGATTCAATGCAAAATACCAATGGCATTTTTCACAAAACTAGAACAAATAATACTAAAATGTATATGGAGGGCTGGCCGAGTGGCTTGTTGGTTAGGAGCTGGCTTGGGAGCACGAGTTCTGAGCAGCAGGGTCATGGGTTCGGATCCCACATGGGCCAGTGACGCTGCGCCCTCTACAACTAAGATGGTGAAAAACAGCCCGACCTGGAGCTGGGCTGCTGTGAGTTGCCGGTGACAGCAAAGGCTGCAGTGGGCTGCAGTGGGCTGCCATAAGCTACTGTGAGTTGCTGGCAGCCAGTGTTAGTTGCCAGCAGCTGGCGTGAGCTGCTGTGAGCCCCCGTGGCCATCCAATGGCTGGCGACCCATCTGCCTCAGCCAGGAAGAACACAGTGATCATAATACCAACATGGGC
>NW_017731360.1:907204-909852 GCF_001890085.2 Hipposideros armiger | reverse complement strand
GGTGCTCAAACTACGCTGCTTGAAAGGGACCCTGGGAGCAGGCCTCTGAAGGGCGCTGATTTGAGGTCTATGTTCTCATACACTGGCCAAGGCAGAAGCCAAAACCAGCATCTCTCAAGAACAGGTTTTCTCCTCAGGGGCATCTTGTTCCCTCTTGGTGCAATACAAGCAAATAGACTGTGTGTTCCCCACGCCAACTGCAAGACTGGCAAGGCGGGTGTGAGATTAATGGCTTTCCAGTACAACAAAGGCCTTCCTGCAAAGCGGCAGAATTCAATATGCAAACCCCACCACCCAGGCCTCAGACCCACCCTCCCGGCTCGGTGGACAGCGGCAGCTCGAACCCTATAATGTATGCAAGCTCCGGCTGCCGGGCCCAAGTTATTATTCATTACGGTTTTCTATTACCCGGTGATAAATGATGCCCCCAGGCTGGCGTTGCCCCCAGAATGCTTATTACGGCTCACTTAAGTAGGCGTTGATTTAGCTTAAATCGGTTGTTCTGTTCAGCCCAGACACGGGCCTGCCCCAGCTCTGCCTCGAAGACTCCCTTCACCAGGGCTTAATTGAATTCTAACTACTCGTGGCCTCGTATTAGGGAGGGGTGGGGTAGGAGGCCCAAGCCCCAGTGGTCTCTCCAGCCCTATGTAATCCTAATTTGATAAGGGCCTTCCCTTTGACTCCAGACAATAAATTTTGACAACAAGCGACTCCAATTAGGTCAGAGAGAACTTCCTGGATGGATTCCGCTCACGGGGAAATGACGAAATCTCAGGTAGAAGCAGTCCTTGGGGTGTCAATGTGACCGTCCCGAAGTCCTGCACCAGGCTGCTCAGGCCATGGTGTCTATGGGCTGCCCTGATCTAGCCATCAAATTTTTTGCCAAATTGATAGAGCCAGCCTTGGCCCTTCGTAGGGACACAGCTGGGTATCTCTGGGAAAAGAACGGCTACACCAGAGACACTGTGGCTGCAACAAGCACCCCCACCTTCATTCAAGAACCAGAGATTCACCCAGCACACAGTGTGGGCCAGGGGTGGTCCAGGCACTGGGCACCCAGTGAGGAATAAAACAGACAGTTTTCTCTGCCATCATGGAGTTCACATTCCTGAGTTTGATTTATGTATCGCCAGTTATGTGCCAGACATTGTTTCAAGGGCTTCACACATACTACCCCATTTGTCACCACAACCTTGCTTGTACTGTTTTTCCTGTTTTACAGAGAAAGAAATTGAGGCTTGAAAACATTCATTGATATGCCCAAGGTCCCTTAAGAGACAAAAGGTCAGGAAGTGATGGAGCAGAATTTGAACACAAGCCTATAACCCCAGCTTGGCACTTTCTCCTGTCTACATTGTTATATGTTATTACACCATTATATTTGCCTAGCATGTTAGAGGTTACAATGCACTTTCCATATGTATTGCTAACCCCCATCACAACCTCCTAGACAGCAGGTACTAATGCCACCATCTATATATAGCTTCAGGGGTTAAGAAGAGGGGCTCATGATCAGATGGACCTAGATTAGAATCCTTGCTCTGCCTCTTACTCGTCATGTGATCTTGGGCAAGCTATTTATCCTTTCTGAACCTCCATTGCCTGTACTTTAAAATGGTTGATGATAACAGTGCTACCTCGAAGGTTGTGAGAATTAAAATGGAAATTGTATGTTTAACACTTAGCACAGTACCTTGTATATAATAAGCTCTGGTCTTGCACCGTGGAAGGAAGAAGGCAACACCCAAGAGATCAACCATTCTTGGTGGGACATAAGAAGCTGTCTTCAATATGGAGACGGACCAGGAACATATCAACAGGAAGCCAGACCAAAATCCCGGGAAGACCTAATGATGTTTGGGACAGAGAATTCATGCAGGGACAGAGTCTCAGGCCTGGTCACAGGGAGTCTTTGGGTTATTTTGTATCGCTTGCTACCATTGCCTTTTCTTTCTCCCTTAGTAAAGTTTTTTCGAAAAAGCCCACCTATATACATCAACAGGGGAGTCCAGGGAAACGATGTTCGTTAAATAGTAATAGTAATGGCTGGCATGGATGGAGCACCAAGAATGTGCCAGGTCTGCACTCTGTGCTTGACACGCCTCAACTCACTTAACTTCACCACAAACCTCTGAGGCAGGTACCATCTCTATCATCTACTTTATAGAAAAAGAAACTGAGTCTCAAAAAGATGAAGGAATTTGCCCAAATAATTTAGCCACGAGTAGTAAGTAGCTAAAACAGGATTCAAACCTGACTGTGTCTAATTCCAAAGCCTACCTTCTTACATACTGTGTTTACCCTCCCTCAGAGGGGAGCAGCCCCCAACCCAACTCCCTGATGGGACTCCGAGGCAAGTTTGCAAGCCCACTCCCTTCGCCTTGTTCTTGACTTTCCTAAGAGCTCTGCAAGCCGAGGAAGACCTGAGAATGGCCGAGAGTCGGAAACAACCACCACCTTAAAGGCAATCAAAAACCACAGAGCAATTTTCAGCAAACTGAGCAGATAATAAAAATGTTCCAAGCCATCAATCGCATCCTTAGTGTCGTCTCCCAGTTTTCGTTTGTGTTGTTGGTTTTTTCTCTTAATTAAAAATGGAGATACTGTCGGTCGGCTGAGTGGCGCGATGGTTAAGAACTGGCTTGGGA
>NW_017731360.1:896644-900856 GCF_001890085.2 Hipposideros armiger | reverse complement strand
GATATTATGTTAAGTGGAATAAGTCATACTGAGAAAGACAAATGCCATATAACCTCACTTATATGTGGAATCTAAAGAACAAAATAAACCAACAAATGAAATAGAAATAGACTTATAGACACACAGAACAAACTGATGGTTGCTAGATGGGCGGGGGGGGGATTAGGAGGATGCGTGAGAAAGGTGAGGGATTAGGAAGTATAAATTGGTAGTCACAAAATAGTCACGGGATGTGAAATACAGTATGGGGAATATAGCCAATAATATTGTAAAAACTCTATATAGTGTCAGATGGGTATTAAACTTATCAGAGGAATCACTTCAAAAATTATATAACTGCCTAACTAATACACTGTACACCTGAAACAAATATAAAATAATATGGAATGTCAACTATAATTTTATATATATAGATATAGATATAGATATAGATATCTCATTCATGGGTTGTAAAGTACATCATAGAGAATATAGTCAATTGTATTGTAATAGCTATGTACAGTGTCAGATTGTTAGTAGATTTGTTGGGGTTATGACTTTGTGAGGTGGGTACATGTCTAATCAATATGCTGTTTTGTACACCAGAAAGAATGAAACAGAGAGAGAGAGAGAGAGAGAGAGAGAGAGAGACAGAGAGAGAGAGAGAGAGAGACAGAGAGAGAGAGAGAGAGAGAGGGAAAGGAAGGAGGGGAGGGGTAAAGAAAAGAAAGAAAAGCAGAAGGGTCTCAAAGCAATGATCTAAGCTTTCACCTTAATTAGAAAAGAAAGAGAAAAATTAAACCCAAAATAAGCAGAAAGGAAGAAATAATTAATATAAAAACAGAAATCAGTGACATAAAAAAACAGAAAAACTATAGAGTAAATCAACAAGACCAAAAACTGGTTCTTTGAAAAAAATCAATCAAATTGATAAACATCTAGCCAGACAAGTAAAAAGGGGATAAAACACAGATTACCAAATTAGGAGTTAAAGTAGGTACATCATTACAGATCCTACAGATCTTAAAAAGATAAGGGAGTGGTATGAACAACTTTATGCTAATAAGTTCTACAACTTAGATAAAATAGACAAATTCCTTGAAAGACACAAGCTACCAAAGTTCACTCAAGAAGAAATAGATTTTCTAACCACTATGTTGTACACCTGAAACTAATATAAAATAATATTGAATGTCAACTGTAATTGAAATATAAAAAGAGAAGAAATAGATTACCTGAATAGTCATATCTATTTAAGAAATTGAATTCTGGGCCAGCCAAGTGGAGCGTTGGTTAAGAGCTGGCTTGGGATGCTAGAGGTCCCCGGTTCGGATCCCACATATGAGGGCCAGTGACACTGCCCTCTACAGCTAAGATGCTGAACAACAGCTCAACTTGGGCCAGCGAAGCAACATCCTCCACAACTAGACTGAAGAACAAAAGGACAGCAACTTGTCTGTTCCCCTTCCCCCAATTCCCCAATAAAAAATCTTTAAAAAAAAAAAAAAGAAAGAAATTGAATTCATAACTGAAAAACCTTCCTACAAAGAAAACTCCAGTCCCAGGGGGCATCACTACTGAATTCCAATGAATATTAAAGGAAGAAATGATAACTATTCTTCACAAACTCTTCCATAAAATAAAATAAAATAGAAGGGAATATTTCTGAATTCATTTTATGAGGTAAGTACTACCCTGCTTCCAAAACCAGACAAAGAAATTACAAGGCAAAAACAAACAAACAAACAAACAAACAAAAACCCTACAGACAAATATCCCTCATGAACATAGCCATAAACACCTTGAACAAGCAGGAGCAGGTTGCCAACCGTGTGGAATTCTGCTGAGAGGCGGGGAAATGAGGGTAGAGAAGTCACTGTTGGGCTTAGCAACATGAAGCTCCAATGTTCCCACCTTCAGTATCTCTCTGCCACCTGGACATTCCTGTGGTTTCTTCACAACTTCTCAGGCCACATAACCTGCTTACCAATATCAGCCAGTATCACCAATAGCTCCCAGCTACCACCCACCACAATTGTCATTCAGGTCACAACATACCCTGAGGTTGGGACAGACTTTGGCCAGTGTTTCCCTCCCATTTGAACTATAGACTTTCCTAAAGGTTGGGGATGGAGATGTGGAGAGTGAGGTGGCGAATTCTCAGGGTGTGAGGACCAACAGGTGCCTCAGGCCACAGAGGTCAGGGTCTTCTGGAAGCTAAAAATGGCAGATTGTCTTGAGGATCCTTCCTGAGGTCCAGTGGTCTCTACACAGCATACAGGCCACCACTTTAATATCCATGACTGACACAGTTCTTGGTGATAATAGCATAGGAAGGGAGGCTGAGCAAAGCATGCCAACGCAAGAACTTCTGGCATCTCAGTTCTGGCCCTGGGCATAATGGGCTCATACCATGCGTGGTCTGGCTAGGAGAATCCTAGTGTCCCTTCCTCACTGAGCCCCAGTCAAAAGTTCGGCCCATGATAGAAACCACTGGTGATGCCAAGAGCACCATGCTTTATGGAGCCTTTATTCTGACCCCTTGAAGCCACTTAAATGTATGCACGTCCCAGAAATGGCTGAGCTGGTGTCCTCACAATGCTCATTCATTGGCCAGGAGCAGCTGAGAGATAATGTGATCTTAGCTGAACATCACAGCAGCACCTGGAGCCTGTCAGCCAACTCTACTCACAGAGGTTCCTTTGCAGGGTAAGCTGAGTAGCCCACCTCCAATGGCCACCATCGCTTGGCTGACTTCTTCGAAAAGAAGCTTGGATCTGAGAGGATCTATTTAATGAAGTGGCAAAAGGACTAAAGAGTCAAAGGGATTACGAGTCTGAAATAGTTGGGGCTAAACTAGGAAAGAGTAGGTCAAAGCTAAGCTATAACTACCCAAATTAGAGTCAAAACACTTTTCTTGTTTTCTTTTCTTATGGCATTGTTTAGTTTTATCAGTTTATGGTTGATGAAGGTGAGTTGAATTTTTTTTGGTTTATTTACAATGGTTTATGAAGAGCCTGCTGAAGTCTCTTCCTGAAGTTGATTGTTCAATCTAAGATGCCAATGAAAATTCAGGCTCAGGCCCCATCTTGGTCTGAGGACAGTGGCTGAGGTCAGGAGAAAGGGGAATCTGAGTCCAGCATAGCTTATAGCACTCACGCTTTGCTCCAGGCTTCCATGAACTCAGTATCAGGCCTGAGGAGCTGAGTTTATGGTCAAGAGCCAATCAAAAAACCAAGCAGCAACAGCAGATCCTTCGGGAAACAAAAAACACAAGACTATACAGCTCTGAAAATTAAAATATGAAGTAAATATGAAATATGAAGGTGAGCAAGGAGGGGCAGCCCTAGAGGAAGGCATCTTTCTGGTGTTTAAGTCCTCTTTGAATTTCCAGCCACTAGAGAGTGCACGTAAGTGTTGAATGAATTAGTGAATGTGCAGGAAGGCAACCTCCTCCCACATCAGTGGGACTTTGATAGAACAAAAGAGAAGTCACCCCCAGTCAAGAAAGACAACCTAAGGACAACCTCCAAAGACCCAGAGCCAAGAAGCCAGTGTTGGAGAGAGGTCAGCACTGTACTGGGACCCGCTCAATGGGGCCATGGACAGGACAGGAGACAATCGTGGAGGCTCCCTGCAAGCCGCAGAAGGGGTCAGCAATCCTCAAACAACGAGGATTGGGAGTCAACCTGTGATGGGGTCTGAGTCAGGAAGACATTGTTTTGTAATTATTCCAGGGGCCTTCCCTCACCGCCGGCCAATGGGACCAGAAGAATCTTGACTTAGTACAGATTGAGGCATTATCCTCACAACAGCAGTGAGACCACAATTATCTCATTGAGGAAGGTGAGGTGAACTGGCAGAGGCATATCACAGAAGGCACAAGAAGGAGAACCTCCGAAAGGAGGGCGTGGTCTGCAGGGACACGCGTAGGGACGGGCAACAATGAACTCTGGAAAATCCAGAGGCAGAAGGGAATGGTAACAGAAGAACAGATGAAGAGGCATTAGAGACTGTGTTTCCTGGGAGGGGAACTCATATCAGAGGGCCGGGATTCAAATTCCAGGACCCCTACTTCCTAGCTGTGTGTGCAAGCCGTTTAGCCCCTCTGAGTCTCAGTTTTCTTGTCTGTAAAGTGGGGCACACAGATATGACATCTAACTCAAAAGCAGTGAGTGGCTATCAGATGAGATAGTGCTGGGGCAGGAACTGCATAGGCCCATCCCCATGCTT
>NW_017731360.1:881774-893494 GCF_001890085.2 Hipposideros armiger | reverse complement strand
CGTGAGTCGCCGGCGATGGCGTAGGCTGCAGCCCCTGTGGCAGTGGGTTGCCATGGGCTACCGTATGTAGCCAGCAGCCAGCGTGAGCGGCCAACAGCCGCAGTGAGCAGCCGTCCAGAAGCCGGCGACTGATCTGCCTCACCCGGGAAGAGCGCAATGATGGTGCCAACTTGAGCCAGTGAAGCAACGTCCTCTACAACTAGACTGAAGAACAAAACGACAGCAACTTGTCTGTTCCCCTCCCCCAATTCCCCAGCACTGTTCCCATCCTCCCAATTCCCCAATAAAAATCTTTAAAAAAATAAAATAAAAAATAAATATGGAGATGCTGTGTCCAGTTTTTCCCCTCCCTGAGCTTCTGAACTTACTACACAGCTCTTGGCCAGAGTCCGTGGGGAGACAGCGATTGTAGAAGCAGGGATGTGTCAGAGAGCAAAGGGAGGTCCAGGATGCTTACGTTACCCAGAAAGCTATGTCACCTCCCAGGGTGAGGCATCCTCAGGGCCCTGGGGTCAGTCCCCTGCTGGTAGTGTTCCAGTGTAACAGGACACACACACAGGTGTCCACCATTCCCAGGGCACATGCCACATGCTGCCCGGCCTTCCCTGCATTGATCCAAGGCTGGAGAACGTCTTTTTTAGACAAGGTCACCTTTGGCTGTTAATAAGGCTCAGCTACGGAATTATTCATCAGCTTAAAAAAAATACACACACATCATTTTCATCATAAAAAGTAATATAACTATGTTACAGAAGAATTGAAAAATAGGGGAAAAAAGAAACAAAAATAAGCCATAATTCATTTATTCTGACACAACCATTATTAGCATTCTTGGTGTGTTTCCTTTCTCCTAAGCTCTAGGTTTTACCTCATTATAACCATGGTGCTCTCACAATTGTGTATCCAATTTTTTTTTGTGGCCTAATAGTACACCCTAAACATTTTTTTGTATCATGCACAATCCTCATAACTGTCGTTTTAATGACTGCCTAGTACTTCATAAATTTGTGCCATCATTTACTTATTCCAGTCTATTGATGAACATGTCACTATCATATAGTAATGCTGCAATGAACATCTTTGCATCAAACATCTTGGTTTTCTTCCCCAATCTTTGGGATTATTTCCTTACAATAACTATTCAACATAAATGCAGAAACTGGGTCCAAAGGGATGACCAGCTTTTGATGCATCATTAATACTACAAACATAGGAAAGTATCTTATTCACTGCAGTATTGTCAACATGGATGTTATAATTTTATTCTCACTTACAGGTTAATAAAAAAGATACCTCTTTGTTGTTTTAATTTGCTTTGGGGGTGGAGGGGTGCCCTAGAGAAGGGTAACAGTATCTTGTCATTTTTTAGAGTTAAGAGCTTTGGCCTCAAATAGACTGGGGTTGAAAATCCTATGAGCACTATACATTGCCTTACTTAATTCTCTCCAGTCTTATCTGTAAAGTGGTAATGATGGTGCCACCTACCTACCGAGCTGGCATTAGGGTTACATGAAATGATTTATCTTAGTCTAATTCCTGGCATGTGTGATTAGCACCATATGTTTCTGGTTGTAGTTTATCAATAACTTTAAAGCACTAAGAAGTCTGATTATTACACCATCAATAAACATTCATGGAGGCTCTGGGGATGCAAAAATAAATAAACCATAGGTCTTGTCCTTGAAAAAATTCCACTATGATAGGGATTAAACAAAGAAGAATAAAACAACTGCTTGGTGTTACAACTAAGTTCAGAATAAGCTCTGATAATGCTGCATAAGAGGTACAACCTGAGGAGCTCAGAGGCAGAGCCATAACGAACCTGGGAAGGTCGGGAGCAAAGAGAACATTGTGGCACCAGTGGAGATGGGCACTGAAGATGAGTAGTGTTCTCATAGGCAGACGTGGATGCGGGGGAGACACAGGGAGGGGCATTCCAGGAAGGGGGACAAGCATAAGCAAATACCTAGAAGTAGGGAATTTCATCCAGAGTAGATAAGGGGAACAGCCACCAGTCCCACTGGGTTCATGGGCTATCATCTGGCCACACTGGGCAGCTGACCAGATTCCAGGATGAGCCTGCTTCATGGAACTCTCTGCTGACTCCCTCAGCCATCTCATTAAAGCTAATATTCAACATGGCCCCTGTGTGTGGGGAGGAAACAGAGGGGGGGGTTTAAATTAAAAAGCTTCTCTCTTAGAGCTGATTCCTAAAGCTCCTTGAGATCAAAGGATGATAGTAAATAAGACCATTCCATCCAGAACTAATCAGTGCCTTGTCAGAATGCAAAGCCCTGACACACGTGGGAGGGAAGAAAGGTGCTGTGTCTTGCCAAGTAGGCTTACTTTGAGAGTCTCTTTCTCAGGGTCTAGCTGCCATAGCCCCAGTAGGGCGTTATGGCTGGAAGCAGTAGACATAGCTCAGCAACATAAGGGAAGTTTTGAAAAATATCCATCCCCCAAGACCTAATGCCATTGGTACCTCCTCCATCACGCCCTCCACCAATCCCTATCACTAATCAATGGCTTCCTCCTCAGTGCTAACACATGCCTTTTTCATGCTCTCTCACAGATCCATCCACACTCATTTTCTAGTTAGCTACAATCGTAGCTTATCCCTGTACTACCTGCCAAATGGCTGTCTTAGTCTATTCAGGCTGCTATAATAAAAATACCATAGACTGGGTGGCCTAAATAGCATCTATTTCTCACAGTTCTGGAGCTTGGGAAGACCAAGATTCGGTGTCCAGTGAGGGTCCACCTCTTTGTTCACAGACAGCTGTCTTCTGACTATGGCCTCATGTGGCAGAATGGGTGCAGGAGCTCTCTCGGGTCTCTTTCATAAGGGCACTAATCCCGCTCACAAGGGTTCTGCCCTCATGGCCTAATCACCTCCCACTTCCTAGTACCATCACATCGGGGATTAGGTTTCAACATATGAACTTCGGGGCGGGGGCACTTCAGTTTGTAGCAATGGCAAATTCCTTGAGGGCAGGGATGTGATCTGTTCGCCTTTGCCTTTGTTTCTTTCACTCCCATTGGGAAACCCACTGCAAAGTAGCTGAAGCAAAATACAATCAAGCAAATGGGGATTTACCTGTTCAGGGGGGTGAAAACAGACCGTGAGCAAGACTGGGACTAGGAACCCAAGCACTTGAGCATCTTTAAGCCTCTCTCCTCTTCCTCCCTCCTCCTCCATCTTTCTCTCTCTCAACCCCTAGCCCCTCACCCTCACTCCCTCCCTTCCTCAGATCCACCAGACCTCCAGTCTCCTCTCCAGACACTCATTTCTTCTGTTCCTCTCTGTCGACCATCTTCTCCTTGCTCAAGGCCCAGAACAACCTTCCTAGAACGTCTCAGTTCAATTCTACAGCTTCGAGGGACCCAAACTCCTCCAGTCTTGATTCCAAATTTCAAGGACAGAAGAGAGGATATATTGACCCAGTTTGTGTCAGATATTCACTGCAGATACAAGGGTACTCATGATACCTAACATTTATGAAGCACTATCTAAGTACCAGGTACAGTTCTAAAGGCTCATGTGTATTAACTCATTTAATCCTTACAACAAGCCTTGGAGGTAGGTGCTACTCTTAGCTTCATTTTACAGATGAGGTAAGTACCATAACAAAAATAATTTGCCTGACCAAATTCACACAGCTGGTAAGAAATGAAGCCATGACATGAACGCAGGGAGTCTGACTCCAGAGTCCAGGCTTTTAACACTATCCTATATTGGTCTTTGACATGTGAACAACGGACAGAGCCCAGCGGGGAAACAGGGCTATGGTAGCCCATCCTCACCAGTGGGCAGCTGTCAAAGAAACATCATCCTTAAACACTCTTTACTCCTGCTTGAAGTAGTGGGTGGATGGATAAATGGATGGATGAATAGATGGATGGATGGATGATTGGATGGAGGGATGGATGGATGGATGGATGGATGGATGGATGGATGAGAGGATGGGTGAAAATTTTACCGTGCCATCTCCCTCTTGCTTGGCCCATTTCACAGCAAAGGACTCTATCAGCAAAATCACAACTTTGACAGTATCCTGGAAGTTTAAAAGGGAGAAGGAAGAGGGGGCTAGGGTTTTATGCTTCCCTACTTTCAGGGCATTGATGTTGAAGAGGCAAGAGTTGAAATTCCAAGCCAGGAAAAATAGCCCATTCCTGCTTTTATCCACTAGATTATCTCAGATAAGAAACGAATGGCAGAGAATGCTTAGAATATAAGGAACCAAAGTATCCAGATAGTTCAGGAGAGGAAGACAAAAAAGGATGGGGTTCTTGGAGGTTTCTGCATGAGGCAGAGACCAGTTGACACAGAGCACCCATGATGAGGAGCTGTTATGATGAGTAGAAATGGGGAGTGAGGGAAGATAGTTGAGCACTAAGATCTGTGCCCTTTGGACACACAGGAGGACCTACACCCCTGTGACTAAGTGTAGCAGAAGGGTTGGAAGCACCCCACCTTCTAAACACCGAGCAGGCTTGGACAGGAAGCTAATCCAGAGTGGACAGAGTGACCAGAGTGAACTGAGTATAACCTTCTAGGATGTTTGTACTACTCAGCAGTAGAGAGAAGGTAAGAAACAGAAGCCCAATTGAAGACTCAATCTTGCCAGCCTAGAGGGATGGGTACTCCAAACAGATTAATTCTGATTTAAATTAAAAGAAGTGTATTATCTCTTAAGTGCTAGAGTTTTCATTTAAGTGCCTCTTATTGAGGTACTTCCTGATGCCCAATGAGCCAGTGCTTGTCCCCAAGTGGGAACAGGCTGTGTGAATCCTTCTTTCCAGCACCAGCTTCTCCATGATTTAGCTATCTTCCCAGGCTGATGTCGCTTGCTTCCCATGGACCCTAAATACAGATATATATCAATCCTCTACTTAAACCTCTTCAATATACTCATATTTTCATTGTCCTCAGAATAACATCTAAACTCTTTAGCTGACCTGCAAGTTCCTACATGAGATGTCCCCAGCTGGCCCACAGCTTCATCTTCCCACTACGTCCTCCTCCAAAGTCACACTGGCCTTCTTACAGTTTCTTGGGTAAGCCCTCTTGTCTCCAGGGCTTTGGGCATGCTATTCTCTCGGCCTGAAAGTTCTTTCTTCCAAACACCTCCAACTGCTCAGAAATACCACACACACACACACACACACACACACACCATCTCTTCAGATCTCAATATGCCTAGATTGCCTTCAACATTGGGTTTTAAAAATCAATGTGTACATTGAGAGTGGTTGTGTTTCATTCCCCTCACCCCTCTAAAAAAGTGTCCTTATTAAATCAGTAGTGCATTTTCTAACCACTGGGGTATGTTAGATTTTAAAAACTATAGTAATTGTTGAATGAATGAAATGCAAGCCCTCTGCTCCTTCCCCTCCAGCCCGCTGTCCCCTGAACCACCCTTTCTATACCCTCTCCCTGTTCTGACTTCTATTATAGTCACCTGACCCACAGCGACCCTCAGGAAACTCCGGCCAGGGCTGCCTTCTTTATGAAGTAGAGGGGCGTTGTGGCTCCCCATTCATCATGGGCACCTGAGATCTCACATGTTCAGAGGTTCTGGTGCCCTGACCCAGGTGAGAGTCTGATCTCTAACCATCGGAGCAGCCAAGCACACTGGTGGAGTTTTCTGCAGAAGAACCAAATTTTCTTCAATGTTCTAGACTGAATTATTATAGCCAGAGGGAGCCATTCATCAGCTCTGACACTGCAGGAAGCTTCCTAGGCAAACAGCTTTATTGCTGCGTGAGATTAACCCAGGCTGTAGTAATTTGTAACAAAGATAAGAAAATTGCAATGGTCTCTTAGAAATAAATCTGAATTCCAGCGTGGACAAAGGGGACTTCAACTTGAAATTTGCTATTTCAGATATAATCAAATTTATAACAGCCCCTGACGAGTATAAAAAGCCAAGTGCAGCGTCTTGATGGAGGTGTCATTTCAGGACCCAACGTTCGGAAATCAATTTAGCAGGTATTCCTAATGGGCCACAAGTCTAACTTGAGCCCCAACTAACTTTTATGGAAGATTGTTTGGCCTATTGGAGAATCGTTTTCTCATTCATCTGATGGCATGATATGAGATGTCATCGGGCTGCCAATGGGTGGGGGGATGTGAGGTCAGGGAACTTGCCTCTTACCAGCTGTAAGATCTTGATGAACCAGAGATGATAACAGAGGCCCCTCCTGAAACCATTGTGAGAATTAAATGAGATAAGAATGTGAAAATGGAATACAGATGTCAGTTATTAATGAGAGTCTGTTAACCTAATAGATACCCTGGGTTGAGCTCTTACCACTGCATTGGGCAAGGACTTACCTTCACCAGCTTGGCCTCATTTAATCTTCCCAATAATCACACTGTAAGTATCTCCATTTACAAGTGAAGAAGCTGAAGGCCAGAGAAGTCATGGAACCTACCCAAGGTCACACAGCTGGTAAGCAGCATGACATGGATTCGAACACCTGCTCCTGGCCACTCTACAGTGCTTTCTGCTACACAGCAGTCTCTGTGTTAGCTGCAGATATGTAAAGGTGATGAACTTGTGGTGTCACACCTGCAGAGCACACAGCCTGGCTGTGACAGACACCCATAAATACATACCTTTATTACATCAATAGTAAGTCATGCCCACTAACTGCTTGCATGTGTCAGATGGTGTTCTAGGAGCTTCATACAAATCTCATTTGGTACTTACAAGACCAGAGGGGAAGATGGACACTATTATTACCAGACTGTATGGATAAGAAAATAGGCTCAGTGAAGTTAAGGGTCTTTGCCTGAGATCATGCACTGGTAGGTGGTGGAGCCAGGAACTTAACCTGAGCTACGTTCTTACTTTTCTATTGCAAGAGGAGGTGCTACAAGAGAGAAATGCTGGAAGGACCATGGGAATCTGAGCTTGAAAAGGGTAAAAAATGTCCCCAGGAGAGGTACCTCTTGAGCTAGATGTTGAAAGAGAAGCAGGACTTTGTCCATCAAACAAAGGGGACAACTAAGCAAATTCTCAGATTGACCTGCCACCTTGAACGACCCAACCCACTCTATGTTGGGTGCAGCTGCCATTGTCCAGCTGTATGACACAGCAGGATGGTCAGCTACACTGAGCTGGCTGTTGGGAGGTTCATCTAGAGGACAGGGACCCATGTTATTCATCCCCGCACACCCAAGACCCACAAAGGCCTGGCCCAAAGTAGGTGCTCAGTACCCATTTGTGGACTTGAACTGAGTCCACAGACACTAGGACCTAGAAGAACTCTTGAAGTTGAGGTCATCCAAGGTCCTCATTGTGCAAGTAGCACACTGAGACCCAAGGAGAGAAAAAAATGAGGGAGGCTTTTTAAATTCCATGCGCACATGGGCCCAGAGGTCCGAAGGCAAAGGGGGCAGAAAGGAAACAGAATGGAATCAGGGGAACTAGCCTTCCATGTGAACTGGGTCTGGGCTGGAGGCCTGAGTTAAGATGATGATGACTGAGGACAGAAACTATTAGGAGGCCATATAGCATGGACGTTGTTGCCAGATGGACCTCAGATTAATTTGGGGTTCTGCCTCTCACTGGTTATATAAGTTTGGACAAAGTAACCTCTCTAAGCCTCAGTTTCCATGTTTGGAAAATGGAATAATAGCATCCATTGTAAGGTAATTGAGATTAAGGGAAATAGTGCAAATAACTCAACAGTGCCTGGCACATAGTACTCAATAAATAATATTAATTAATAGGGTCCCAGTTACACCATTTTTTACCAACTCCAATCAGCAGCCTGTAGAGCTGATTCCCCACCCACTCCACCCCTCTACCTCTTCCTGCCTGTCAGAACCTCTTCAGGGACTCTACGTTCTGCAAAATTGGTGAGCCTCAGGGACTCGGCCCCACTAAGACGGCCTAAAATGTCATCTTAAATAAGAGGAGGGTGATGTGCATTGATCAGAGTTTGCTTTCACCAACAGGTATGGGCAGAAGGCCTGTTGGGAGAGTGGCCCCAGCCTGCACCCCAGCCCTCCCCTTGCCCTCCGTTTGAAAAGCTAAGCCCACTGAAAAGTGGGCCCCTCTCTACTGCCCTCAATACCCACAGGGTCTCTGAAAACAACAAGAATACAAGTTCCAGGATATTACAAGAAAGCACAGATGCTTCTTATTTTAGTCTATTAAAAACAAGATTGGGCGGGTGGGGGTGGGGTGTTCATTTTAGAAACTTACAAGAAAAGTTCCCAGGAATGTATCCACTGCAGAGGGGAGCGCAAAGCTGGGTCCTTTGGCGAGCAAACCCCACATGCAGTCATTTTCCCCAAAACCATTCCTCCTCGAGGGTTCGTCTCTTTCGTACTTTGCCTGTTAAGAAAGTAAATATTTTTTCAATGAAATTCAGCAATCAATTAAACACCGACTCTCTTTAATATGAACGTTGAACCAACAGCGGCTGCACACTCCAACAAGAATATTTAAAGCAATTAAACTTTAGCTACTTTTAAAACAAATTCTTTTAAATGCTAATGACCATTGTTTTCGCACTTGATAAGTAAAATTTTGTGTCGAGCAAGGTTAGATGATTGCAATGATTTAATTGTACTTCTCAAAGAAAGGAAAATGTTAAGAAAAAAAGCTAAGATGGACCTCTTACCACATTCCTACCGCAAAAATGTCCTGTAACAATAGAGCCGTGATTTGCTGAAATTAAAATGCTATTATGGTGAAATTAGGGCTTCAATATTTTTAGCAGCTTTAATAGGCCTTGCATTTTAAGGGACATCTGATAATAGATAATTACATTTCATCTTAAAGAAACTGAGTTGTTTTCTTAAGGAAAATACTTTTCTTTCTTCCAGAGAGGTTAAAGCCGAGCCATCATTAGAAGCAGCACCCAGCTCGAGGTTCCTGCTTCAGCTTGGGAAATAGAGATTAGCATATAAATAGCCTTCGGTGCCTGCTTGATTCCAGCTATTTTGCGTTTCAATGTGGCATCAGAATGCACTTAGCAAGAAATGTTCGAGAGGAGAAAGAGGTTTGTAATATGTCGCTTTTATAGAGGGGGGAACTCTAAGTATAAAAGATCATCCACTCCTCTGTGGGCTTTTTTTTTTTTTTGTATCCTTTCAATGCCCCAATTACAGACTCCAAGGAGCCAACAGGACCCCTAGAACGGAACCTTAGTTTACGCTGCAGCTCTTTCTGTGGACCAGGAAAATAAGTCAAAATGGTGCACAAGAAATAAGATAAATACTCAGGCTTCCTCCTGGATTCAGCGGGAGCCCTGAGGGGCACAGTCATGCCCTTTCTCCTCGCCCCCACGCCACCCATCAGCAGCAGGGACGTTGGACAGCTCCTCCAGGGCCCATTTTTGCTGGAGCCACGAGGAAGACTCCTGGCTTCCTGCCTGGAGGCGGGCTTCCCTCCTGGGAAATCTCAGGGACTGGGCACAGAGCCCAGGGTTCTTTCTGCCCTCCCCTCCCGTCCCCCCTCCCATCCCTACACA
This sequence comes from Hipposideros armiger, assembly GCF_001890085.2. Classification (NCBI taxonomy): domain Eukaryota; kingdom Metazoa; phylum Chordata; class Mammalia; order Chiroptera; family Hipposideridae; genus Hipposideros; species Hipposideros armiger. The sequence goes on along the minus strand of NW_017731360.1, from coordinate 884,002 downwards.
CACACACACACACACACACACACACACACACACACAAGCGCACACGGATTCTGCCTGACTCTGGGTCAGACTCAGTCTTGGACTGCAGCAAGAAGATTCTTAAAGCCCATACCTTATCTCCTTTGGCACAGGCCAATGGGCAGTTCTGGAAACAATGGTGCTACTCAGCTGTTTCGGGAGACAGGTTTTTTTGGAGGTGACAGTAGCAGAGGTGCTCAGGCCAGCAGGTGGTGACCTCTAGCCTAGTTCCTGGGTGGCTTGGAGCCCTGGGCGCTAGTCCTGGCTCCCCTGCAACCTGGCTGGCTGATGATGCCAGCTCTAAGCCTGAGTTCCTTCATCTGTAAAAAGGAGATTTACAGACCCTGCCCTGTGCACTCATGGGGCTAACCTAGGGAAGAAATGAGAACATGGATGTGGAAGAACTTTGTAAGCTCCCTCTCAGGGTAGCATTTAGTGATTAGGGTGTTGGTGAGGTTGTGTCCTGGATCGACGTCTGTCCTTTTGTCCATCCACCCTAGCAGCAAACCCATGTTCCCGGGGCTCTGCCCAAGCTCCCTACCTGAAGTGACAGGGGTAAGGAATAAATGTTTTTTGGTTTTTTGTTTGTTTGTTTGTTTGTTTGTTTTCAGAAAACCAGTTAGGAGGTAACAGCCTTCAGCAGTTGGACCAAATGCACCCATTTGGATTGTGTTGGAGACAGCTGTTTGAAGACAAGGGCTGTGGCTTAAGATGCAGCCGGACCTGGGCATCAGGTTCCTGCCTCATCACTGCCGGCATCTGGGGTATGTCATCCACTCTCTGAGTCTTTTCTTCACCCTCAGACCTGACATTAAGGCCTCCAAAAACTGTAAAGCATGGGGCATTTGCATCCTTCTTGTCCTTTTGGCCTGCACGCAGAGGGAGTAAGCATCATGCCTAGGGGCCCCATAGCAGCAGGGCTGCACTAGGGCCCTGGAGACTTGTCCCCTCCCACCTCACCATGCTCCCAAACCCAGCAGTCCTCACCGTGGGAAAGTGTCCTGGTGGGCCTGGGGCACTCCCTTGTCTCTACAAATTTGGCCCAGGCTCTGCAGGGTCCCTCTCAGGCTGCACCATGTCCCGTAGACCCCACGGGTACTGCCTTTCTGGGATAGTCACCACCACTTCCACAAGGACCCTGGTAAGCTGGGGATTCTCACCTGGCTGCACTGGGAGCCCTCGTCCAGGTTCCTCTGTGGAAAAGGTGTCTACGTTCAAAATCTGTATTTTTCCCCCTCTGTGCTGCAGCTTCAAACACTCAGTGCTGACCAAAGAATAATACTGCTCCTGGATTTCACACATAAAGTCTAGGTTTTCATCCCAAAACACTATGTTGGAACAAAAGGGGCTCCTTACAAGGAAACTTGAAGGGACATCTTGGGTGACTTGATGATGTGTTGGCACAGTGGGATGGAGGGCACAGTGGGCTCGGGCCAGAGTTCTGGGGCCTGGTCTGCTGTCTGCTGCTGACCTTGGGTGAATTCTTTCCACTGTGTGACCACATCTATAAACCAAGGATTCTGCATCAGACACCCTCCAGGGGCCCTTGATGCCCAAACTCCTGTCCTTCCTAGAGTTCTATTCTGGGTGTCCTCTGGCCTGAGTGCTTTTTCCTCTAGCCAAAATGCTCAACATCATCTGCCTCACCAACCCAGGCAACTACAAAATCAGCTTCCATTTACGGGATCTTTTCTTATCCCTGTTTTATATGTTAGAAAATCGAGGCCCAGAGAAGTTGACTGCCTGACCCATAGTCACACAGCTGTGAATGAAGAGCCAAGCTTCAACCTCAGGCTTTGACTCAACTTCAGAGCCCATGTTCTTAATTATCACACACTGTGGCATTTTCTTGGGTGACTGCCTAGTTGCTGTTTACAATCAACATGATTGTAGGACAGTCTGTGTCTCTGATGCCTCAAATTGTTTTCCAAAATATGATACAAAGGATGCTAATTCTACTCAATGTTAATGGTTTTCCTTGGGGGAATAAAAGGGGGTTTTATGACCAAATGAGCCTGACTTTGAGTCAAACAAGTAAACAGTTTCTTTTTAACTGCAGGACTTCTCAGAGCCTTTAAGATGTGAATAAGGTGCATTTTAAATCTACAAAAGGAAGGGCCGGCCGCGTGGCGCGATGGTTAAGAACTCGCTTGGGATGCCAGAGGGCCCCGGTTCGGATCCCACATATGAGGGCCAGTGACACTGCCCTC
>NW_017731360.1:873761-880344 GCF_001890085.2 Hipposideros armiger | reverse complement strand
GCAGTGTCACTGGCCCTCATATGTGGGATCCGAACCGGGGCCCTCTGGCATCCCAAGCCAGTTCTTAACCATCGCGCCACTCGGCCGGCCCTGAAGATCCTTTTACAAACTTCAGCTTTATTGAGGTATAATTGACATAAAACTGTAAGATATTTAAACTGTACATAGTGGTTATTTAACGTGTGTATGTATTATGAAAGGATTCCTACCCATATAGTTTATTAACACATCCATCAACTCACATATTTATCCTTTTTTGTATGCGTGTGAGGACATTTAAGTTCTACTCTCTTAGAAAATTTCAATTACACAGTACATTTTTATCAACTATAGTCACCATGTTTTACATTCGATCCTCAGACCTTATTCATCTTATAACTGAAAGTTTGTACCCTTTTATCAACCTCTCCCTGTATCCCCCACCCCAGACCCTTGCAACCACGTTTCTACCCTGTTTCTATGAGTTGGACTTTTTTTTTTTTTAGATTCCACATATGAGTGATACCACACAAAATATGTGTCTTTCTCTGTCTGGCTTATTTCACTTAACATAATGCCCTGAAGACTCATCCATGTTGTCACAAATAAGAGGATTTGCTTCTTTCTCATGGCTGATATTCCATTGTATATATGTACCATATCTTCTTTATCCATTCATCCACCAATCAACACTTAGGTTGTTTCCATATCTTGGCTACTGTGAATAATGCTGCAATGAGTATGGGAGTGCAGATATCTCTTCTATTACCTGTTTTCATTTCCTTTGGATATATACCCAGAAATGAGATTGCTGGATCATAAGGTAGTTCTATTTTTAATTTGTTGAGCAGCCTCCACAGTTTCCCATAGTGGCTGCACCAATTTACATTCCCACCAATAGTACACAAGGGTTCCCTTTTCTCCAAATCCTTGCCAACACATGTTATCTCTTGTCTTTTTTTTTTTTAAGATTTTATTGGGGAATTGGGGTAGGGGAACAGACAAGTTGCTGTCCTTTTGTTCTTCAGTCTAGGTGTGGAGGACATCACTTCACTGGCCCATGTTGGTATTATGATCATTGTGCTCTTCCGATCTGAGGCAGATTGGTCACCAGCCATTGGACGGCCACTCATGGAGGCTCATGGCAGCTCATGCTGGCTGCCGGCTGCTCACGGTAGCTTACAGTAGCTTATGGCAGCCCACCCTGATGCAGCCCTGCTACAGCCTACCCCATCACCAGCAACTCACGGCAGCTCAGCTCCAGGTCAAGCTGTTGTTCACCATCCTAGCTGTAGAGGGTGCAGCGTCACTGGCCCATGTCGGATCCAAACTGGTGGCCCTGCTGCTCAGAGCTCGCACTCCCAAGCCAACTCTTAACCAATGAGCCACTCAGCCAGCCCATCTCTTGTCTTTTTAACAGTAGCCATTCTAACAGATGGGAAGTGATATCTCATTGTGCTTTGGATTTGCATTACCCTAATGATTAGTGATGTTGAGCACCTTTTCATATGCTTGTTGGACATTTTTATGTCTTCATTGGAAAAATATCTATTCAGGTCCTCTGCCCATTTTTTAATTGGATTTTTTTTTTTGCTATTGAGTTATGTGAGTTCTTTATATATTTTGGGTATTAAACCCTTATCAGATATATAATTTGAAAATATTTTCTTCCATTTGGTAGGTTGCCTTTTCATTTTATTGATGGTTTCCTCTGCTGTGCAGAAGCTTTTTAGTTTGATGTAATCTTACTTGTTTACTTTGCTTTTGTTGCCTTTGCTGTGAAGGTCTTTTAATTCTTAGAAGGAGTGTACTTCTGTTTCCTTTGATCCCCTCTCAGTCACAGAAGTAGTCAAGGTTATGGCATCCCTGTGTTTATCACCTGGGATACTCAGGAAATGGCCCATTGGTCCCTACCCTGGCATCTCAGAAACAGCCTTAAGGGTACAAAAGCTTGTCTCAAGATTTTAAAAATCACAGCTGAAATGACCCGTTCATGCAAGATAAGACCTATGCCTAAAGAAAACTGCCTTTGCTTTTGGCTGCAATTATTTCAATTCATGTGGTCACACTCTCTCAAGTTGATCTGACATTTCAAGCTGCAGCTTAATATATCTTTGCTCAACACAAGATAGGGAAACAAATTAGTTTTCCCTTAATGACTTCAATGTTATGGAGAGACAATTTTTTTTCAAATATATGGGCAGAGAGGTTCGGTAACTGGCCCAAACACACAGAGTTTATAAATGGTGGCATCTGGATTATAACAGATCTGTCTATTCCCAAACCAGGACTCTTACTACTATGGAGGCAGCCCAGAGACACAAGCACATTTTGTCATATTCTTCCCATTTGGCTCCTGTGAAATTTATTCTCCCCTAAACCCCTCCTCCCTCACCAGACCGACTCTGTCTTTGGGTTTAGAACTTTTCATTCCTCTTTATTAAGATCCTTTTTCAGGTGCTGCCCAATATACCAGCTGGCCAAGATTTTTTTTTCCCCCATAAATTCCCATGCAAATCATTTTCTAGTGCATTCCACAGCTACAATGACTGCCTTCCTTGTCAAGGGGCAAAAGGCCTTGTCAAAGACCGAGCTCCACAGCCCCTTCTGGAAACCAGGTACTGAGTAACCTGTCAATCAAGTTGGACGCAACTCACAGTCAAGATATCCCAAATGGAACTCCTAATCTCTCCCCAAGTCTTTCCACCTGCAGTATGGCACCACCATAAATTTGGTTGGGGTGGGCGTGGGAGTTTATTCCTCTCTATGCTTCATCCCTCATATCTCATCTATTAGCAAGTCTTTTCCACCAAACTTCCAAAACAGATGCTAAATCCATCACTTCTTGCCTTCACCACTGTTAATACCGTGGTCATTTCTCACCTGGACCACTGCAAGACTCTCCTATCTAACCTACTCATATGCCCTCCAGTACATTTTCAACAAGGCACCCAGGGTGATCAGCATCACATCATGCCACTCCCGTTTAAAACCCTTCCCTACCAACATGTAGGCTCCATGAGATCTGAGACCCAACTTTCATATTCATCTCTGTATCCCTAGTGCCTACAACTGTGTATGGCACAGAGTAGGTACCCAGTAAATATTGCTTGCATGAATGAATGAAGTAATAACCTTAACTGCAAACAACAAGAATCTTCTGCCTTAATTCCTTTTTCGGTTTTTCTTTTAATTCTAGCATTGTGGTTGGTTTTCTCTAGTTTCTGAGGAGATATCAACATATCTAGACTACAAGCAATTTATTCCTCTCCTTCCCTTTAGCCAATAGGGGCAAAGTCAAAGGAATTTGTGACTTACGCACACAGATGCATCTCACTTCAGTGATGTTGCTTGAGAATAGATGGGAGATTATGCTGATGGAACTGGACATTTTCCATTTTTATTATTTTAATTATAAACAAACTATTGGGGGGTAAAAATCGAATGGAAATCTGTCTATCAATTTCACAATTAGCATCTCATTTCAGAGACCAATCAACTTAAATGAGGGCCAGTGACCTTAATCTTTCCCCAAATACAGTGCTTGATTCCTCTTATTAGTTGAAAATCTCCAAACTATGAAATATTTGGGTTAACCCCATGTTTGCATCAATGATGCTATTACCACATTTAAATAAGTCAAGGGGCTTTTGTGACCTTTGTGTTACGGTTTGTATGGACGAAAGCAGAAGACTAAATCTGTGCAAATCAAGTAGGAGAAATAACAAGGCCACTTAAATAGGGCCTCTCTTTTCATTTATTTTTCTAAGACTGTGAAAAGAAGTGTGATTTTTCAGGAGATTTATTTTGCCACCGATTAGCTAAAATTAACCCACGAGGAGTGTAAATCCCAGAAGTCAAAGGCAGCTAATTTTAATCACAAGGGTCTATTTTAAAGCATTCTCTTGGTGATACAGGAAGGGAGAAAAATTTTGGTTTTTCAAAAGGAAAGAAACAGAAAAGAACAAATTTGACCTGGCAAACAATGCATCAACAGAACATCAATAATACCCCTGCAGGGATTAGAACAAGAGCATATATTGTGCAGAGTTAGCCCCTCCTCCCAAAAGACCAAAGGCTCCACCTACATAAACATGGAAGCTGTATAAACAGCTAACAACCAACCATTAGAACTGGACAGGCTAGTGACTGATAGGTTTGTTAAGAGCTCTCTGGAAAATTTCACTTTGGCGTAGACTTGGGGTGCACAAGATGCCAAAACTACCGGAGAAACGTTTCAAGGTCAGCCAAGAAGCTGCCAGTCCTGTCCACCTGACTCCACTGATTGATGTGTCTTGAGTAGCTCCATCCAAGTCTTTGCTGAGGTGACTGGTTTTTCTCCAACTTGCCTGCATTGATGATTGGCTGTTGGGGATCTGTTCGGCTAGAATTCTTAAGCTGCAAGAAATAGAAACCAACATAAGCTAAGTTTAGGCAGCAAAGAGGAATTCATTAAAAGGATATAGGACTGTTTCCCAGAACGCATGGCCACAAACGGCATCAGACCTCAAGACAGACCCTCCTCTGCGTCTCATTTCTGTTGTCCTCGGCACATCCGTTTCTTAGTTCTCAAGGCCGAAGGAAATGACCATCCCTTGCTCCTTAGTTCCAATCTGGTCTATTCTAGAGACCATTCCAGACTGTACTAGACTCTTTGGATCTCAAATTCTAAGAAGAAAGAATCTGAATTTCTAAATTTGGGTCAGGTATCCATTTCGATGCGTTCATTTCAACCATGGCCAAGGAGGATGGGTCACATGGTACAGACAGGGCTACAGGGGCTTGTAGCCAATGAAGAAGAAGGAAATTCAGAAAGATCATTATGAGCTGGACAGGATCCCCCAGGAGATATCCAGTAAAGGACTGCATTGTCACAACCAGGGACAACTGAACTAGCCTAACACACAGAGCCAAGGCCAAGCCAAATAGTTACTACTGTGCCATATCCTTAGGCTGAGGAGGCATCCAGTCTGGATTGTAGCTGCACAGCATTCTGGGAGAAGAGCCCTGGCTATACTCTCTGAGCGCACCCTGCATTCTTCTTTTTCACACTGCTTATCACAATTGATAATCTTACATTTATTTATAAACTTGTTTAATGAGCATCTCTTTCCACCATTCAGTTTCAAGCTCTGTGAGGTCAGGTACCATATTGGTTTCACTCACATTTATATTCCTGGCACCATGCCTGGCACATAGTGGATATCCATGAAAGAGTTTTGAATGAATGAATGAATGAATGAGACCAGGGAAGTTTTTCCAACAGATTGGGCACATGAGTTGAATCTTGAAGGACAAACAAGTCTTTTAAGAGAACAAGTGGGGAGAGGGAATGACAGGTACAAAGGCACAGAGGCACATAGTACAAATACCATGGAGACTGTGAGGCAGGTGGTGGCAGAGATCTGGCTAGAAAGCGGGGGTGGAGGCCAACTCAGAGAGGGCCTTCTGTGGAGATTGGAGGATTTGAAGCTAGAAAGTATAGGTCTAGATTTTAGACAAATCTATCTGACGAGAATGCGGGAACTGGATTAAAGGCAGGAAGGTGAATTAAGCAATTTAGGTAGTCATCCAAAAGAGAAAATAAATGGCAGTGGGAAGGGGGAGAAAAAGATTTTAAGAGCTATTAAGGAAGTAGAATCAGCAGAAATTCAAGGAATATAGTTTTCTCCATTTTATTACATAGTTATTTATGCATGTCTTATCTTCCCTGCAAGACGGTGAGCTTTTGACTCTTTTTTTCTTCATTCCTGGGCTACCAGGGCTTGCACAGTGCCCACCCAATACACAGCAGGTTTGTTGAAAAAACAAACTAACAAATGATTGAATGACAACCACTAACCCAGAGTGGCAACAGCATGCTGGGGTGGGGGCACCAAGCAATGTCCTTTGAGGGTTTTGTAGAACCTTGATGGTTGTATGTTTATGTTGCCTCCAAAAACGCTTAGAGCTTCTTACCTTCTTTTATATCCACGCCAACCATCCAGCACAGGCCTGGGCTCAGGGAAACATTTCTATGTAATGGGCTGAGCTGGAATAGACTGAAAAGGACTAGAACGGAGCTCCTAGTCTTTAGACACTAGCTAACGTACAGACTTGAAGGGGAGGGGGTGGCTGACAGAACTTCCCTCCTGCAAAGGCTGACGGGAGATGGGGCAGGGAGCTCTGCCTGGGGCTTCTGGAAGGATAACTTAACCTAACTGAACTGCCCCTCTCAGCCAAGTGCCAGGAGAAGAGAGGATAAAACCCCTTCAACAGACTTAAAAAAAAAAAGCTGGAACAGCTGAGCAAAGATCCAAGTTCAAAAGCCTCACAGAGCTGAGACAAAGTCTGAACAAATTCCAGAAGCTTCTGACCTTAGAATGATGCAAATGAATGAAGGTTATTCCCAGCTCTGTTCTCAGTAAACATGTGATAAACGAACAAATGAATGAAGTAATAAATTAATACTTTCTACCTATTCATGGCAAGTTTTAAAAAAGAGTTAAGACTGGAAATATTATACACCTTTTTAATATACAACATTTTTTTTTTAGAGTTTTTTTTTAATGGGGAATTGGGGGGATGGGAACAGTGCTGGGGAATTGGGGGAAGGGGAACAGAC
>NW_017731360.1:871417-873516 GCF_001890085.2 Hipposideros armiger | reverse complement strand
TGTTGTTCAGCATCTTAGCTGTAGAGGGCAGTGTCACTGGCCCTCATATGTGGGATCCGAACCAGGGCCCTCTGGCGTCCCAAGCCAGTTCTTAACCAGCGCGCCACTCAGCCGGCCCTTAATATACAACTTTTTAATGAGTAGAGATATTTTACCTAAGAATTCATTATTTACTCTTTTTTTTTTAAGATTTTTATTGGGGAATTGGGGGATGGGAACAGACAAGTTGCTGTACTTTTGTTCTTCAGTCTAGTTGTGGAGGATGTTGCTTCACTGGCCCAAGTTGGCACCATCATTGCCTCTTCCCTGGCGAAGCAGATCAGTCGCAGACCAGTCGCCGGCTTCTGGATGGCCGCTCACAGCGGCTGCTGGTCGCTCACGTTGGCTGCTGACTACACACGCTAGCCCATGGCAACCCACTGGGGGCGACAGCCTATACCGTCGCAGGTGACTCATGGCATCCCAGCTCCAGGTTGAGCTGTTGTTCAGCATCTCAGCTGTAGAGGGCAGTGTCACTGGCCCTCATATGTGGGATCCAAACCAGGGCCCTCTGGCGTCCCAAGCCAGCTCTTAATCAACGCGCCACTCGGCTGGCCCTATTATTTTCTTGAGATATATTATTTACAAGCTGGAAAACAGTTTATTTCAAACACTGGTTTCATTTCAATAACGAGTCACATAAGGAGATCATAAAGTCACTAGATCACATCAGCCTGGTGTTCTGCGCTCAGGGCAAGCCTCCCTTTCAACCTTCACAGCCAACTACACTTTCACCTGCACATTTACGGGTGACAGCTACCCCAACCCGAGGCAGATGCTCAAGGGGAAGTCAGTAGCCCATGACTATTTCAAGCCTTATGGTTGCCCTTCAAATTGCCACTGTCCTATCGTTCAACATTTCTCCATAATTCTTTGATGCAAATTCTCTATACACACAAACCAGTTTGACTGAATGGAGTATCACGAAGAGGAAAAGGAAAAGAAAGCTGCATCTTGTTTTTAAAAAACCGAAAACCAAAAAACTACACTACACTGTAAATATTTTGGCAGGTTTTCTTATATCTTTTGGGTTATTCAGGTTTAACTTATAAATATTTCTTCCTAGTACTGAAAACCTGTGCCCAAAGATCACTTTTAGCAGTTGAATGATATTCCTTCAAGTAGCCGAACCATGGCTTACTTAACCGTCAGCCTCGTTCTGGGCAATCGGGCCTGTCTCTATATTGTTAAATTATACACGATGCTATAATGACTAACGCTGTGCAAAATATGTTTTCATATATCAGGCTAACTGTCTGGGAGGAATTCTGGAACCAGCAATTGAGGGAGATAATGGACACAGCTGTGTACTTTTTCTAAAGAAGACATTGTCTTTAGGACCTCGACAGATTATGAGGAAGGACCAAGACTGTGATGTCTGAGCCCCTTCCCGCTTGAAGAACCGCCTACACCAAAACTCCCCCTGATTGGCTGCCTCAGAATCTTGTGGGCGGGGCCCAAGCATTTGTAGTTTTCATTCCTCCAGGGGAGGAACCACTGGGCCACACTCCACAGAAAGAAATCCATCACAGGTGCCCAGTTCACCTGTGATGGACTCTTCGGTGAAAAACGACAGAAGTCAAAGGCAGGTGACTTAAGGAACAAAGGAAAATCACAACACCCATGGGCAGCAGTGGCTCAAAACCCGGTAGAAACCCAGGAAACCGGGGGGAATCTGGGTAGAACATACTGTCCCCACTCCTGGAGCCGCCACCTCTACCTGCTGCCCCATGGCCTCCAGAATGCATTCTGATTGGCCCCCTACCTCTGGGCATCACTCACACCAGAATCTCACAACAGCATCTGGTGGGCTGAGTATGGCCCACGTGTCTTTGCACATTGGGTACCTGACCCCCTTTCCTCCCTGCACAGGAGGCAGAGCTTTCCCTCCCACCTACCTCCCAAATAGGAAAAGTATTTGGATACTAGGCAACCTCAAAGACAAATAAATATCTGCTGTACACCCCCTAGACCAGCGGTTCTCAACCTTCCTAATGCCGTGACCCCTTAATACAGTTCCTCATGTTGTGGGGACCCCCAACCATAAAATTATTTTTGTT
>NW_017731360.1:843340-871362 GCF_001890085.2 Hipposideros armiger | reverse complement strand
TAATGTAAATATCTTTTTGTTTTCCGATGGTCTTAGGCGACCCCTGTGAAAGGGTCATTGGACCCCCAAATGGGTCGCGACCCACAGGTTGAGAACCGCTGCCCTAGACCTTTATTACTTCATTTGACCCCCATAAGAACCCTGAGAAGGTAACAGGGTAGCACTTACTCCCCATATTACCAAGCAGGAAGCTGAGACTCAGCGAGAGGAGCTGACTTGCCCAACTGATGTCAGAGGTGGAGGTGAGTTCTCTCGGCTCCTCAGAACTACCTGTTCATGGTCTGATGCTATGAAATGTTGACAATGAATGTCTCTCATTTGAGCAATGAGTCATTGGAAGAGGATCAGCATCACGATGATTAGATACTGTACTCATAAACACTGATCTGCACATCATTTGTCTTATTTTGTTGTTTTTGGTATTAATACTTTTCGCTCCTGGAGAAAATACTGGGCATAGTGGGCTCATCTGTTCTGCCATTCAATGTATTAAATTAACACCTCAATGCGAGGGCTAGAACTTAGAAGTGAAAAATCAGGTCCTTGCAGCCAAGACCAAATGTCGTTTATCTTAGCCTTGCATATTAGGAAGACTGTTTAAAAATGTGACTTTGAAGTTCATTGGAAACAAAGGCGTTTATTGTATTGTTTGGAGGACTGTCTTAGTTCATTCAGGCTGCCATAACAAAATACCACAGACTAGGGGGCTTATAAACAACAGAAATTTATTTTCTTACAGTTCTGGAGGCCAGAAGTCCAAGATCAAGGCACCAGCATGGCCGTGTTCTGGTGAGGTCTGTCTTCCTGGTTCACAGCCAGCACCTTCTTGCTGCATCTTCCATGGTGGAAAGGGAGAGGGGGCTCTCTCAGATCATTTTATAATACACTCATCCCATCATGAGGGACAAGCTCCAATGGCCTAATGACCTCCCAAAAGGCTCCACCTCCTAATACCATCACATCCGAGGTTAGGATTTCAACATATGAATTGGGGGAGGGGACAGACACAAACATTCAGAACATAGCAGAGAATGAAATCTCAAAGAAGAAAGTTGGAACTCCTGAAATACTAGAGGCGTACTAAATCTTGCTCTTTCTACTTTGCCTTTTTCTGGACTTCAGAAGCAGGCTGGCGTCCAGGATGGAGGACCCAGACCTCTCTGGAAGAAGTGACAATTGAGATTGGCAGACCTTGAGATTGGAAGCCACATGAGGCTATGAGGAGAAAAAAAATCATAGAGTGAGGTTGGTGTCCATGGGAGACACAGGGAGCCAACAGGAGATGAGGCCTTTGTGACTTGGCCTCTGGACAGGAGGACATTTTGATATGGACTAAAACACAAGCCATTAATATTTCATCTTTGTAATTATCAGAATACTGGATGATCAATATCCTTGCCTGATTCTTAACCCCAACCCCAGTCCTCAGCCCCAAGAGTTTAGTGAAATTAAGTCATCAGAAACAGACTGTGGATCCAGGATGTCTGTGGCACACGTTTTTTTAATAACAAAATAATTGTATATAATTATATATTGTTTCTATGTTTGTATATGCATAGGAAAAAAACCTAGGATACAACCCAAGAGTACTGTCATCTCTAGAAGTAGTAGGATTATAAGGGATATTCACTTTCTACATCATATATTTTTATAAGGTTTGAATTACTTTTAATGTGTATTTCTCTTGTCATCAGGAAAAATAAACAAACAATAAAGATAAATGTCATAAAGATAAATGTCATCTTTAAATGGTGGTTTTCAATCCTGTCAAACCAAGCTGAGACAAGAACATTAAAACATCTCATGCCACACTGTGGCCACATCAACATGGTGACATCCAAGAGCCCTGCTTAGGGCCACACAAGGAGTCGAGTAACATTCTGCTTCCCCATGGTCCTGCCAAACTGTGGCCACTGGCTCACCCCTTGACCTGTCCCAAGTTCACTGGGATCCCAGGAAGAAACCCTTTGGCATTTTTTGAGTTGGAAGTTTTAAAAATTTCAATGGATTAGGAGAAAAGATTGTTTCCCAAGCTGTCGTCAAGAAGAAAGCCCATCCTGTGTGTCCATTTCTCCATTTTCCAGGGACTCAATAGAGAAATGTGTATGATACATAAATAATAGAATGCTGAGATGGGGGGAAGGATGGGGGAGTTCCTAATGACCTGACTAGAAGATGAATGAGGGAAGAAATAAGGTGAATGTGAAGTGATCTAATTCTGGATGGTTATTAGAATTATGAGCAACTGCCCGGGGCTTTTAAGTCAAGTCATATTGCTACAGAGTTACTGTTTGGAGATGCACAACAGGAAGCAAGAAGCTTCTCACGCTCAGGCTTCTCGGCCAAAATGTCAAAAATGTTGTCCAGTTTAAAAACTGACTTAATAACATTAGTGTCTCCTACCTGAGCCAGGCAGAGACCTTCGTGGTGCAAAATGTCAGCATGCTATTTCTCTCTCACCCGGCCAACGCATCTTTTCTCCAAGTCGCACAGTGGGTGTGTGTCGGCCAAAGGAGACAAGTAATAGCCTAAAGGTGTGTCAAGCCCCAGGCCTCTATTCCAGGTCCCCAGTGAGGGAGTCTACAGGAAATGTCAGCTGTTCGAACAATTTGGGGTCTGCCACACCCTCCCCTGGCAGAGACAATGACCTAGAGATGCGAGGCTAGTGTCTGACCCCCTGTCAGCATGGGACCCACCCCCACAGCTCAAGTTGTAGGCAAGGAATTAAGCTGCTAAGACCATAAAGAGGCTCCCAGAGCCAGTAAGGACAGAACAGGGTACCAGAGATGAGGGAGCAAATATGTGTGGGGCCTCCTGCCCCAGGCACTGGGGATGTATTTGTGACCAAAACCCCTTATTTCTGCGCTCCTGGAATTCGTAGCCTGCAGGGGAAACTGACTTAACACAAATGACTACAAATAAAGATAGGTGATAACTGCTCCAAGGAAAAGAGGATGCTCTGAGAAGTCACATCTAGGCGACCATGATAAGATTGGGGATAATACTTCCTCCGGGAAGTGGCATTAGGTTAGAATCTATAGGATGGAGAGGCATTGAGTGTTGCAGGCTTCAGGGATGACATATGTCAAGGTCCTGGGCTGGAAAAGCCCTTCAGACAATCAGGGAGCAGAAAGGAAAGGAGCTTGACTGGAAGGCTGTGAGCAAGGCCAAGGGCCGTACAGATGGACGCAGCACAAAGAGCAGCGCCGTCAAGAGCTCGGGCTTTGGAGCCAGCAAGACTTGGGTTCCAATCCTGGCTCCACCAGCTACTAGCTAGGTAACCTTGAGTAAGTGACTTGACCTATCTGAGCCTATCTCTTCAAACACACCCAAAAAAAAAGAGGATAATAATCCCTGTGTGTCGAAGACAATGTCAGGATTAAGTGTAACACTCACCAAGTGCTTTCTTGGCACACTCATGGCCCACAGTAAACATTCAATAAATGAAAATTAGTGTTGATGCTGGTTTGGGAGTGGCCAAACTGTGTCTTCCCCTAGTGACACTTGCCCTGGTGTAACTTTTTAATGCTCGCTCTGACCTCTGATATCCCAACACAAACCCTGTGTCTTTGATGGGATTGCCACTTTCAATTATTCTGCAGCTGCCAATCTCCTGTTCATTTCGTCTTCTGCTTCACAGCTGGGCCCACTGAGGCTCTCCTTCCACATCATCCCCTGCCTACCTCTGGTCCCTTTGGCAATCCTGGCTGGGGCTGGGATGGGCATTTCAGGCAGCCCCAGCCTCCTCCAGGAGCTGGAATAAAGCCAGAGCCCCCGAGCCTGATCCCAGTTGCTCAGCCATGATCACTGGGCTCCACTGCTGCTCAGAGTTCCGGGTGCAAGTCCTGGCACCCATGGAATCCAGATCACTTCCTACTCCACTCCACCCCAAGCTGGCCCCTCTCAGGCCTCACAGACCTGACTTTTGCCTGACCTAGAACCCCCGAGTTCCTTGTCCCCAGCATCGTGATTATATCCTGGTGGCCTGGGTCTAGCCCCTGCTTAAATACTTCCTATCTGTCTCCTGCCCACAGGAGGCAGTCTTGCCCATGGACCACAGCACAGTCACATCCAGACAAGGCTTCAAGGCCAACAGCCACCTACAGGAGTCCCAGGGACCCCTATCACCTGCTTCCTGGCACCCAACCCATTGGCCTTCCCAGGAGTAAAGGTGCCAGTGTCCTATCAAGCAGCCATCCTTTGGACTCAAAGCTTTGGGTCATCCTGACCCCTTGGCCTGGGCCCAGGTGCCTCCTCACTAACCATGCCTTTGCCCAAGTCCCATCTCCATGCATCATCCCTGAGCCCACCTGAGTTAGAACACCGTGGGTTTCTATACTGGCATTCTCCCCTTCTCTCCAGCCCTCCTGCAAATCCAAATCTCACCCTCCAAAGGACATCATTGTTAAAACACAATCCAAGTCTGTAGAAGAAATTCCTGGGGAAAAATATCTTTTAAACATCAGATTTTTTTAATAGCTAAATTTGTTGAGCTAAATTTGTAAATGCACCAGCTACAGCTTAAATGCTTTTATGCATCAGCTCAGTTAATCCTTGTTTAAAAAAAAAAAAACCCTCTGAAGTAGGCACCACTATTATCCTCATTTTACAGAAGAGGAAATTACAACTCAGAGAGGTCAAGTAACTTTCCCAATATCACACAGCTAATAAATGGGATGTGAGATTCAATCCCAGGGCTGTCCAACTTACTGCACCACACTCCCTTCCTATCATCAGAGACCCCAGGCACCCCAGAGATTATGCCATTTGACCCGTCTCTGTACAAAGGAGAAAAATGAGGATCTGAGAGGGAATTGGGCTTGTCAAGGCCACACAGTAAAGTAGGGTCAAAGCTCACCAGCCCAGTGCTCTGTCATCCACATCAATCAGTCCAACACTGGCAGGGTAAACAAAGGATATGTAGCCAATGATAGCAGCCTCTAGTCTCTGGAGGATTATTCTGAGACTTTAGACAGAATAACTATTGTCCAACACCATGCTAAGTTGAGAAAAGAGTTAAACTCTGTCTGCTCAGAAATATCCTGGGAAGGCAGAGGCATTACTTCAAGAATGATCCTAAATTGAGAGTCCAGTGAGGGCCTTTTTGAGGTTCCCAAAGGTTTCAATGAACCAGGAAAAGCTGCTGTGTGTACTGACATGAGCATGGCTGGATCCAGAAGGTTCCATTATACTCCATCTTTTGGAGCCCAGGTCTTGCCTCCTTTTTACTCCATTTTTCAGAACCCAGGATTTGGAATTCAAAGACCTACACTTTGGTTTATGTAAGTGATGACAATAATTGGTTCCTCTCCTGAACTTCTTTTTCAACAACTGGCCACACTCACAGCCCTGGAAGGGGCAGCCTGACATGCCATGTGTCTCCCACCACATCCATAGCTGATTGTCCATGGATGGACACCTGACCAAGCTGGCCCGATCGATTATCTCCACCTGAGGCTTTGGGATGAGGACCCAGAGCCTGAGGCAGTTAGCTCTAGGGTGTGGAGCTCAGAGGTCAGGAGACTCAAGGTTGATGCTCCCACTAATTTCAAAGAACCATAATGGGCCTTATGCAAAGGGACACGTGAACAGAAGTTAGGCTATGGAGAAAGAGGAGAATGAAGAAGCCCTGGAGAGATGAGAGGTCATGAGGTCCCTCTCCTGTGGTGAAGTTGGGCAGGACAGCTCACCCATCCCCCACAAATACATTAGCCCATTCCTAGCACCCACAGCCACTGCAAACATGCCTTCAATTCGAGGGTTCCTGCCCCATCATTTCCAAACCATTCAACCTTCAAAGCAAGCGAAATGCTTTCTCAGTAAACACTCCTTCCCCACTTCTAGCCACAAGCAGATAGGGTAAGTCAATTAGGTCAGGACTTGCGCACACACACCCCCATCCCCCCTCATTGTACCTGGCCAGAGAGCTTTCCTGGGGCCTTGGCAGTAAGGGCTTCTTGAAGTATAGGAGCCATTCTAGCCCTCTGTTTCAACTTGGACCATGGAACAGCATTTGCAGTAGACGTTTTCAGACGCTTTTCCAAAACTGTCCCATCTCCACCAGTTGGGACCGTCAATTATACAGTCCTGCCTCCCCAGCAATAGGTTGGCCAATCAAAATACCCCAATCCTACTAGACTTGGGGATTGGTGGAGGGGTGAGCACATGACCCAAACAGGCAGACTCTCACAATTGCTCAAGAGGCAGCCATGGGTAGTGTTGAACCAGGACAGACATGTCCAAGGTAAAGATAGAAGGCACAATGGTAAGCTGGGGCAGGTGTTTTCTCTTTCTTACATTAGCCATGCCCAGAGTGCCTCTCAGGGCAAAGATGAGATGGCTATTTCCCTAGTGATGGTAGCATTTGGTGGGGCCATATATTAGTCAGGACAGTCTATACTAGGTTGCAGGAAGACCTAAACCATGAAATCGCAGAGGCAGAACACAATAAAGTTATTTCTTACAAAAAGTCAGCCTGCCCACCTCTGAAATATTTGGCTCCAAGATTTCTGTGACAGAGGCAGAAAGATGGAGGAGACCCACCAGCTTTTGACTGCCTTAGCCCAGTAGTGACATATGTCGCTTCCACTCAAAGTCTATTGGCCAGAACTAGTCACATGGCCCCAACCCAACTGCAAGCGAGACTGAGAAGTCTAAGAAGGCATATAGGTATTCAATGAACACCAAATGCTTAAGCCACATGAAATTAAAAAAAAAATCTTCAAACGGTATTTGAGCCAGAGTTCTTATTTTCTTTGTATTTTCTCCAGGGCACCAAAGAACCATGGCTTTTAGAGGGGGATCCCGGAACCCAGGACCTGGGAATCATTTCGTTTATCCCACCCTGAGAAAAATCCACCCAATTTGCCTCTCTGGTCAAACCCCAGCTAGGCATCAGAGTTGTCCCACACTGTCATACCCACTCAAGGACAGGACTCCATTGCCTCCACCCCGCCCCACGACAAACAACCTGACCTACAGCTGCCCCCCGCAGCCCATCGGGGAGTCATGGAGGTTGTGCTGCAGAACTGCACCAAATCATCCAGGCTGCAACGTCTGTGAAAAATGCCCTTCCTGAGCAATTAGGCCAACGCAAACAAATTGGCCCAGAAAATCAAGGCTCCCACAAGCGTAGGGACTTGATCTTGAAGGAAGACAACATTTCCAGCCTTGTACCTCTTAATCAACACAATTATGCAGAGGCCTTTGCCGACAGTCCCCCTGCTAGTCTCTACCCAAGCCCCAGATATTGCTCAATTGGTAACAACCTAATTAGTGAAGGAAGGAGAGCGGGGAGGGAGCGGAGCAGTCATAGCGCTCCTTTTCAGGAGGCTGCGGGCCATCAAAGGAGCCATTCTGGGCAAGTGGAGGGCTCTCCTGAGCCGAGCTCAAGGTGAGGGGAAAATGGCAGCTCCAGGCTTGTAAATCAGCACTGCCTAATGTAAACAATGTATTCTTCCTGCTTCTAATGAGCCCATTTTCCCCCAGCTGGAAGAGGCCAGCACTGGCAGGGAGGCCTTTGATGTGCTCCACTGGAAGCTTGATGCTGGCGCTGAGGCATTCTGTAGCAGGCCGAGCCCTTTCATCTCAGCAAAGAGAGACACCCCCCTCATATCACCGGCCCACCTGGAAGACAGGTCTTTTACAATAGCAACTCTGGAATCAGCTGTCGAAGGAAACCAGATGGTTTTGCTTTTACTCATCTTGATCAAATTAGCCCGGAAGCTGTGTGGCTTCCTGGAGGCGGAGAGGGGTGGGTGCTGATGGGGCAGGATGGGGCAGGTGTGGGGAGGCGGGGGAATGTCACAATGGAATAGATTATGCAAATGTATTCATTTGTAGAAATGCGAATGTTCTTAAGGAAATCATCTGACTAAATTAGGAAAAATTGTTTTTGATCAATGAGCAGAGTTAGACCAAACTCCCCAAAATAATCTGCACTGCTTTCCCCACTCATTGCCAAGAACGCAGTTCCCTCTGCTTGCAGAGCCAGAGGGTCAGCTGAGGACCAGGGAATGGGAGGGGCATGGACGTAGGAGCCGGCAGAGCCCTTCTCAGGCTGCCTCGGGAGACACAGGTGCCATCAGGACAGAGATGGAGGTGCCAAGGAACAGCCTGGGACTTCCTTGCTCTCTCTCCCACCCGCCCCTAGAGAAACAGCTTCCATTTCTGCTTCCACTTCCCTTGGTTGGGACTCAGGGTCTGTGGGACTCAGCTGCTGAAGGACAGATCCCTAAGACAATTCCGTGCCGTCCTCCCATGCCTCTCCTTTCCCCTCTTGCTCCAATGTCAGCCTCTCTCTTCCTGGCTCCACACTCCTGACTTTGCCCCAAAGCCAGACCTTTCCATGCAAGGCTTGTGTTTCACTGGGAAACCTCTGCCCTACAGTATCTCACTTTCTCCCTGCCACAGCCCTAGAGAGTAAGCCCAGTATCACACACCACGCACAGAGACTGCACACACCATACTTTTTTCTCGTTGGTTTTACACAAGTGGAAATCAAGGCTCAAAGAGGTTATGCAATTGGCTTACGTTGAGCCAGTTCGTAAGAGCCAGAAGGGATATAAACAGAGCCTGTTTTAAAGGTGTCAAAACCAGTAACATCCCCTTCATCACCCACCCCCCATGAGTCTGATTTAAAATAAGAAATATATATTTGGTCTTCATCCTATTTCTGGCTCACAACTCCTAAAACCTTCGGAATGTCCTAAGTATTGAGCATTATAAAGGTGTTTTTGTTATGTTAATAGGGTGACTTCTGGAAAACACCTAAGGTTGGGGTCTGGTCGCCAATGGAGCTAACCACATGATTAGAAGGTTGAAACTCTAAATCTCACCCACTGATAGCTGGAGGTTGACGCAATTCCCAATGGGCAATGACTTAGTCAATCTTGACTATATAATGAAGCCTCCATAAAACCCAAAAAGGACAGCTCGTTAGCCCTTTTGGGAGAGTTTCCACATAGGAAAACCAGAATGCTTGCATGTGCCACCTTGCCAGGCCCCAAGCTCCGTGAGGACAGAAACTCCCTTTGTTCAGGTCCTCACCCTTTGTATCTCTTCATCTGGCTGGTGACTTGTATCCTTTAATATCCTTCGTAATAAATAGGTAATCCAGGGAGTAAATAGGTTTTCTTGAGTCCTGTGAGCAGCTCTGGCAAATTAATGGAACCCAAGGAGGGAGTCGTGGGAACCTCTGACTTAGGCCAGTTGATCAGAAGTACAGGTAACAATCTGGACTTGCAGTTGGCATCCTGATTTGAAGGGGGTCATTGGAACCTCCAGTGTGTAGCCAGTCAGAATCGCAGGTAACAACCTGGGCTTGAGACTGGTGTCTGAAGTAGGGGGCAGTCTTGTGGGGCTGAGACCTTTACCTATAGAATCTGATGCTATCTCCTTGTAGATAGTGTCAGAATTGAGTTCGACTCTCCAACACCCCTGCTGGTATCTGGGAATTGCCTGGTGGTATGGGGAATTCACACACACACACACACACACACACACACACACACACTTTGGAATTGGGTCCAGAACCCATTCACCCACTCCTAGTCCCCAGGCTCTTACACTAGCCGCTCACTCAGCATCCCTGACAAGCCAGGACAGGGACCAATGTGTTCATTCACTCAATAGTAACAGGATGTTCCAGCAAATTCTAAGCAGAGCCTGGGTGTGTGATCCTACACACATGCAGGTGCATACACACATTTTGATCATTGCAGCTAAGGAGACTTCTGGAAAAAAGAGCTCAAAAAATGTCATCCCCTGGGGCATAGCTACATACAGGTGGTATGCAAACATGCCCAGGAGTCTGGAACCCACAGAAGTCAAATCCCAAGCAGGGCCTGTGGGGTCCTGAGAGAGACTCCACCCTGGGAAGAGTATGACTCATCAAGGGCCTGAGGACCAGGAAGGCATGGTGCTTCTGTGTGGCGGCTTCTCCGGGCTGCCCCACCTAGCCAACTGCAGGAGAGAGAGAGGCCGGGAGGCATAAAACCCAAAGCGTTGTAGCACCTTGGGGCCCAAGCACCCCTGCTTCAGGGCCCCTCTCCAAAAGTAAAACACGACAAAGGAAACGATTCCCACATGCTTTGCAGCAGAGTGACAGGGACAGTCCTAAGGGGGTAGTGACAACGTTCTACAAAGAAGAGGAGGGAAAGCACAGCTCAGAGCAGCCCCCTCCCCCTGCAGCAGAGATCCAGGGGCTGTGGTGGTCCAGCCAGATGGGGGAGGCAGTGCCCCACCCAGAGCCACGCTGTGCTGCGTGGGGACAGAAATAGTGGCTGCCACAGCACTGTGATTAAACAAATCTAGAGGACTTCATGGGAATGCAGTGAGTGACACCCCTGATATCTGCTGAGGCCCCTGGGGGTTAGGAAATGATGGGGACTGAGTTCTCCTGGTTCTGCAGGCAGGGGCTGTTGGACACAGGAGAGCCAGGTGTACACAGTAAGGGAGCCTCATTTACACCCAAAGGCTGGTCGGTTACACCACTAGTGCTAACTAACCCCCATTGTGGACCTACCCCCTGCACCCAGGGAACATAGGCATGAATGGTCACCGTTTTTGCTCTCAGGGAGTTCCCAGCCTAGTGGAGATGAAGGCAGATGAACCAAAGAAAATGCTCCACAGTCACTTCCTAAAGCACTGACTATGGGAGCAAAGAGGGACCATTGCATGCCACCTGCATGCGTCAAGGAAGGCTTCTGAGAGGAGACAGTATTGGAGTTGGGCCTTGAAAGTGTGTAGAAGTTCATGAGGTGAAGCTGGAGGAAGAATCTGAGCACAGGCCTGCAGTGGGGAGGGCACCTCGGGGGTCCCGTGGAGCTGGAACACAGTGTCGTACCAGGGGAAGGGGAGCAGGAGGCAGGGAGGTCAAAGGTGCTTGTGAAGAGCCTGGCGCCATGCCAGAGCATTTGCGCTTAATCCACACTCAGAACCCAAACATGGGAAGAGAAGCCAAATCCTCACTTGTCAAGTTTGTAAGGCAGAAAGATAGGAAGGTTAGAGATGAGTGGGACAGTGGGACAGAGTGAGAGGAAATGAAGGTTTCACTCCTTAAACTGTTTGGTCCCAAGAAAGGAAAGTACCTTCCTCCCTCCATACCTGGGAGGTGTGCTCAGGGGAGCCGCTGCTCAGTCTCCTTGAATCTGGGTAGATCTGTGATTTGCTTTGACCTTGAAATGCGGGCTTTAAGTTGGTAGTTTCTACTTTTCCCTCTGGAAGTCAACCGCCATGTAAAGAAGCTCGCGCTAGACTACCGGCCATCTTCGGACACTGCGATGCAGCCACGTGAATGACCTGTTACAATGTGGGGAACAGAGCCACTCAGGTGAACCCAGTCAACCCACAGAATCATGAGACATAATAAATTGTCATTTTAAGCCACTAGGTTTTGGGGTGCTTTGTTACACAACAATAGCTGGCTGATACCTGGGAGGGATGGGGAGGTGGGGCATGGGAGAGACAATGAGGAAGGTCGGGAGAAAAACATCATGAAGGCTGCACACAAAGTGTATACACAGTGCCAGGCCTGCAGCTAGTGGCTCCTTGTGTGTGTGGTCAGAGTAGGTCGGGGAAGGGGCCTCCCTAGAAGAGCTGCTACAGACTCAGAGCAGAGCCTGAGCCTCTGTATCTTGGACTGCACAAGGCAATGTCAAAAGGCAAAATCCCTTGCTTCTGTGTGATTTGACAAACAGCTTCACACCCACTAAGGACAAGCTGCTTTTGAAGCCAGGTGGGGGGAAGAACTCTGCTGGAGGCTTCCGTGGGGGGTTCATGGTCCAGTTCCCCATAGAAATGAAAGAGATTTAGAGGAAGGAGAAGGCACATTCAGTTGTAGGGGTCAAGATAGGCTTTGTGGAAGAAGAGAGCATTTCAATTGGTTCTTTAAGGACAGAAAATTTCCACAAAGGATGATAGGTAGAGAAAGCATTCTGGGAAGAGGGAACAGCATGTACAAAGGCACAGAGGATGTCAGAGCATGGGCACATATGGGGAAACTGGGAAAGGTAAGTTTGGGGCTTGCAATGAGGGCAGTGGCTCCAATGAGGCTCCGATGAGACCCCTCACAGATCCTGAGGAAGAGTTGAAGTTCTCTTCACTACCATTAGTTTTCCTTCTCACCTGGGGTTCTCAAGCAGCCTGACATTAGAATTGCCAAGGGCCTGGCCCACCACACTCTGGCAACCTTACTTAAATATTTAAAACCTTCCTAATCCATGCAGAGAAAGGGAACTTGGGAGTCCAGGAGCCATGGCTTCTGGGCCAGGCATTATGACCCACTAGCTGTGTGACGTTGGGCAAATTACTTAACTTCTCTGAGCTTTACCTTTAAAATTGGTTCACTTGGCCTGTAAAGTAGGAATCTATAACATTATCTCCCTCACAGGTTAGCCACGTGGATTAAACAAGATAAGCGTGTGACAGTATTTTGACTTTTTTTTACATAGCATTTTTTTTTTCTTCCCTACTGTCTTTGGTTCTAAAGGAGGAAGTTTGTCTAAACACTCCTGGTTTTTTGCCAGACCCACCCCACCTTAGCAGGTGAGTTTAGGAGGGAAACTGCCTTGTGTGGCCCACTCTGTCCCTCTCTTTTCTTCAGGGTCTGCCAGCTGGCAGGGCACACACATCCTGCTCTGCCCACTGCCACACTGGGAGCCCACAGTGCTCAAGGGCATAGGAGCCTGTCGATGGGCCCATGGAAGTCGAGAAAGGGTACAGAGGGTGAAAAGTAGATCTGAGGGCAAACAAAGTATCTGGCACATCACCTATAGCAGACTGGTTCAATAAATCATAGGCTACTCATACAAGTGAATAACATTCAGCCATTAAAAGTCATGCTGCAAAAAAATGTGTAAAGGAATTCATTCCATCTTTCAGGGAAAAGTACATAGAAAACATACAATATAATACAATTTTAAAAATATATACCCGCATAGAAAAAGCTTAAGAAGGTTATTCCTGGGTGACACAACTATGGGTAATTTTTTTTCTTCTTTTTATTCTCTGAATTTTAAAAAAAAATGTGCATACGAATACATTTTTGTATGGACAAACCCATTACTGGGGTTTGAACAGACTCAATAAATATCCCTGTTTTCCCCACTTAGGCTCTGAACTAACTGAGGAGAATACAACAGAGTAAGACAGGTAGAGATCAATGTATCAATTTTATTATTAATACTGGTGGGGTTGGAAGGGGGGCTTAGATGTGCAGCAACAATGGGCGTCCTAAACATGAACCTCTGAATTAAACAGACTTACACAGGCAGTGTGATCAGCTGCCCCTACAGTGGAGGCAAATGGCCTTAACATTAACAACAGCAGTAACTATCATCATCATCATCACTACTTACTGAACAGTTACAATGTCTGAGAGACTGCACTAAGTGTTCTATGTGCATTATTAGCACATTTAATCTGTACAACAACCCTGACAGGTGTGTTTCATTATCCTCTTTTTTTCAAGTGAGGAAATGGGGCACATAAAGTGAAGTAATTTTCCCAAAGTTACATAGTGGGCAAGCCGGAATATGAACTCGGGGTATCTAAGCCTAAAGTACATAATCTTCCCATTTGGAGGGACTGTCCCTAAGGGCATATCTATGAACCTGTCCATGAGAGAAAAAGAAAGGTCTGGCTGTAACACAAAGATTTGAAACAGGTTCAAAGTCAGCCACAAAAGAGATTTCCAAAACCACGTGTGATAAGGCCCATATTGATGGAAAGCCACCGGACACTGTACACAGCACAGCATAATGGGACATCGACTGACCTTGGATTCTAACAACGTGGGACCCCAAAATGATTGTGTGACCCCAGGAAAATCCATCTCCTTTCTGGGCCTCCACTTCTCCATCTGTGACATGAGGGTGTTGGGCGGGTTGACTGGCAGGCCCCTTCCAGCTCTGATATGGTGACATTCTCAGGAGGCTCTGAGGCCCCAAAGTCAGGCTGAGTTGTGGTCCTGTTGGGCCTGGGTGGAGGGGAGCCCGGATCTGCCTAGCAGAGCGCACCCTGAGCCCACAGGCAGTCAGTCTTGGTCAGAAAAGAGGTTTAGTCCTGAAAACAACAGTTTCATCCAGCAGACGTCTCCTGGCCCAGCTCCCACTCTCTCTACATCCAGGAGCGAGCTAGACAAGGACAAATTAATACATCATAAACTTTTCCCCTACATCTCTGAGAGGCCTGAGAGAACCTACTTTGAGGACCACATAGTAAAGCAGCAGCAGTGGATATGAAGTACAAGACCAAGGAAACAGAAGGAGCTGCCACCACTGTAGCCCAAGTAACAGCTCAAGAAAATGGTGGCACATGTGGTAGCTGAGAACATGTAAGTGAGGCCCCAGTGTAGAAAGAATCCTTTCAGCTGTAGCCCCAGCATCCTCGCTGCCCCCAAAGGCTACATATCATGAACACCTGTGACTTTCTGCCTGAAAGCTTTCTCTTTGGAAGCAACCCAACCAGTGACAGAGACAATCCCCCAGGTTCCTCAGCCCTTGGGCGAGAGAACTCTGAGATGTGTTCAGAATGTCCCAGAGTTCCCAGGGGATCAAGCTCCAGGTGACCTCAGTGGAACTGGTGACACTCTCCCTTCACTGGCTTCTTTGCTTCCCTGTTCCACTTCGTCAATCCCCCACTGATATTTTCTGGGATCAGTTCCCAAATAAACTACTGGGACTTGAATCTTTGTTTCGTGCCTTTGTAACGGGTCAGCCAACCTAGGTTAAACTCCATTTCCCAGAATTGCATTTCTCATATGTTTCCGGTTAAGGTTGGGCACAAAGAAATTCTCGTGGGAGATTTGGAGGGCCGAGGGAAGCAGCAGCCGTTCCGGAGCTCACACACACGGTGCCTGAGCGGCTGACTTGGCCTGTTGGCTTGAGGACCACACCTGCTCCACTTCCCTGGACCCTCCTTAGACTTCTCTGACCACCAACTCAAGCATATGTGTTTAGCTCTGTGACAAAGGTGGACACCCCATACCATCAAAGGCCACAAAAATAGACCCCAATTTCAGACAGTTCTCATGGGGTCCCAGCTTATCCTTGCTCTCCCTCACTTTCCATCCATCTTTCCTTCCTGACTGCCTGCCCCATGGACTTCAGCCTCCAATACCAGGCACTGTCACCACAGCCTTCCAGAGACTCCCACGATGTGTAAAGTCCAATCCTTGTAACAATTCCCTTAAATGTGGATATGTGTTCTCCCAGAAGAGAAATCAGAGACAAAGTGTTATCAGTCAGGGTTCCAGCAAAACCCCTCTAGGAGATGTACATGGTGGTTTTGTTGCTTCCTGGTGGCAGTTGTCTCTCTCTGATTGAATTTTCACCAATACACCTCATCCCGTGTTTCCCCAAAAATAAGACCAGGTCTTACATTAATTTTTGCTCCAAAAGATGCATTTCATTCATTTATTCATGTACAAAAATCTACATTTATTCAAATACAGTCACGTCTGGCTGACGATCTTAACTGGGGCTTATTTGGGGTTAGGGCTTATATTACGAGCACCCTGAAAATCATGCTAGGGCTTATTTTCCAGTTAGCTCTTATTTTCAGGGAAACATGGTCTCAGAATCTGCTTCTGGGGAAACCCAAACCAAGACAGGCAGGAACTCCCAGGATACATTGGGGTGAATTAGTTAGAGTTGGGAGTCCCCACAGATAGGCTGAGACAGAGCCGGGGACATAGCATCCTTAGGACATTATTCAGATGCTGTCTTGACCCCTCCCCCCTCTGACTGGTGGGACCCATATGCTACACAATCAAGCTTTATACTCACACATCACACTTCCTCCTGTTCTAAGAAAACAACATTGGCGTACTCTCTAGCATCCAGCAAGAAATATTTCCGTTAAAATGTCAACAGCATTGTCACTTTGATTGTAGGTGGTGGCATATTCCCTGACGCTCAAAATTGAGACCCTCAGTGCAGATTCAGCCTACTCTCCAGGGTTGAATCCAAAACCAAGTTCCCAGGAATTAGAAAAGAGCCACACAATCCTTTGTCCAGCGAAAGGAATTTAAGGGTCAGCTGGAATTGAGCTAGGACTTTCTAGGAATTCTAGAAGGTTGGGACCCATGAAGCCTGGGGATCGTCCAGCTTCACAGTCACCATCTCTAAGCAAAGTTGTTTGTTCCCTTCTCGGCTTTCCCACACGGCTCTGAACAAATAGGCATTGATTGGCCCATAGACCACCGGGTCACATAAATATTGCTCCAACTGACCCTGAGCTTGTGACGAGCAAGCTGCTGATGCAAGCCAGCAGCCCAGTGTGTGGATGGAGTTTAGTGCATGAGAGCAAAGAAAAGGTGCTAGATATCTACGCTCTTATGGTCTCAGAACACTGACCCTGGAAGAGCCCTCCGAGAACTTCTACTCCAACCTCTCCCCATACAGATAAGGAAACTGAGGCCTGGGAAGGAGAAAGGTACACACAAGCTATGAAGTCCTTGAAGACGGCATGATGACTTGTTTGTCTCTGTTTTCTCAGAACCAGCACAGGACCAGACACAGAGTAGGCATCAATAGCTGCTGAATAAATGAATGAATAAACAACAGAATGAATGAATTCAGCTGGTTGTAACAAACCTAGAACTGGAAGTCAAACCTCCTGACTGCCAAATCCTTCCTCTTTCTTCATGCCTCCCCAGCCCACCCTCAAACTTACATCTGATCAAAAATACAAATGCCCTTCCATTGTATACCCAGAATTCTCTTGGAATATTCACCCAGAATCCCCTTGGGTTGCTCACCTGGGATCCTGGCTCTTCATCTCAGAAAGTAGAACTTTTGGAAGACCAACCAAAGGCATTTTGAGGGCAAAGGCATGAAAATTCTGGTTGCTAAGGCAGCTTTTCCAAGTGCATTTGACCAAGGTCTCCAGCTGTGAAAAGGAGCAAAGAATTAAGACAGCTTTCAGTCCTCACCACCACCTTCCAGCCCTGCGTTCCCCACATAATGGTCACTGGGAGATATTAGCATCTAAATTATTTTAAGGAGATATAATAAGATTCACCCAGCAGGCCATTAATGACGAAAGAGATTATTACTGGAAAAAATCCAAGACTGACTTTGAGCAGAATTGGTTCATCTAAATGACCCTTTCCCTGCACCTCAGATGATCCTGGTCCCCAGAGATTATACAGATTTGAAAAGTAACTGCCTTGGAACATGCTCACGTTTATGCAAGAGGATCTTTCGGAAGGAATCTCTGGAGAATTAAGGTCAGGAGTGCATAGCAGTGAGATAAATGAGATGTTCCCTGAATCGTGAGAATCCTCTGTGGCAGAATTTACAGGAAGCATCTCCAGTCTCCATATTTGGCAGGCATCCAGCCAGAGTTGTCAAGTATTAGATTAATTTTAATTCAATGCAAAAAACCACATTAGTGTAGTGTTGCAATTGAGAGTTGAGACATACAAAAAGCCAAGAGTCCTTGAAGTGAATCATTCTAAAGCCTGAGCATCATTTCAAGTGTCCATCAAAACAGGCACATTCTTTTCAGGACATTCCCCAGCTATCTGCCATCTTCAAATTGTACCACTTAGCCAGGTAAATGAGCCACTTGGCAGTGACCTGAAGGGATGGAGCTGTTGATTAATGTTACTTCACAGGTACTGGTCACGGGAGTTAAAGTTCAAATTCCTTGACGTGGCATTCAAGACCCTCCATGATCTCGTTTCAAATGTCCTTCATAACATCATCTGCTAGTACAACCCTCCATGGTTTTCAGGCTGCCGTCATGCCAGCCCTTTGATTACCATTAGTAGTCTTCCTGCCACACTTTAACTTGCACTTCTCACTGAATCTGCTCCACTCAGAGCCCTGGAAGGGGGCAGCCCCAAATACCATTAATTACCAGGGCACCCCCTCTTCCAAGTCCCAGCTTAGTGTTGAGGGGGAGCAAAACATCAGACCCTCCAGGGTTCCAGAGCTGATGGAAGCTCACTACCTCACAGCAGACTGGCCTGAATTCAAGAAGCTCTGACAGTTAGGAAATTATAAAACTCTTGGGACAAAGATTATATGGCCCTTAGCCAGCTCAAGTGACTATTAGAATCCAAGACTTAAAAGAACCTGATGGTGCAGAGATACCCGTTCCTAAACCAGCATTCCTGATGGGAGTGAGTATTTGGCCACCATGAGTGAGTGACAGGCTGCTGTTGGAAGGGCAGGTGAAGCCATGAGAAGTCAGTTTCCTTCCTTGGGTCTCATTTCCCTCATCTGTGTAAGATGGGGGGACCAGAGTTGGGGTGGCAAACAGCTAGCTAATGTGCCCCATTCTCCCTTCCCCCATCCATGGCAGAAATTGCTAATGGAGGACCACGTCTTTCCTCCCAACATAGCCTCCCAATCTTTCTCAACACAGGGTTCCAAGCAATCACTACAGACTCCTTGACTGTGAAAACTATGAAACTATTTGCCAGCCCTACATATGCTCTACTGTCCCAAGTGTAAAGAGAAGTGTAGAGCATCCCTACCTTTCAGTCAGCGATGGCCGGCTCTGTCTTCCTCACATGGAATCTCTCTGACTCTGACCCTCCTGCTTCTCTCTGTCACTTATAAGGACTCTTGTGATTACATTGAGCCCACCCAGGCAATCTGGGATAATCTCCCCATCTCAAGATCTTTAATTTAATCACACCTATAAAGTTCCTTTTGCCATGTAAGGTAGCATAGTCGCAGGTTCCGGGGGGTTAAAATGTGGACATCTTTGGGGGCCATGATTCTGCCCACCACAGATACCTCATGGAATTGTGTCCAAGGGTCAGATAAAATGATGCATGTAAATAGCTTAAACCCAGTGCCCACTACTTGGTAAATGCTCAATAAATATTAACTAATGTTACTGTTATATTCCCCACTCTCACCCTGTACTTATTGCAAATAAGTGTTCAGTAAATATTAGATATTATCATTGTTGATATTGTCCTTGGGCCTCCCAGCACTGCTCCTTAGCATTGCTTCACTATGGCATTTGTTATACCATATCGTACATAATTGTTTACATGTCTCTTCCCCTGCTTCTTCAAAGGAAGCAATGCAATGGCCTCCCACGGGCCTGGCATAAAGCGAGCTCCCAGAAGAGGCTCCAGGAAAGGCTGAGTAAGGGCAGAAACCTACGGCTCTCAGGGGAGTGGGCATAGCATTGGGGTGGATCCCAAGCCTCTGACTCTCAGGACTGATGGCCCACTGGGCTGGGCATAGGGGAACTGAGCAGCATAACCCCCACTCTTGCCCCTTGATAAGATGCCAGTCTTCCAGATGAAATGTTCAACACAAACAATTAACCTTCGGCCGGCCAAGTGGCGCGTTGGTTAAGAGTTGGCTTGGAATGCCAGCTCTGAGCAGCAGGGCCCCGGTTCAGATCCCACATGAGGGCCAGTGATGCTGCGCCCTCTACAGCTAAGATGGTGAACAACAGCTCGACCTGGAGCTGGGCTTCCATGAGTTGCCAGCGACGGCGTAGGCTGCAGTGTGGCTGGCTGGCAGCTGGTGTGAGCTTTCATGAGCTGCCATGAGCCACCGTGAGTGGCCGTCCAATGGACGGCGAGCAACTGCCTCACCCGGGAAGAGCACAGTGATAATACCAATATGGGCCAGTGAAGCGACAGCCTCCACAACTAGACTGAAGAACAAAAGGACAGCAACTTGTCTGTCCCCCTCCCCCAATTCCCCAATTTGAAAAAACAAAACAAAACAAAACAATTAACCTTGATGCACAGGAGCCACGCTTAGAGCCAAGCGGGAGCTTGTTCTACATTTGGGCAAAGAAAGAAATGCATGACTGAGATATCGGCCACTGGCCTGGAAATTTTCCATTTAGCAACATCACTCTCTTCTGTTGGGAAAGCATGAGTGCTCACACACATGGATGTGCATGTACACATGTGCATGTATGTGTGCATGTATACGTGTTTGTGTATGTATGCACACATGAGCACACAGTCATGTGTGCATGGGCATGCATATGCATGCACCCATATACGCCCATGCACACGCACACTACCCTCTAGCCATATGGACTACTTGAATTCCTGAACTCATCGTGCCCTACACTGGCTCCCCCATCCAAGGCCTTTGGACCTGCTACACCTCCTTTCTGGGACACACTTTACCCTTGACTGTTTTTCACCTAGCTACCTCTTCATTCACATTTGAACTTTCAGCACTCAATATTTTTTGTAAATGACTGTTTACTTGTCTGCCCAAGCAACAAAATACACAAGTCTATTTTGCTTATGTTTATATTCCTAGTACCTAGCATGGGCCTGTCATGACTGTTTGTGAAATGAAAGGGAAGATAGATGGATGGGTGGACGGATGGATATAGAAACAAAGCATTAGTTCCTACCCAGGCTTGCTGCAGGGAAATTATTTGAGACTCAGCCCCCAGGATGTCTTGTCTGTGCCCCAAAATGGCCATAATATTGATTTCCTATGCATCGACTCCTCCAGGGCTCTTGGGGCATCTTCAGAATAAGGAATTAGGGGAACCCCATAGTTTAACTATGATCTAGAAGCACCTCCAGGATCTCCAAAGAATTATTCCATCTGGCTAGCCCAGTCCTCTCATGGACATTTAGAAACACTGTGACTAAGTGAAAGCCCATTGCTGATAGCATATCAGGGAAATCTCCCTGAGGTACAGTGCCTTGTCCCGGTCCAAACTGATGGCCATGCCAAGCTGAGAGATAACAGGGTGAGGGCTCCTGGGAGGAGCTGGTGGCTGAGGACAGGGATGAAAAATGGCTACTTCGAGCTGGGTTTCAGTGGTGGTTTGTTCTGAGACAGAACAAATGAGGTTCCTGCCCTTGGGGAAAGCATTGCTCAGACTTTTCTCTCTGGGGAGAGACAGAAGTGGACGTGGGAGGCACATAACCTGGATCATTTATAAAACATACATGGACACCCGCCCCCAACACCACACCTCCCTACCACTCCTCCACCCCCACCCCCTGAACCTGGCACCGGAGAGATCTCAGAAAAACAGCTTCCTGACAGTCTCACTTCTCTGTCCTCCATCCCAAGCCTGCTTCTTTCCCTGGGGTCCCCCCTTGGTGAATGATGCCACCATCCACCCCCTCAGAGTTCACAAACCTGTCTTCCCCAAATCTCCCCTCATTCTTATTCTGCCCCTCCCCCATCTCATGAGCATTAAGCCCTGTCAGCCCTTCCTCTTAAATAACTCTGAATGCTCCTTGCTCTCCAGCTCCTGGCCCCATCCTGGATCAGCCTTGTCATTCCAACCTGAACTGTTGAAAAAAGTACCTCACAGCTCCCCACTTTTTCAGCCTCTTCCCAACTCAACTCATTCTCCCCGAGACATCCTTCTAACATACATTCATTCCTTCGTGCAAAAAGCATCTTTTGAGCACCTATTATGTGCCACGCACTTCGTTTAGTGCTGAGAATACAAAAACAAACAAGATGCAGAGCTGGTTATCAGTCTCCTGTTCAAAGGCCTTTGATGGCATGCCACTGCCTGCACAGTAGAGTCCATTCTCCTTAGCACATCAGCAGGACCTTGCAGGATGAGGCCTCAAATTGATCCCTTTGGCCACAGCTCCCTCCAAAAACCCAAAGGTTCAATCAGCACAGAACAACTCACTGACCCCATTCCAAGTCCTCTCCCGACCCCATGCCTCACTTTCTCCCATTTCCTTCTTTCTTTCCCCTTATCCAAGTCCTTCCCATCCTTCAGTGAGAAACGGCTCCAGTGACATTTCTTCTATGGAGTTGCTATAATCCTCCAGGTTGGAATTAATCACTCAATTCTCTTCGCTTCCAAAGCATAGCTCTAAAACCAGCATTATAACATTTATTTCTTCCGGGTTTGTGTTTTAGGTAATGAGGTGGAAATTATTATCTAACGACTGCCACCAGGGTTTCTCTTAGGAAGGAAAACGTTGTCCTTTGGGAAAATGCCTTGAACTCTAGGCCCCAAGTCCCTCCCTTGGGGTTCTCATTTGTGTTCCTGGGCCGGGGGAAGGGAAGTGCCTCCTATGTACTCCCTCCACCAGGGTCCTCTCTGAGGAGATGCCACAAAGCGGAAACATGAATGAAATGAGCAAATTATGAAGGAAAGGCATTCCGGCAGAGTAAAGGTGGGCTGGGCTGAAATACTGTGATGGATTCACAGAATTAGATGCTGTCATTGGTGTGTAATCTGCTTGGGGGCACAGGAGCCTGCTTAGGACCACCTGTGGATCATGTCTGCAGGAACACACATGAGCACACGTGTGCACCACAAGTTTTACCCTGAATTTCAGGAGGTTCACAGACCTTCTGAAGCCTCGCCATAAAGACCTGGTCAGTACATGGACCCCAGGTTCAAAATGGCTGCCTTGAAGCTTAGAGGTGAGGCTGGAAAAGGCAGAAGATGAAGCCAGAGCCACAGGCAGGAAGCTGGTGAGAATGGACCTTGAATGACAGGGGGCTTGGGCCAGTTCTAAGTTGATGGGCGGCCATTGATATGTGATATCAAAGTCATTAGAGGATGCAGAAAGATTTAGGAAGAGATGCAGACAAGAGATGATAAGGGGAAGCAAGGATGCGGGGAAAGGGGACAAACTGAAGAAATATCTAGAAGAGGGGTTGTATTAATTTCCTGTGACTGCTGTAACAAATTAACACAAATTTCGATGGCTTAAAAGAACAAAAAGTTGTTTCCTCAAAGTCCTGGAGGCCCGAAGTCTG
This sequence comes from Hipposideros armiger, assembly GCF_001890085.2. Lineage (NCBI taxonomy): Eukaryota > Metazoa > Chordata > Mammalia > Chiroptera > Hipposideridae > Hipposideros > Hipposideros armiger. The sequence continues at coordinate 848,653 of NW_017731360.1, read as the reverse complement.
CAGTCAGTTTCAGTGGGCTAGAGGCAGGAACAGTTCCTGCTTGAGGCTCCAGGGGAGATCCCACGTCCTTGCCTTTTCTGGCTTCTGGAGGTTGCTTGCATTCCTCATGTCAGGACCCCTTCCTCCAATCATTCCAACCTCTTGTTTTGATGATCACATCTTCTCCTTCCTTTTCTATAGTCTAATCTCCTTCTGCCTCCCTTTTATAAGGATGCTTGTGACTATATTAAGAGCTCACTCAGATAATCCAGGATAATCTCCCCATTTCAAGATCCTTAAATCAATCATACCTGCAAAGTCCTGTTTGCCATATACGGTAATAGTAACAGGTTCCAGGAATTACGACACAAATATCTTTTGGGGCCATTTTTCAACCTACCACAGGGCTAGACTGACAGAACTTGGCAATATATGGGGTTGTGTGAGCTGAAGGGACAGAAGGTGTCCAGGGGGGCTCTGTGGTAGCCAGCTCGAGCTGCCACCCAATGATGCCTCCATTCATCAACACTGAGGGCAGAGAGCTGGGGTCCCCTATCGGATGTGTCCTGCAGGCCACCCAAGATGGCCAGCCATTCAGGTCTAGAGTTCAGAGGAGCCTTCAGAAATGGTCCAAGGATGGAGAGTATGCTGTCAACGGTGGGCTAGAAGAGTGAGAGTGGGGTGCGGAGAGCCGTGGAAGGAGGATAGAGCCCTAAGAGAGATGAGCAGCCCGTGAGGGAAACGTGAAGCACAGCCAGGAAGGCTGGAAGAAAAGCCAGGGACTGCAGAGTCGCAGCCACCGTGGGGGTTTCCTAGGTGAAGCGAGCAGTTCCGGTGTGGTGTCCGAGGCAGCAGAGATGAGAAGGAGAGATGAAAACAGAAGCGCTTTCATTGGACTTGGCCATTAGCAGGTTTTAGGAAAATGGAGGACTCAAAAGCCAGACTGCAAAGGACCACGAAGGGAAAGCAAAACGTGAAATCCACTAGAAAAGAGATCATGACTTTTTAAAATAAGGAAATAATTACTAACCTTCATCAAGCGCCTGCTCACCTACCTGAGTGTCTCACATTCATGATCCCATGTCTTAATCTACACATCAACCCGATGAGACGTTACTATGGTTTGTCCTTGTCACCGATGAGGAAACTGAGGCTCAGCAGATAAAGGAGCTTTCCCAGCATTACACTTTCCAGGTAGCGGCAGCACCAGGGTTCAGTCCCAGGCTGTCTGGCTGCAGAGCCCTTGTATTAAGCCATCAGGCGCCTTGGCTTCCACCCGATACCTTCACACACTTTTCACTGGTCCCCAGCTGGGTCTTCCTAGGCTCAGACACCAGACTTTTAGTAGCCCACAGGTAGGAGTGTGACTCACTCCTCTGCCTCCTTCTAGGGGCTTGGAGGGTCACTTAGTGTTTCTATTGTAGAAGTGAATCTAGCTTATTTGTACAAACTTCCACAGAAAAATCCTTCCTGCCCTATAGACATCCTCATGAGGCAAGGTCAGAAGCTGTGGCTTCTTGTCCCAGACTTCTACTGAGCAGGAAGCATGGTGGCTTTTACTGGTCTCCCTGGAGATCCCTCTGCAACCTCACGAGGCAGTCGTATTCATGCCCTGGAACCGCTGAGCTTAAAGAATGTGTAGAGCACAAGGACTGCTCAGGACCTTGGCACCTGGGACCAGGCTACCCGCGACCTGGGCTCACACAGCATTTCTGTGAGGTACGCTGCCACCTGCACAACCTGACTGGTCCTCCAATGCTCCAGTCACACAGATGACACCTTCCCACTGTGGAGGGCCACCAGCAGATGGTCCTTCTAGGACCAACCAGGACCACTCTGACCCCAACCTCTGGTCTTAGCCACAACCCCACTTCTGCCAGGCTGAGGTGGCAAATGGTTGTTCTGCCTGGCCAGGCTCCTACCAGGAGTGAGAGTGGGATGGAGAAAAAGGAGACAATCTCTTGTGTTCTTCTCAATTGCTTGGTGTGAGACCTTTGCCGTCAATCTCTATAATATTGAGAGTTAAGGGCACAGGTGCTGACATAAGCTACCTGGGTTCAAATCTGGCTCCCTTACTTACAAACTGGGGGACTTGGATGATTTTTTTTTACCTCTTGGTAGCTAAATTTCCTTATCTGTACAAGTAGGATAATACTAATAAAAGCATACCAACTGCTTAGCACACTGCCTTAACTATTACTCTTGTGCGGTACTTAAAAGATGCGATCAATCTGGTTTTGAATCCCAGCTCTACTACCTATTAGCTGTGCAGCCTTGGGTGAACTATAAACTTCTCTGTGTCTCAATTTCCTCATCTATCAATAAGGCTGATGATCATAATTGTATCTACCTAATAAGTTATTATGAGGATTAAATGAGTTAGTGCTCCTCAGTCACTTAGAAAAGTACCTGGGACAGAGTAAGCACTGTGTAAATCTTAGATATTATTATTATTATTTAATAAATAAACATTAGCTGTTATTATAAATATACATTGTATGGTTTTGACATAAACAAGATCATATTGTCAATATTGTTCTGCAACTTCTGATATTGCTAACAATGTGTCTTGCGTTTCTTAGAGGTATTTTCAGATCAACACTAAGGAGGCCCCCTGCTCTTTTGAACCACTGCACCCCTGGCTCACTGCCCTGAACTGTAAGAAGGAAGTACCCCGCTTATTTAACTGTCCCCCCTGTTAGTGAGCACGTAGGTTGTTCCTAAGTTTTCGCTTGTATAAACCATGTTGCAAGGTCATCCTTGCTCTCTGATTACTCATGTGAGTGTTTCTCCGGGATAGGTAACTACAGGGGCATGGGTGGGTTGCAAGGTACTTGCATTTTACTCTTTGATGGATGCTGCCAAGTGGCTCCCTAAAGAGGCTCAGCCAATTCACATTGCCACCAATTGTGCATGAGACTACTCATTCCCTCCCCCTTTCCCAACATGAGATATTTTATCCATATTTATAACTTTCTATCAGTCTTAAGGGGACATAGGCTTATTTCACTGTGTATTTCCCTCTTTCTCGTGAGGGTGAGCATCTTTTCATATGTTTCTAGCCATTTGTGTTTCTCTTCTGTGAGCTGCCTATTTATAGCTTTGGTCTGATTTTCTGTTGGGTTATTTGTCTTTTTCTTATTGATTTTTAAGGCTTGATGATTGATTGGATGTGGGGAATATGGATGTCAAAAGAATTAAAATTCACACTTGGTCTACAGGCTTGGACAAATGTGAAGACCACAGGGCGGTTCATTGGGAGCACCGAGGGGACAACACCCAGGTGGGGCTATTGAGTACAGGTTGGACAGAGGTTGGGGCTCCAGCCTCTGGGCTGCTGCCGTATCCCCCTGCCCTCACACACATGGAGGCTTGGCTCTAAGCGGCATCCTGGCCCTGCAGGACTCCAGGCCAGTAGCATTAGTGACCCTAATTCACAAATAGCCAATAGCTATTGAGTGCCCACCATGGGCCAGATACCATCCTAGGCAGTGGGAACACAACAGTGAACAAGCAGATAAGAACCTGCTCTTGGTGAGTTTATATTAGAAAGGAGACACAGTAAACATAAATAAACAAGATAATGTCAGACCATGAGAAGCGCTGTGCAGGCAATAAAACAGCAACAATAGACAGTACAGAAGGGGGCGTGCTTTTGGTTAGGTGGTCCGAGAAAGAGTTTTGGAGGAGGTAACATTTGATTCTAGATCTACATGATGAAAAGGAGCTCTGCCAAGACCTGGGAGAAGAGCATTCCGACAGAGATAATAGCAGGATTCGAGGCCTGAGCCAGGCAGAGGCCAGATGTTACGGGAGGGGGAAGACCAGCATGGTTGGAGGGCAACAGATATGAGGGTCGGTGGGGAGAGGTGGCAAGAGAAGAAGCTGGAGAAACAGCAAAGGGCCAGATCGGCAAAGGCCCTTGAAGCCAAGACAAAGAGTTTGAAGATTATTTTCTGGGAAAAGGGAAACTCTTAGACGACTCTAAGGTTGCTAATTCGGGATGGTCATGATATGATTCATGCTTTAGAAAGCCACTGTGTAGAGAATGGATTATAGGGAAGCAAGAGGAGAAGAAAGAAGACCAGTTCGAAGGCTACTGAGGAAGTCCAGTGGGATATGGTGGTAGTTTGGATGTGTAGTAACAATGGAGATGACGATAAATGGAAAATACAGGGCTATAGTTTGGAATGAGCCTACAGAGCCTGCCAATGGACAGATGTCAGGAATAAGGGAAAGAAAGGGGGGTCAGAACTGACTCCTTGTTGTCTGGTCTGAGAAATCGGATGCATGATCCATGATCTATTTACTTAGATGGGGCGGGGGAGGGTAGGTACTACTGATGTGGGCAAGAGCAAGAAGAAAATCAAGTGTTTTATTTTGGATATGTTAAGTGCAAGGTGCTCATTTGACATTCTAGAGGCACTGTCAAGTAGACGATTGGAAAAGATGGGTTCAGGGAAGAGTCAGAGCTAAAAGTATAAATCTGAAGTCTTCTGCAGACAAATGGCACGGGGCATATTTATTGCTTTGTGGCTTGAAATCCAACCAACCACTTCCCCAAAAAGCACCCAGATCTCCCATTTAATAGAATTCTCCTGTAGGCGTGGGGGGAGCCTAATTCCCTGTCCACTGCAGCTCTGACCAGACAGCTGGGCAAGGGGGTCACCAAAGGCCTTTGCAGCTTCTCCCCCCACTTCCTGAAGCAGGCATTATAATTTAAGTTGGGCCCATCAGACCCTCATTCATGATGTTTTGACACTCCATCAAGTGCCTCAAAGAAGGAAGGCAAGTTCAAAGGTCAGAGTCATGTTGGTGGCCAGCCTGTGTGAGGATGAGACTCTCCCTGAGGCCTGACCTTTACTGCAGGTCCTGCTGCCAAGCCCCCACCTCTTCTCCAGGCCTGGTTTCCCAGCTCCCTTCTAGTTTGGCAGCACCCCAGGAGACCTTCATTAGATTTACTTTCTGCTTACAGCAGCCAGAGTTCCTTTTTGTTGCTTATAATCAGGAACCCTGACTAATATATATAATATTTAAAGTCATGTGGCTAGATAAGACCACCCAGGGTAGCAGTATAGAGAAAGAACAGAGGAGAGGATGAGTTCTCTTACAAGTGAGCTGTCTTTGGAACAAAGACTTAGAGTCTGCTACAGACTAAATTACATCCCCACAAAATTCATGTTGAAACCCTCCCCCACACCACATCATCCCCAAAAAATGATATTTAGAGATGAGGCCTTTGGGAGGTAATTCAATTTAAATGATGTCATGAGGGTGAGGCCCTCATGATGAGATTAGTGCCTTTATAAGAAGAGGCACTTAGAGAAGTTGCTC
>NW_017731360.1:820182-843025 GCF_001890085.2 Hipposideros armiger | reverse complement strand
CTAGGGCACCAAAAACTCCCAGTGGGAAAGATATTACTCACCTCTTCGGTAATAAGCCCAGCCTGGAGGTCTTCTCCCCACTGCATGGTTCTCCAGGATAAGGAGCAAGATAAAGCCTCCTAAGTGGGGATCCTGGTGTGGTAGGAGATGGGATATTCCCTCTAAGAGCAGAAGGGGAAGGAGAATAATAGTTACAAGGATTTGTTACTACCAATATGGCCACCAGTGACTTAGCCCAGGAGCTGATCTGTCACAGTGTGGAGGACAAAGGCAATGTTGCAGTGATGGAGAGGTTAAAAAAAAGAAGAAGGGGAGAGGAACAAAGCCAGAAGGGAGGAAGAGCCCCTGAGACACCAAACAGAGCAGCTTTCCCTACAGCAGGAGCCCTATGGGAGTCAGACACCCACAGAGTGGGACCAGGCACATCACTATGGGGCCGGACAGCACCTGTGGCATTAATCCCTGAGAGTGCTCACCGCCACCTCCATCACCCCCAAGTCCTTGCTCCTGCACCTGGGCCCCATTCCTCAGCATCCCAGCAGCAAAAACACCAGCTACGAGTCTGTGTGGACTGGGATAGGGCCTGCCCCCAATCCTAGAGGGGAGCACTCAGGTTGGGGGATGGGCAGAGATGGAGAGCACTGACGGGAGATGGAGAAAGAAGTGTTTCCACCTATAGAGTCTCCGTGTAAGTTGGATTTTTAAAATCTGAACGCTCCCAGTCCTGTAGTTTTCAAACTTTACGGTGCATCCAAATCACCCAAAAAGCTGATTCCCTGGAACCTACCGTATTTCCCCATGTATAAGATGCACCCTTTTTCAAAAAATTTGGGGTCTAAAAACTGGGTGCATCTTATACAGTGGTTGTAGTTTTTTTTTTTACTTGCATTTCCCGCTTTTTCGCGCTTGTTGTCTTCGCGCTCATTGTTTCGCACTTGTTACCGGGATATAACGGTAGGTTACGCTTTGCCATGTTCTGCCCAAAAATGGCTCAGAAAAGATTTTCGTACAGTGCTGAATTCAAGTTAAAAGTGATCCAGTTTGCAAAAATGAATGGAAATCATGCTGCTGAACGTAAGTTTGGTCCTCCTCCAACTGAGAAAACAATCTGACTGGCTATGGGAAGAATAAACCCTACTGAAAACACCACTGCAGAAGAAGGCCATGAGAGTCAATATAAGAAGACAGTGATTCGTCATCAGACACAGATGAGGACAAGCTAATGGTTGGGAGTTTTGACAGTGATGAGGAGTTGTATGAATTTTATGATGAATAAAACTTGAGTTCAATAACTTTATGTAACACATTTTTTTTCAAATTTCGGGCCCCAAAATTAAGGTGCTTCTTATACATGGGAGCATCTTCTACATGGGGAAATACGGTACTTTTTCAGCGGTCCCAGCCTCCTCCCACTTCGGGGAGATTGAGAAATCCCAGCCTTTGCCAAAACCTTCCAAAGGGGAATGCTTATCATATGTTCTGCCTTCAGCAGGATTTTCCAATTCAGAAAGCATCATTTTCAACTGGACCTCTTCTGTAAGGAACAGAAGGAGGGGGCAGGGAAAGGGAGGGGAGGGGGAAAGTGAGGGGAGTACAGGGGAGGGGAGAGAAGGGGAGGGGAGTGGAGGGGAGGGGAACAAAAAGAAAAAACTTCAAAAATGTTTTCAAGTCAAATTGTAGCTCCCATGACTATAACCTTTAACCCCAAAGGTTAAAAAGCCCCATTGTACCTTTCAAGTGTCAATCCCAGTGCTGAGCCTGAATTATCTAACCTTCAGCTTTAAAGAGCCACAGCAAGAAGGTCAGAAGAAAAACTAGGTACTTAGCAGGAAGTTCTCTGCTTCGGATACTTGAAAGGTAGAAAGAAGACTTTCAGAGGGACACAGCCAAGAGAAGTCACCCACTGAAAGTAAAAGAGCCTCAGCTGAGCGAGTCAAACCTTTGAGACAGCTTTCTTGTGACTTCATTCGACTGCTTATTGTTTACATAATTAGAAGGACTCTCTGGAAAACACAGAACTGAGACCTCACCCCAGTGCTTCAAACCTTTTGACAGCTGCCCAGTGACTAGAACTGCACCCCCGCAAAGTGTGACCCACAGTAAGGGATGTTGCGTGAATGAAGGGTTCCTTGTGGTTGAATAAGTTTGTAAAGCACTGGGTTAAACCAAGTGAAACAGGTTTTGTTGCTGCAGGACTTGTCAGTGCCCTTATTATGCTAACGTAAATTGGTCATTGGTGGGACTGCAAAGTACACAGCATTTCCATCCCTGACTTCGCCACCGTGGAGTCCATATGTTAAGCGGCATTCCTCAGCACTATGGTTCCATGGAACCCCTTCGAGGCGTACAGCAAGCCCCTCAGTCTGGAACCCAGGCCTTCCACATCTAGCCCCAACCCAGGCTTCCAGCCTTGTTGCCTTCCTCCCACACAAGCATCCACACCTGAATTCCAGCCACACCAGCTACTTGCCCTTTACAAAGCCCTTAAAACATGTTTGCTCAGGCTGCTCCCACCACCAGGAATGCCTTTCCTCCATCTCTTTACCCTCAAATTTCTGTTCATGTTTTGAGCGCTTTCTAGAACCCTTGGCCTCTGTGGAGCTTCACCTGCTCCCTCCTGCAGACATTAACGGCTTCCTGCTCTGGGCTCTGTCACAGCCCTGATCCACCTGCACTGTGATTAGCCCAAGTCTCCCTTTTATTCATTGAGAGCTTTGAAAGGGCTGGGAGTGTGAGCTGACTATGAAAACGTGTGTTGGCAATACTGATAGCTTCCATCTGTTTGCACTTCCTAAGGCCAGGCGTTACTGTAAGCTCGTGACATGCATTAGCACATGTAATCCTCACCACCTCACTCACTGGGTAAGTGCAATGATTATCAATTATTATTATTATCCTGATTTTATAGATGAGGGAGCCAAGACTCAGGAAAGTTACTTCACCCAAAGTTGCATGGCCAGTGAGTGGCAAGGCTTGGATTCAACCTTAGGCTGTCAAACACTACAGTATTTCATTTAAGAGTAGCTGAGGTGAGCCCACTTCCAGGGCTGGCTGATTCAGAAAAGCACGATGTCATCAAGGACTCAAGCTCTTTACATCTCTCCACTGTGCATCCTCAGGGAATCAGCACTGCCCTGGGGCTGGCTCCCCTCATGGGGCCAAGACAGAGACAACAATTCCAGCCATCACATCCAGACACAACGTCCGGAAAAAAGAAAGGGTACATGGAGTGGAGGTTCAGGGCATTGTCTCTGGAGCCAAACAGCTTTAGTTCCTAGAGGTATGACCATCGGCGATTTAGAAGTATGCAAAGCTATAGGAAAGACGGAATGGTCTGTCTTGAAAGGAGCTCCCACCTTCTCTCTTTCACCTCAGGTTTTTGCCTATAACATTCTTCCACCCCCTGCTTTGCCTAACACACACCTAGTCATTCTCTAGGAATGGAATTCAACCTCACCACCTCCTCTAGGAAGCCTCCCCTGATGGCACCCCATAGGCCAGGCCGGGTTCAATGCCCCTGCCGTGTGCCTCTGAGTACTCTGTACTTGCTCCATTGTGCTCACCTCACACTACTACAATTACTTGTGTCTTTGTGTGTTCCACACTAGATTATGCACTGAGGGAAGGCAGGAATATCGTTGCCATCCCCAGTAACTGCTTCATACAAAGAGCTTAAAAAATGTCTGCAGAAAACAAAAGGTCATTTAATTGAGGGATTGGAGCATGGGTTTGGCAGTTCAGTTAGATCATCTTCAGGCCTTGAGGCAGACAATTGTCAGGCACATCAGCTTGTCCTTATTTGGGGGTACAGGTGAGCTTTGGACCCGTGTCCAATGAACAAGGTGAGTCATGGGCAAGAAAATGGCTCCTTAAGTTTTCCCCCACAATCTGGGATAACTTTCCCATAAATGTAGTTAAGAGTCCTGAGGCAAAGCGCAGAATCTTAAGTCACACAAATCATACCAGAGGCTCAAGTCCTAACTCTGCCGTTTCCTGGCCGTGTTTTGGGACAAGTCTCATTGTCTCTCTGGGCTTTATTTTCCTCATCTGTAAAATGGGGTTAAAAGCAGAACTTCCTCCAAAGGGCAGCTGTGAAGACTAAATAAGACAAGTTATATAGAGAACCAGGCACATAGTAAATCCCCAATAAACGTTGGCTCCTCTTAGCAGTTTGCACGTTCATAGCAACAAAGCAGTGCAGAAGCAGTGACCTGTTTTATAACCATAGCTCTGGGCTTGGTCTCTGGAGCCCCAAAGAGACTTTCTATTGGGGATAGCACGATAAGCTAAGGGTGGAAGGTTCGCTGGCAGAGCACACTACTGTCCCTCAACAAAGATGAACTCATGAAGATGGAGATGAGGTCATCGACAGCCTGAAAAATGCAGGATGGTGGGCAGGGTTGAAGCCAAGCTCTCCAAGTAATAATGGCTATTTGCATATTGAGTTGAGAAAGTGTTTTAGGAATAGAACTTTCATTAATTTTTCCTCTCGGACAGTTTTAGGAATCCCTGCAGCATAAATTGCTCAAAAGCTCGACAGTATGTTGAAAGAGCACTAGACAAGGAGTCGGGTCACTTCCATTCTTGTCCTGCTTCTGCTTCTGGACCTTGAAACAGGCCCCTGCCCCTCTCTGGCCTCAGTTAGTCTCAGCAACCTCAAAAGTGCCTCTGAGTTCTGTGGCAGGTCTTAGAGCCTGATGGCTAAGGTGGCAGCCTTTGCTGGGCTCCAATTCCAGCTCTACTACTTAGAAACTGTAGCCCTCAGCAAATCATCAAACCCTCTAAGCAAGTCAGGATCTTGTGTGAATTGGGGATTATAATTGCACGTACTTCACAGGACTTACCTACCTCTGTTCTCCTACCAGCTCATATGAGGATTAAGACAGGCAATTACATAAAGCTCTTAGCCAGTCCCCGCACATGAGCACTCAGTAAGTGGTAGCTATTATGATTATTTCAAGCCGGTAATTCTCTTGGCTCTTTTGATGACAGCGAAACCTGGGGAAACCTCTCACAGACCATGCGTGCATCTGACAGAGATGCATAAATTCCCTCCAAATAGGGACGTCCCAGCCCAGAGGACAGTGAGAAACTAGGTCCCAGGGCTTTGGAGCTTTCTGCTTCATTCAGCCTCAGAGTCCCTTTGAGCCAGTCACACACCTTTATCAAGGTCATTGACTCTGAGCCTCAGTCACATTCGGCACCAGGCACACTCTGCTACTTAACTGATAGCTTCTATTTTCAACAGGGACTGACTCTACCTCAAAAAGAAAAAAAGTACTTGTAGGGTTTGGGAAAGCAACAAGCTGTACTTTGTATCCATTACTAGTTTTTAATGTTCTTTTTTTATTTTTATTTTTTTTTCAAAAGGAAAACAAAAAACTTTTGCTCTACCAGTGGTTAAAAACCTGGGCTGGAGAATCAGACAGGCTTGGATTTAAATCTGGGCTCTAACACTCACTATCCATGACCCAAGGGCAAGTGACTTCATCCCTCTAAGACTCAACTGTCTCATGTGTAGAAGGGGGTTAGAAATAGTACCTATCTCCTGGGATCGCTGGTGGGATTAAACGTGATGATGCAGGTAAAGCTCTTAGCATAATACCTAAAAGTACTCAGTAAGAGTGTGATGTTATTATCACCCAGAAAAACTAGTGGGGAGTTAAATTAGCAAATGATAAAATTGTTAAGAGGCTGTGAATATTCATTAGATAACCCACCAGTGGTGGTGTTTAGCCAGCTGGTAGACATTAGCCCAGCACAGACAACCTAAGTGGCTACTGAACACTCAAACACACTACAGAGTGGGCTGACCCAGTCATTCATGCTGGTCCATATTCACGGAGACCCAGCCTCCCTCCCAGCCCTGCCCTTTCTCTGCTCGCTGGGTAACCAGGCTAGTTCCTTCCCTTCTGTAGATGTCAGTTTCCTTGCTTATTAGAGGTAAGAATTGGACTGGAGGGTGTTTAAATGTCTAAATCCCTATCATTTAGGATTGTGCTAAGTTCCTACGCAATTGTCATTTACACATTCATCTGGTTACCTAATCATGTCCCTAATTAAGTCTTTCATAGTTATTTAAATTTGTCACCTTTCAGCCTTAGAGTAGATTTGGAGAGAGATGAATGACGTCTTTAAATTTATTTATACTATGGCTTGGGACCTCTTGCAGAGAGAGCACAAGCTTTAGGGTCAGATATTTTGGACCCAGCACACAGGTCCACCTCTCCGAGCCTCCGTCTTCCTTAGCTCTGAAATGAGAATAAGGACACTTCCACACTGGGCCACTGCAAAGATTACAAGGCAGAGGAATGGTTCAGAGGAGGGCAAAGGAATCCAGGCCATTCCGTGCCGAGTCTCTCAGGACTTTTGCCAGCAAGGTCGGCGCAGACTGGGGTCTGCTTGTACCATCTCTGACGATCCCTAAGGGTAGGGTCCACCTGATAATATAGTTAGCACAGAGGAAACAGAGAAAGAAACCAGATCTGAAGATGACACTAGAGCCCCAGTGCCCATCCATGATGCTTCATGTTACAGGAGGCAAAATGTCATTTTTTTCTTGAAAAAGAAAAATTAGGGCCAGACGAGTGGCACGGGGTTAAGAACTGGCTTGGGACGCCAGAGGGCCCCGGTTCGGATCCCACATATGACGGCCAGTGACACTGTCCTCCACAGCTAAGATGCTGAACAACAGCTCGACCTGGAGCTGGGCTGCCGTGAGTCACCGATGACAGAGAGCAGCCCCTGCTGCAGTGGGTTGCCATGGGCTATTGTGTGTGGCCAGCAGCTAGCGTGAGCGGCCAGCAGCCGCCGTGAGCGGCCGTCCAGAGGCCGGCGACTGATCTGCCTCGCCCGGGAAGAGCGCAATGAGGGTGCCAAGTTGGGCCAGTGAAGCAACGTCCTCCACAACTACACTGAAGAACAAAAGGACAGCAACTTGTCTGTTCCCCTTCCCCCAATTTCCCAGCGCTGTTCCCATCCCCCCAATTTCCCAATAAAATCTTTTTAAAAAAAGAAAAATTAAGTGAGATTTTATTTTTTCCCAAAGCATTTATCACCTAATATATTACATAACTCACTTATTTATTATGTGTATTATTTATTATGTTTATGCCTTTTCTCACTAGAATGTAAGCTCTATGAGGACAGGGTTTTGTCTCTTTTGTTCACTGATATATCCTTTGCACCCAGCACAGTGCCTGGCACATAGTAGGTACTCAATAAATAGCTGTTGAATGAATAAATGAAGGTGCTTTGAAATCTGAAGAATGCTGCAAATGTCTATAATAATAACTACAGATGACTTATAAGATTTGGGGTTTTTTTTCTGTTTGCTGACTGGATTTGCCATTTAGCTGATACCCTGACACAGAGCCAGACACTCCTCAGAGTTAAGACAATGACTAACCTTCAGTGCTTTGTGTCAAAGGCAAAATGAAGCAACAGGTAACAGTCTTTGCATTTGAGCATTCTTCCTGCTTAGAGCCTGCCCCTCACATTCTCTGTATCTCAGGTCCTGTCTTTGACATTCTTCTCTTCTCATTCCTCGTGTTCTCCCTCATGAGCCCATCTTCTCCCACAGTTTTAAATACCTCTTTCTTTGCTAAAGCATCCCAGACCTCTTTCTCTGGTCCTGGCTTCTAGAGCCAGATATCAAGCTGCTAACCTGACTATTCCACTTGGATGAACTGGGCACAGAACCAGTGCAAAATGAAAATGTGGGGGGTACCTTGTTCAAAGTTTATTAAGAATTTCAAGACAGGGGCGGCTGGTTAGCTCAGGTGGTTAGAGCACAGGCTTGTGGCACAAGGTTGCCGGTTCGATTCCCACATGGGCCCAGGAGCTGTGCCCTCCACAACTAGATTGAAGACAACTACTTGACTTGGAGCTGATGGGTCCTGAAAAAAAACACTGTTCCCCAAGAAAATTAAGAAAAAAAAACAACAACAAACGAATTTCAAGACAGTGACAGCAGAGCATTAAACTAAGTGTCGGGCACTTCTGGGTGCAGCGCAACCTCCCAGGTTGCATACCCACGAAGCTGGCTTTGACTGCAGACATTTCAAACTCAATATGTCCAAAACTTAACTCATCATCTTTCTCCCACCCCGACATGCTCCTCCTCCTAAGTCTGTCTTCTTAAAGAACAGCCCCACCTTCCGCCCAGTCGCGCAAGTCAGAGTGCAGCACTTTACTCCATCCTCATCACCGAAGCCGAGTGAGTCTACTGCCCGGAGGCCTCTGCCATGTATTTTCACCCGTCCGTTCCCGCAGAGGCTCCCCTAGCCTGGCCACGGTCCTTCCTGCAACAGCCTCCTAACCACACCGTGCCTCCCATCTCACACCCACTCCAAGCCATGCTGCAGATCACCGCAGAGTGATCTTCCTAACGTGCAGGTCCTGAACATCAAGTCCAGACTCTTCAATACTGAGAGATGTGACTTCCACTTCCTTACACAGCAACACCCTGAACTTTGTTTAGATCCTTCCCACATGCCATTCTTGTGGCTTGAAACACCCTCATTCTTGCCCTTTTCCCCTTCCTTAGGTTTCTGCCTAGAAACCTAACGCTTCCTTGACCACTGGAGACCCAAGTAAGCGCCTCTCTTCCTGGGCACTCTCAGCCCTTGCTCTTCCGCCATCACAGCATTATTCGTGAAATAGTATAATTCCAGTTTGCTGGTCCAATCCTTCAATAGGTAGTCAACTATTGGAGGATTTTCCACATCTCTGAGAGTGGCACAGTGCCTGGCCTCTTAAGGCCACTGTAACTCTAACTGAGGCAAGTTTAAAGTAGGAAAACAGAAGGTGGTGACCTTCCAACTGATGGACTAAAATTAGATAAACACATTCCATCAACACACCTTTTACAAAGTCTCTCTAGAAAAGACACGAGAGACACCACCCACACAAACAGGGAGGAAAACAGGTCCCTGGGTAAGAGGCAAACATTTGTACTCCCCATGACTTCATTTTCTGGTATCCCCGATCATTTAAAAACTTGAAAAAGAACAGGATGTCTTGTCTTTACCCGCATACCTAATTATCGGGAATACTGAAACTGTTTATATCATTTTAGGGGAATAAGATAAGAAAACATCTCAAGAGGAAACATGACCCGTACTTTAAAAGATGGACATCATATGCGGGAAAACATTCTGGATGAGATCAATATAAACAGGGTTCACTGTATTTTAAATAGCAGGATTTAAGTAGGCTTTTATTCATAACCACGATGGACAGTCCTTTAAATTATGCTGAAGCATCAGGGGGACAAAAGAAGAGAGAGGAGTAAGTAATGGCCCAGAAAGCCTATCTGCAGGATCCTAAATGAAGCAAAATTAAAATGCATTTTTTTCCAGAAAGCCAAACAAATTATATAGGAACAATTAGGTGACGACAATTCCTCTAGTAAAATATATATATAATTCTGTTTTCCTATTTATAATAGGGCTAGAAGCTGTCCAAGTCCTCCAGTTACATGGGGGCTGGTTTGAAGCTGAGCTTTAATTTCGGATAAAAATACTCAGGGAAGAAATGGGGCAGGGACTTTGGTCTGGATAGAACTGTAACCTACACTTAAGAATACCCAGCTAGTTAGTTCCAGATTTCAACCATGAAACCACCAGGGAATAAACAGTTCATCCTGAGAAAGCTTAGGGTTCCGAATTGTCAAAGAATTCTTCTCATCGTCTAAAAATGTAAATAAGGAGCAATTGTTCCAAGTTATGTCAACTAAAAGCACTCTCAGAGACACGTTTATTTCTTAGGGGAAAAAATAGGGTGCTTTCGTGCTTTAGTTTGGACTTTGGAGGCCAGGTTTACCACGCAATGCTCAGCACCATTTTACAGGGCTTTTGGTTAAAGATTCCATTTTGATTTTAATGGAAAGATCAGTTAAATCTGCAACCCAGGTAAGCGCCTATCGCCTCTTCTCCATCTACCCAGAGAACAAACTACTAGAGGAAGACCTGGGTCCCGGGAAGTAGTCGACATCCACGGATATTTCTAATTTACCCATAGAAAACTCTCCAGTTAAAAAAACAGGTTAGCTAGTAATCTATTTAAAACCGCGGCTGACATGATAAATGAAACAGAATAAATGTATACAGCGAGCGAGCCTCCTCAAGAACACGGGGGGACCAGAGAGCTTCTGCTGACAGCGACTTTCCCGTCAGTGGCCTGTCTCTCTTGGAGGCAGCTGTCAATCACGGGCCAGCCTGCGCTCCCGGGGGAGTTCATTGTGCCCGCAGACAGTTGTGGAATAACTGCTCCTAGGCGTCGGAGCAGCAGATGGAGTGTATCTGTCAATCATTGTCACTAATTATTAACTTCTGTCACTCAGAGCAAGGCAACATCTCGGCGCCTGATCCGCTGTGATTTGATCTGCCACGCCACCTCGGAGACAGACAGAGCAGCCCTTCATTCTGGTCACACTCTCAGCACTTTGCTGGGTCAGCCGCAGTGACTCAGTGTTCGCGCCCCCGACCGACCGGCTGGCACACGTGGGTGTGCCCTCGTGCAAGGCTTCCACCGGCTCGCAGCCACCAGGAGGGGTCTCCTCCTGGGGGCCAAGGCCCCGGGCGCTCCTGCTCATTAATTATTGAGGGTGGAGGGTTTTATCTTGGCCGCTGGCAGAACTAGGGCCAAAGTGTAAGAGAAGACCAATTTGGAGGGTTTTCTTCTCTTCACACAACCCTGGGACCAGCGATTATCAGCCAAGTTCACATTGATTCTATTCCTATGATCTTTTCTCAACCCTCTGATTTTGGAGCTGGAGATGTCAGCCTGAATAATTAATTAAGGCATCGGTAGCAGGCTTTGCAAACAGGTGCTGCAACCTAAGGGAATATTTGCTCAGAGAGCCCTTTTGACAAGACTGGGAGCTTCCAGACCCTCAAGACCAACTTCCCTGAATTGGGACATGACTTGTCCAAAGTCACACAGTCTACTGCACTGGCACCCACAAGAAGACCTCTCACCCATGCACACACATAGAGCTCAGAGCTCCTGGGTGCTGTGCCAGCTGCCCTGCACCAGACCATTTGGGAAGATGGAGAAGGCTCCCTTGGAGAGACTGAGTCAGCATGTTAGTCACCTACCCACACTCTGAAGTCAAATTGTGGGGAGACCTTGGATAAGTCACTCTACCTCTCTGAGCCATGATTTCCTCATCTTCAAAATAAAGATAATTCTAGGCCCTTCCTCAAAGACATGCTGCAAGAGTTAAATGAGAACATTCCAGGTTAAAGCACCCAGCACAGTGCCTGCCTGGCACATTTGAAGCTCTCAATAAACAATAGCAATGATTGCTCACACCAACCAGTGCAGGGGCTGGTCTAATCCCAAAAAAGTAGAAATTGGATTTTAAGACCAATTGGGAAATGCTCATCAATTATTATTTGTTTAAGTGCAAGTGACTAGATTGATGTTAGCCAAGCTCTAAATGTAACAAACCTAGTTGTAGTTCCCATAACTAGGTCCTTAGGGGCCCACTTTGGTGGGTTGACAAGGATTTATGGTAAGCATATCAATAGTTTATGTGTAAATAGTAATGCACACTTGGCTGGGTCTCTCCAAAAGCAGTTGTCCTCTTATTTAACTAAAGCACTCTCCCTCACTCAGCTGCCATTCCTATTTGATTTTTCAAATTCTTTCTTGATGGGAGATGCTCAGGGAAGTTCTAGCCTGGCCCTGATTAGAAACCAAACCAAGTTCCAAATTCTAAATTCACATGGTCTGACTGCATTTGCAAAAGCACCCTGCTGCTTCTAGCACCTGTCAGGGATGCTCTAGGTCACCAATATGAAAAGCTGGTACTTTTCCCTACCTTCAAGGATCCCACCAGACTCACTATTCCAGTTATGATGGCTGTGTAACCAAGTATCCCAAGACTAAGTGGCATAAAACATCCATTTATTTTGCTCTTAGGTTCTGTGGGTTAGGGATTCCAACAGGGCAGAGCAGGGGTGGCTTGTCTCTGCTCCATGATGTGTGGGGCCCCAGCTAGGTGCTGGACCAGGTGGGGCTCCTCAGGCATCGCTCTCTTTCTCCAAGTAGCCGCTTCACATGATCTCTCCAGCATGTCAGATTCAAGGTAATCAGATTGCTTAACATGGCAGTTTAGGGGTCCCAAGGAGCATGCAGCGGAGGAGGAGGGAAAGAGAGGGGAGGAGGAGGTAGGGGAGGGAATGGGGAAGAGAAGCTGCCTAGAAGGTACCTATCACCTTTTATGACCTAACCTCCAAAGTCATTCAGTCTCATTTCCTCTACACTCTCTTGATCAAGGCAATTATCAAGGTCCATCCAGATTGAAGGCAAGGCTTAACCTCACATTGTAAGAAGAGCATGAGCCGAATGTATATGGGTGCAGCCATCTTTGGAAATGAAAATCTGCCACACCTTCCATGAGCATTTTCCTGGAGGCTGGAAGCCTGACGGACACCATCTCCAAGGAAGGCTCATTACTCCAGCGCTGGAAGAAGGTGAGAAACCTAGGGCCTCAACTGAAGGTTACACATAGGACAGACCCTCTGAAAGCTTGAGTGGGAAGAGGTCTTGAGGTTGCTACCTTGACATCATGCTCAGCCTTGGTACACAGTGGGTCCAATCACAGCCAGTGCCTTTGCTTAGCATTCACCTTGTCAGTTCCTTAGCATGAGTGATGCCCTCCAATTCCTGGAATGTGCTATTCTCCTCCTGCCTTGGGACTCTGGCATAGTCCAGTCCCTCTGCTAGGAACCTTAAGACCAACTGGGATCAAATGCATCACAGCATCACATCATGGTCACCTGGCAGAGTTACACCTGGCAGGGCCCCACTTCAACCCAACCGGTGGCTGCCAGCAGCCTTGCTCAAAGAGAGCCCAGATTCATATGTTCTTTCTTCTGTAGGCTGTCTATATAGGCTCCTTTTTGCTGTCTGCCCTTATACAGTAAGCCTTACTGTCTAAGCAGCATCAAATTCTGTGGCCTTTCCAGTTGTATGTCTTGAATACAGTCATGTACCACAGCAACATTTTGGTCAATGGCAGAGCACATATACCATGGTGATCCCATTAGATTATAATGGAACTGAAAAATTCCTATCACCTAGTGACGTCACAGCTGTCATAACATCGTAGTACAATGCATTACTCACAAACCTACTGAGCTGCCAGTGGAATAAAAGGATAGCAATACAAATTATATACAGTACATAATACTTGAAAATGATAATAAACAACCATGTTACTGGTTTATATATTTACTATACTATACTTTTTATCAGTATTTTAAAGTGTACTCTTTCTATCTATAAAAAAAAAATTCTTGCTGTAAAACAGCATGTGGTGTTATGCTGGCAGCAGCCTCATACCTGTCATGTTTACCGCATCTCTTGATTGCATCATTTTCCCTTGTGCTTGATTTAATCTTGTGTTATTTTATAAATTGTGTACAGTGTTTATAAAGTCTACAGCAGTGGACAGTAATGTCCTCGGTCTTCACACTCACTCACCACACACTCACTGACTCACCCAGAGCAACTTCCAGTCCTGCAAGCTCCACTCATAGTAAGTACCCTATACAGGTGTACCGTTTTTTAATCTTTTATATCATATTTGTACTGTACCTTTTCTATGTTTAGATACACAAATCCTTATCATTGTGTTACAATTGCCTACAGTATTCAGTGCAGTAACATGCTGTACAGGCTTGTAGCCTAGGAGCAATCAACTGTACCATACAGCCGAGGTGTGCAGTAGGTTGTACTATCTACTACTATATACCATTGCACAATGACGAAATCACCTAATGATGCATTTTTCAGAACGTTTCCCTGTCATTAAGTGGTGCACGACTGTATAGTCTAGCCTCCAGCTTGGGTAACCAGGCCCAGAGACTCACGCAGACACTGCCCAGTAGAATTTTCTGTGATGGTGGAAATGTTCTACACTGTCTGATTCAGTAGCCATTAGCCACACATGGCCACTGAGAACTTAAAATGTGGCTAGTGCAACTGAGGAACTAAGTTTTCACTTTAGCTTTATTTACTTAACTTGAATTTGAATTTAAATAGCCACACAGGGCTAGTTGCTACAATATTGGACAGCCCAGATTCCATTCTCAGGTCCCCCAGAGCAGATCTAAATCCTAAGGCAGAAAAGAGCTGCAAGGCTCAAAGACAACCCTATGGAAGACAGGCTCACCACTGTGCCTCCAGTCCCGTGGGTTCTAACTAGCTTAGAGCATCATTTAAAAAAAGAGCGAAGAAGAAATTGCGAAAGGTGAGTTCAGAACCCTTCTCTACTGATTGCGCCATTCAATCCAGTCTTTTCTGAAAATTATATTCAGACTGCTAAATATCAGAAGGCCAGGGAACTGGAATTCAGCATCGGAAAACCAACAGGCTTCTGCTTTGAGCATCCTCTCCATCATACAGGCACCTGCACAGAAAGCAGAAAACATCCCGGGCCAATTTTTTGTCTTTTAATTCTGAGAGACCAGAATGCCAGAACCACCCAGCAGGTGGTGAAAGGGTATGCAGAGTGTGCTACCGAAGGAATCTAAAAACACAGGACTGGCCATCAACTTAATCTGGGGCTGGCAGGAGCTTCAAGCAGAACTAATGGCTCAGTTATAGACCTCATTATCTGAATGGGATTTTTACCCTTTTCCTTACTGTGATTGTGGGGTTGGTGGGTTTTTTTCCCATCTGCTATTGAGCGGAAGGAATTTTGTAACAATGTTAAATTATTTGCCATTTCCAGGAGGGGGAGAAAAATCAATTAAAAAAGAGTCAAGGGAGAGGGTAAAATGAATTTCTTCATCATTTGTGCTGATCATTTAAGATAGGATTTTCCTCTGCAAGAATAACAGGACTTCGAGGGCATTTGATAAAGAAAAAGTTCTCTCTCCGTGGTGATTAACATTGCCATCAGCCACCCTTCCCTGCAAAAGGGGTTTGGAATTCTCCAGTTCAGTCTCCAGCTTGGTGTAGCCTCCTCAACTTCCCAATCGACTCTAATTGGGGGTGCCCAGCAAAGGAGGTCCTATATGGAACCAGCCATGCCATGCTCACTGTTGACAAACGCATACCCTTTACAAAACACAAATGCATGTTGTCCCTCGTGTAGACCTTCCTGGGGGAAACCCGGCTGCCCTTCCCTCTGATGCACCTCTTCTGAGAAAACAGGGAATAAAAGCCTCACACCAAGCCTCCTTGCCCGCCCGCCAGTACTTAGCCAGAAACTTCCTGCACGGCAAGCCAGCCTCTCTACGTGCCTCTCATAACCTCTGACAACTCGATTCACTAACCATATTTCCGTTGGAGAAACTTTTATAAAATATTACAATCAATTCAATTGCATTAACACAGTTGAACCTCTAAGTTCAACACTGGAAAACACAATACTTCTCTATTACATCAAGTGTCTGGTCAGATATATATCACACAAAACTGAAACCAGAGCCACTGGGGGACCCTGTTTACCCCAACTTAGCAAAAGGAATTATCTGACAGTTGGAAATGAAAAACTACTAATAAACATTACGGTTTATTGAAAAGTTTAAACAATAAGATTAAGGAAACTTCTGCAATATTAAGAAATGTATATTATCCTACTTTACCTTGCTTGGGGAATTCCTCAAGGATTTATTATTCTGTTACACCACCAAAAAAGCCTGTGTTATGTTAAGGGATTCTGCCGTCCTGCCTGCATTCCACATGAATCTAAAATTAAGAGGCAATCTTTCTTCAGCACATTGTACTTCCCTAAATTAGGTTTGGTTTCCAGAGCAGAATTTGGAAGTCGGTGTTTTTTTCTCCGGGTAACCATGGGCCCCTAATAATAAATGCTCTAGAGAAAAGAGTCCCCTTTCCTCTAGTGCTTTTGTTGTTAGCACGGAAACATACGCATGGAAAGCAGGTGAGGATGCTGGGATGGGAAACTGACCTCTGAGCCAGCCGAGCCCAGGGTACATTCAAGTGATGGAGAGGAGCCAGGGGCTGCTGCAGGGAGGGGGCTGGACGTAGGCCAGCCAGGAACACAGAGGTCCTTGGGTGTTTCAGGCTTCCAGAAAGCAGCCTCCAAAATCTTCATAGATCGTGAATTGAGTGGCCTTGACCCATATAGCAAAGTCCTGCTGTCTGGACGGCCTGTTCCCTGCTTTCAGAGCTCATCACTCAGTGGGTTGCCACTTGGCCCCCAACAATTCTCTCTCTAGGCATGAGGGATTTCAGGAGAGCCAGGCTGAGTGTTGCTGTCAGGATCTAAAGCCCCAGATGGGGAAAGAGCCGAGCCCGTGGCCAGCCATCTAACAACCTCTCAAGGTTCGCATTCCTCCACTACACATACAGGGTATTGATCATGAAACCCAGATGTCACCTCAGCCTGGGAGACCTACAAAAGGACTTTTTAAACCCTCCTCTGATGTGGGTTGAGTCCCCAGACTCACACACCTTTGGTCTAGATTCAGCTCCCCTGTGATGTCTCTGTTCCACCCTCTATCACGCCAGGTGCAAAGCTCAGCCCCTTGACCAGTGTCCACCAGAAATCCATTTACACTGAGCATTTAGTGAGTTCCAGCAGAATTTATGAAGATTTGGGTAGTATGGAGAATGAGAAGAGGAGAGAGAGAGGGGCCACATCAGACGGTACAAAGCATGCCACCACCCAGTCCCTCAGTCCCAGCTTAGTGAGGATCCCACAGCTAAGCAGCAGTGGGCATTCCACCACCCCAGAGACACTTCCTCTACCAAGTGCCGATGACTTTGAATTGTTTCTGCAAATGGGGGGATGAAGCACTGAGAGTCATCACACTCTCAGCCTCTGGGGAGGACCAACTGCAGGGGTTGGGAGATGCAGCCAGATCTTCCTTACACGGAGCTCATAGGACACAGCCTTGGCTGGGATTTGGTTTCTGTCCTCCGCATCGCTAATTAGCACCTACAGAAGGAGAATCTGTAATCCTGGTGGTGTTCATGCCAGCCCAGCCTAAACAGCAGGGTGTTTAGATCCAGATGGAGAGGATCTGTGTGGAAGGCCGGGAGTGTTATTATCTCAAATACACCTGACTCCTTGGGTAGCCTCTAGAAATCTTTGTATTTCTGAGCCTCGGTTTACCCCCACTGCAGAATGAGCGTCATTTTATGTCCATACTCGCACTGCTTAGATCTTTGCTGGTGCTGGCATCTTTTATAATCTGAAACTCCAAACCAAAACTACTTTTGTTCCAGAATCACTTTATCTCACCAACCTGCTGCTGCAGCTGTTTAACTCTTACCCCACCCCTTACAATCTAATTAGCTAAAGACCCTTCGGTCTTTTGAACACCCCCCTCAATTGGAGGTGTGAGGGCAGAACTTGGCTCCCACAGGTTAGCTCATTTAGGACTTGCATTCATCCACTATGTTCATGTATGTTGGAAATGTCCCCAAATGCATTTTAATCTCCATCTGCCATTATAGGGAAATTTTCCCAAAATTTTTTATTATTACATCTTGTAGTTCTAGAATGTAATGTTTAACCATCAAACCTCAAGACAGGCAGGCTTGTATGTGAAGCTCCAAATCTTTCCTCTCTTGGAAATTTCTACATCATAAATTGTTAGCTGAAAACTCAAAAATGTAATGGCTTGCATTGGTATTCAACTGCATCCTTTGTGTGTGTGTGTGTGTGTGTGTGTGTGTGTGTGTGTTTTCCGATACAATGGAATGAACATTGAAACCTGACTCTCCTCAGACCCACAGGAAGTCAACAGGCAACTGCATTTCTAGTCCAAGGAAGGTCATTTTACCAAACTGGACATCCCAATGATGCCCACATATCTAATTCACAAACTTTGGAGAAAGTAGCCAGTGAGGCCAAATATAACAGAAACCACCCAAATACACGCAGTACCCACTCATAGTGGCATCTGTACCTGGTCCTGTAGCCACAGCCTCCACACAATCTAAACCCTCTAATGTGAAACCTCTAAAGCCAAGCACACGCTGTGCTTTGTAGAAAGTTGGGGGTGAGCGGCAAAGAGGGGCAGATGCCAAAAACAACAATGCTCATCTTACTGAACATTAGGAAGAGTCCTCCCTGCTTCACAGAATCTCTGGGTGAAAAGAAACAGCATTTGATCCCCAGTATTTCTTTGGTCCTTCACAACCTCCTCCTGTTAGGTAGGTATTATTGTGTCCATTTCATAGATGGGGAAACTGAGGCTCTGAAAAGCAGTTATTTGCCAGAAATCACACTATTAGGGAGTTGCAGAGGTACGAACTTGTACTCAGGACTGTTCACCTTTAAAGCTCTTCCCAATAGTTATTCATCGTCCAATCTACCCCACCCCACTCCCAGTGCCCACCCCCGTCATCCAATGCCTGAATCCCTACTGCAGCCTCCATATTTAGTGGCCATCCTGTTTTTGCTCAAACACCTGGATAGAAAGGGGCTCTCTCCCTTCTGAAGCAGCCCCTGACAGCCATCAGCACCCCTAGTTTCTTGCTATTCCACTGGGGAAAGCCAGGTAGCCTTCCACCCTCAGAGGCAGGATATTAAGAAGGAAGCCTTAGATCTAGCTTCTAGAAAAATTAAAATTAGAAAGAATCATTCAAAATGGGGGGGAGGGAGAGAAGGAGGGAGGACAGAAAATGCAGCAATAGCCAGGAACCTAGCCTGATCAAAGCATTCGTCATTTTCACTTCTTTAAGGAAAATAGGAGCAGATGAAGGGAATGGGTGATGAAGAAGACATCACTCTTGGTACCCAATTTCCAGGGATCTGAGTGGGTCAGGCTGGACCCATCTGGGAGATGGTTCCTACCACCAACCCAGTTGAACTTCCAAGGAAGCTTGAGTTGGCTTTTCTCACATCCTTACACTGTGTCAAAAACTAAAAACAAATAACAAATAACTGAAAAAAAAAACAAAAAAGAAACCACTGCCACCAGGGAAAGGACACAAATGTTTGTGGATTAGCAGAGAACTGCAACAGCTTGATTCAATTCATCTGAGAGGTTGGAACCAGCTTTGCTGTAATGTCTCCCACACGCTTACGGCATACCAGGCTCTATTCTAGTATCTTTACCTGTCACTGCATCTCCTAACTACTTAAGAGGCAGATGCTATTATTGTCCCTGTTTTATACATGAGGATCCCAAAACTTTCTTATCTCTATGCTCTGACCCAACCAGTTGCCCCTCTGAGCCTCAGCTGCCCCCTGTGGATAGCAAGTGGCAGAGCTGGAATTTGACCCCACCAGTTTTCAGGGCCTATGCTCTTAACCACTAGCTACACTGCCTCAGTATATTGTGACTATAGGCATGGTGCTCACACAACAACAGGCAGCATTGGTCTGCCCACAACTTTCATGAGGTCAAAATCAACCAACCAACGCTGAAAAAACATCATATAGAAACCACAAGTCCAAAATCACTGGGTCAGAGCAGAGGACACTAAAAAGCTTGTAAATCCATTTTCAAAGC
Source organism: Hipposideros armiger (assembly GCF_001890085.2). Lineage (NCBI taxonomy): Eukaryota > Metazoa > Chordata > Mammalia > Chiroptera > Hipposideridae > Hipposideros > Hipposideros armiger. The sequence continues at coordinate 823,571 of NW_017731360.1, read as the reverse complement.
CAGTATAACATTAAAATCTTACAAAAAAAAAAAGAACCCCAAATGAAATGTCTTATTTATGAATAGTGAATAATGATCTAAATAGATTATTAGCAAACAGAACCTGCCACATATTAAAGGACTAACCTACATGACTAAATTTGAGTTCATCCCAGGAATGCAAGGTCAGTTCAATTTTAGAAACTTTCTTAATTCAACAAATCAAAGAATAGGGACTATATGATCATCTTATAGATGCTGGAAAGAATTCACAAATTTCAAGATTCACTCCAGATTCTAAAGTCAGAAAGAAAAATTCTTAATAAAATAAGAATAGATGGATATGCATTAACATGATCTATACATCTTAAGTATCAAAACAAAATCCAGACAACACTGGGTGTTGGCAAGGATGCACAACCAGAACTCTCATACATTGTTGACGGACATGCCAAACACTTTGAGAAAAGGTTTGATACTTCCTTATCAAATTAAGTATAGGGCAGGTCCTCAAATAATATCTTTTCGTTCATCATTGTTTCATTATAACATGGATGAGATGCCGTAGGAACTTTTAACTCTTGTTTATATCAATTAGCCTATGGTAAAATTGGTTTTGTGATACATGGTTTCCCTTAAAATCCAAGAACGTATTGACAACATTAAGTGAGGACTTACTGTACACCGACCCTGCAACCCAGCAATTCTATTCCTATGTATTTTACCATGAGAAATGAAAGCTAATGTCCTCCAAAAGACTTGTACGCAAACGTTCATAATACCTTTATTCATATTAGCCCCAAACTGGAAATGATCCAGGTATCCATACTAGCAAATAGATAAGAAAAAAAAGGAAAGGTAAACCCAAGATAACCAACTGAAAAATCTATTAGAAAATCTAAGAGTTTCAGTAAGATGGCTGATTACAGATGTAATATGCTTATAAAAATAGATAGCTTTCCTATATAGAAATCACAAGCCATTAGAAAGTGTACAGGAAGAAAAGAAAATCCTATTTATAATAGCAACAAAAAAGAAACAAGCCTAACAAGAAATGTGCAAAATCTATAAGAGTAAAACTTTAAAACCCTACTGAGGGCATATCAGGCAGTATAGCCTAAATGACATTGCAGACAAAGCCAGCACCAACATCTCGGTGACTTCACACAATACCAGCTTATTTTTCTCACCTGAAGTCGGTTGTATGTATCTCCAAAAATGTTCACAACAGCTGTCCTCCATGTGTGGCTCAGCAATGGGTTTGCTTTGATCCTGTAATGCCTCATGCTTCCATGATCACCAAAGCAAGGGAAGACAAAATTGCGAGTCACGCTTGGGTTTGTCATTGCCTCAGCCCCAAAGTGTCACATGTCACTTTTGCTCATATTTCACTGACCAGAACGAGTTATGTAGCCCCCTGTCATCTGCAAGAAGCAGCGAAATTCAGGGGAACAAATTAAATACTTGGTGAGCATTTACTGTCTCTGTCCCAGAGTAAATGAAAGTCAGATTGTGATGTTGATTAAAAAGACTCACTAAAGATATCAATTCTCCCTAAATTATGCTATAAATATAACATAATCCCAATTAAAATACCAACAGGATATTTCTTGGAACAAGCCAAGTAAATCTTAAGTCTATATGTGAAACATGTAGATACACGTGTATTCAGAAAATTTCCGGAAGCCTGTCTAGTATGCTACCATTTATATGGAAAAGCATATGCATTGAAAATGTGCAGAAGATACATAAGAAACTGCTAACAGGGGTTTCCTCTGAAGAGGAAACTGGAAATCAGGAGTGGAAAAAAATCACTTTTCATTTCATACCCTCTAGTAGTTGTTTTTTACCAAGTAACTATAATACAATTGCAATTTTTTAATCCCTAGGTAAAAATCATTGTGTTAGAAACATCAGGATGAAATCAGGAAAATCCCATAAAAACACAGATGTATGTAGAGCTCGTATATGGGCTAAGGAGCTAACAGAGTAGGGAAAGAGCCCCCACCTAATATTCAGTGACCTGACTGATACATTTGGCTGGGCACTGACTTTTCAGAGACGAGCAAGACTTCCCCGGTCAAGTCTACCTGGGTTTGCATCCTGCCTTTGCCACTTACTAGCTGTGTGACCTCAGGCAAGTTTCTTCACCTCCCTGTGCCTCTTTCTACATTCCTGAAAAAAGGATTTCTTACATTTGCCTCTGTTATGGTGATTAAATGACACGGTACAGATAAGGTGCTTAGTTAAAGGCCTGGTATAGCAAGCATTTAATTAGTAGTAGCAGGAGAAAGGTTAAATTAATTATTGTACCCTGGTACTCTAGAATATTATATGGCTTTTGGAAAGAATTAGACAGGATTAGACCCGATACCGTGGCAAGATCTCCAGGCACATTTTTACATGGAAAAAAGCAAGAAAGATGAGAGTATATAACAGGATTGCATTTAAGGGTGGGAAAAGAACTGTTTTATGATTTGACTGATTTTTTTTTCTTTAAATCAAACGGCTATGATATTAAAAATCTGGAAGGCTACATGCCTATCTGTAAACGGTGGTTCTCTCTGGAGAGGTTTGGAAAGGAAGACTCGGAGGCCTTTTCGCTTCTTACTTTATGCATTGCTGCATTGTTTGAGCTTCTCACGGCTAGTTGATCACTTCTTTGATTTTTAAAAGAAGTACTTTTTAATGAGACAATTAATAGGAGTTGGGAATCGGGTGCAGGCCTCCGCCGTGGCCCGGCCGGTGGGGACACGGCGCCCACTCCCGGCTCTCGGCACCGACCCCCGACCCTCCCGCTCCGGCCACGGGGACGCGGGGCCCCGGAGCGCGCAGCCCCCCAAGCCCGGGCGCCCGCTGAGCCTGCGCGCCGCGCCGCCGCGCCATCAGCGCCGCCATCAGCCGCGCCGCGTGCGGCCCCGCGCCCCGCTGCTCCCGACCGCCGGCCCGGCAGCAATAACGAGGCACAGCGCCGTGACCGCGGCCCCGGGCTGCGCAGTCGCCAGCCGCGCGGGCGCCGCATTAGCATTTTAGAGGCCTTCCTATGTGTTCTTTTGTGCTTGCTTGTTTTCCAGCCCGAATGCTCGGCACAGCCCACCCCGCGGTACTTAGCAGCGGGGCCGCCGAGGCAGAACGCAGCCGCCTTGGTTTCAGAAGCCCGGCGGGCTGTCTGTGGGAGACCCCTGACTCCCGCCCTGCCCAGCCAGACTTCCTTTGGGACGACATGCCGGGGAACGCGGAAGGGGCAGACTTCACCGCAGAATTTGTCCTGAGCGGGGTCTTCTCCCAGGGAGTTTCCCCCTCCGTCCATCCCTGCATCTCTGGCCGTGGCGCACAAGCTCCGAAGCCAGACCGGCGCGGGCTCAAGTCCAGGCTCTGCCACGGAATGCTATGAAGCCCTGGTCTGCAGC
>NW_017731360.1:811567-815277 GCF_001890085.2 Hipposideros armiger | reverse complement strand
AATGCACAGCTACTTAGGAGAAAACATCTTGCTGAACCATCCTGGGAATACCCACAGTAGTCCTAATGCTGAACTCGCTAATGCTTGCTAATGTCAAACACCCTCCTCTCTTCAATGCAATATTTCATTTAAACTTCATGAGAGTCCTATTGCATTTCTCTTTTTACACTGAGAAAACTATAGCACAGAGAGGTGGGTTCCAATCTACATCTGTCTGACTCCAGAGCCTGTGATCCTAACCACCCTTTTTACATACTGTCTCCAGTTGTTTGGTTTTTTTGCTTTGTTTTTCAAGTCTGGAAATGTACCCATGGTGGAAGAGGCAAACTCAGTAGCTTTACAGGGAGACAATTACAGGCTTCCAGCAGAAGTTTGTGGGAGGAGTGGTCTGCCCTGTCCACTTAGCACAGACCCACAGCCAAAACCAGCAGGGCTCCTGAGTCACAACAGACCTTGTGTGTGTTATACTGTCCCTGACACCATGCCTAAGATTGCCTTGTGACTCTGAGGCTCAGAATACAAGGTCAAAATTCCCAGGTAGTCCAAACCACGTGACACCTCTGCTCAGACATCTTCAGTGCCTTGCCATTGCCCCCACAACCAGACCCCTCGGCCTTTTCCAATCTGCTGTGGAATGAGCACTGGCCTACACTCTGGAGACCTGAGTTTTGTTTGCCTCCTGGGACCTTGGCTTCCTTGTCTGTGACATGTGAATCCACATCTCTCAGCACTTCCAGCTCAGGTGGCTTGACTCCGTGAGTAACTCTGCAGCCTTATTGCCTGGGAAGTCCCTTCATACTCCACCCGAAGCCCTTGCCTTGCCCTGAACTCCTCATGCCTTCTCTCCTGTGGGACTTTGTTCATGATGCCTTTCCCATAAAACCTTCTTCCCTTCCATCTCCACCCACCCAAATTCTTCGCGTACTCCCAGCTCAAGCCAAAACATCCCTTCCTCCAAGAAGCCTGCTCTGATCCCAAGAGGAAGCCATCTTGGCCCCTAGAACTCTCCCAGCACAATGTCTGTGGCTCTCCCCAAAGGACATGGCCCCCTACCTTCTTTTTATGGGGTTTTATGTCCTTGCAAGAGGCACAGTAGTGTTTGGGTTAAGAGCACAGGTTTTGAGTCAAACAGACCTAGGTTCAAATCCCAGTTTTCCTGACTGATGATCTCGGACAAGTGACTTAACAGTTGTGAACTTCACTTTCCTCATGTGTAAAATAGGAATAACACAGGACCTCCCTCAGAGGATCATAGTGAGATAATAGGATGCAATAAGAGCTCAATAAATAGAGGATATTAATTACTATTATCTTGTCTTTTTTTTAAGATTTTATTGAGGAATTGGGGGAGGGGAACAGCNTCATAAAAAGCCACATATTGTATGCTTCCATTTGAATGAAATGATCAGAATAGACAAATTTATAGACAGAAAGATTAATGATTACCAGGAGTTGGGGAGTGGAGACAGGGAGAGGGTGCTTAGATGGGGACAAGAACAGGTAACCGAGTAACAGGTACAAAGTTTCTTTCTGAGGTGATGAAAATGTTCTTGAATTAGTGGTGATAGTTGTACAATGTTGTGAATGTATAAAAGCCACTGAATTGTACACTTTAAAAGAGTGAATGTGAGGGCATGTGTATTATATCTAAATAAAACTGTTTTTTAAAAGAGGAGAGGTTCATGCATTACTTGTGCAAGTAAAAATCATTTTAAAAGTTAGGCAGGGTGAGCAGCAAGGAGGAAGCAAGTCCCAGGCAAAGGGAACAGCATGTGTGAATCAAAGATCTGACAGCAAGAGAAAAGCCATGATGGGGAAACTGGAGAAAGTCAGAAGGGCAGGAGAATACAGTGTGAAGGGGACAGAGACATGCGATAGGCAGAGGGCAGATTACAAGGGGCAGATCAGGAAGCATCTAGTGCAGCGGTTCTCAACCTGTGGGTCGCGACCCCTTTGGGGATCCAACGACCCTTTCACAGGGGTCGCCTAAGACCATCGGAAAACAAAAAGATATTTACATTACGATTCATAACAGTAGCAAAAATTGCAGTTATAGAGTTGCAACAAAAATAATTTTATGGTTGGGGGTCACCACAACATGAGGAACTGTATTAAGGGGTGACAGCATTAGGAAGGTTGAGACCCGCTGGTCTAGTGGGTCACACTAAGGAATCGAGGCTTTCTCCCGGGGACAGTGGGCAGCCATGTCGTCCCTCTCACTGACACACCCTTGCACAGATCTGGACTCACACTCCCTCATACCTTGTCCCAATCTACAATGCTGCCCTTAACCTAGTCTCTCTCAACACACCATCCTCTCGTATACATGTTTTTCCCTCTGCCTGCAACTCCCATCCACCTGGCTATTACTCCCCTGTCCTTCAAGGTTCAGCTCAGATGGCACAGCCTCTGGAAACCACCCGTCCCACCACCCACCACCTGCTCCCAACCTAGGAAAACTCCGCCTCCACCTCCTCCTTCTTCCCAGAGTCCCCAGGGCAGCTCTCTGTCTTTGGGCTTCTCACAATGGATTGTGAACTGTGAGCCTCTTGGGGTTGTGCCATCATGTCCAGTGCAAGCACTCAGCATTGTCCCATGCTAGTAAGTGCTCTGCATCTGTGTTGGATGAGTGACTGAACGGCAAGATGAAAGAATGGCTCCTCAAGGGGCGTTTCAGCCACAACTTTGGCCTCTTCTGATCTGTTAGCCCTCCTAGCTGTACGGTCCACTCGCATCCCTCGGGGTCCCTGGAACACATCTCTGGGCACAAGCAAACCCCTACACTGAGCCAGCATAGTCACCGCAGAAAGAACCCTGGCTCTTCCTGGCTGTGTGAGCTTGCACCCTCTTTCTCTGAGCATGCTTAACTCGCCTGTCAAGTGGCCATCCATGCCTGCCCGACTTCCTACCCGAGGGCTGTGTGGCTAAAGTGGAGTGTGGCAGGTATCAAGTGCAATCTTCAAACTCAAGTGTCCAAGGAACATTTTTTATTTCCTTTAAATAAGGATAAGTCCAGCTGTGAAGATCCAGCCCTCTACAAGCATGGGAAATTTAATCAGTCATTATTGGGGCTCTTCCTTGCCCCAGGGCTGCTCAGGGATCCTGGGGTTTTGGGCAGCACCAAGCCTCAGAGAGGCCCTCTGGTGACCAGCAGTCATCTGTCCTGCTTGTTCCCAAGGACATGCCCGCGAGGCCCAGACTCACAGCCCCTTTAGTCAGACAGCTCTGTTACCTCCATGCCAGGAAGCCAGCCTTCTAAGGCCATGTTATCTCTTCTGGAAATGAGACCCTGAGGTTCCCTTGGAGGGACCCACTACTTTCTCCCATTCCAGGTTCATGAAGGCTCTGTCTTCTCTCTCTCGATGCTTTCCAAGTCACTCCCCACTCTAAGACACCCAGGATCACTCATTCAAGGAGCTCTGGCTTTTACAGAACAAGAGCCCTCTCTTCAATCAACTGCTTTGCTCTGCGCAAGAATCCCTAAGGCAGAGGAATTCCAACGGCCAGGCTATTGGCTTGGAGCAAATAGGGATTGGGGAATAGAAAAAAAAAAAAGCAAAATGCATTCATATGTCAAAAATAGATCCTGCCACAAGCATATGCCAAAAACCTTTAATATATTGTGAAGGGCCATGCCTTGGGTGGGAGTTACACAATGCCAAGCCCAGTGCGGGCTGTGCTTCAGTTACCTCCATGTGCAGACATCATTT
>NW_017731360.1:807731-809702 GCF_001890085.2 Hipposideros armiger | reverse complement strand
CTGCTCAGAGCGGTGTCCCAAGCCAACTACTAACCAACGCGCCACTCGGCCGGCCTGTGTCTTTCTTTTTATACAAGCTCCTTGAGGGCAGATAGCCTCCTTCTCATCTCCTCACAGAAGTTCAGCAGAGTCCTTTCTGAACATGGTTAAACATTTTTAGAATAAATGAAACAATCAAAAGTAGTTGCAAGCTCTACACCCATGTTCATGGCAGCGTTATTCACAACAGCCAAAAGGTGGAAGCAACCCAAGTGTCCATCAACAGATCAATAGATAAACAAAATGTGGTACATACATAAAATAGACTATTATTCAGCCTTCAAAAGGAAATGCTGACATATGGGTGGATGAATCTTGAAGACATTATGCTACGTGAAATGAGCCAGTCACAAAATATACATATACATACATATATATATATATATATATATATATACACACACACATATATATGCACATATATATGTATATATATATGATATGATTCTACTTATATGAGGTACCTAGAGTAGTCAAGCTCATAGAAATAGGAGGTGGAATGGTGGTTTCTAGGGACTGAGGCATCAAGGATTGGGGAGGTGATGTTTAATGGAAACAGAGGTTGAGTTTTGCAAGATGAAACACATTCCGGAGATTGGTGGCACAGCACTGTAAATGTACTTAACACACTGAACTGTACACTTAAAAATGGTTAGGATGGTAAATTTTATGTCATGTACCTTCTACCACAATTAAAACTAAAGAAATTAAATTAAACTAATGACTTGTTTGGACCTTTTTTAAAATAGTAGATTTAGGCTGACTCCCTCAAGGGTCTCCGTAGGAACAGAGCTGCTGAAAAGATGCACTTGAAGTTTAAAATGTTTGGGTATATATAATTTTTTTAAGTGTCTTGTGAGCCACCTATATATGCATACACTCCAAACGAGCTCATTTTTCTTCTCTTTTCTGCTCTGAAGGGTGACATAGAAATCATCAGCACAGGAAGGATCTGAACGACCTGCTGATTACAGGATAATATTCATACAATGAGGTTAAAAGCACTGGCTGAAAAGTTCTTTCATAAAACCTGCTACATGAGAAGAGAAAATAATTTATGAGAACATGAACAATTAGCACTTTGTAAAAAAGAAATAATGCACTTAACTTGATCCCTATATTTAACATCAATTAAAGATTATCCTCATGAATGAAACTAGACCTGGAAATTAACAAGGGATTTAAATTGCATTATGCAAGCGAAAGAGAGAAGCCTGCACACCAGTTCAGGGCTTCCAATACTCGGCTAGAATGGCATTTGTACAACGAGGCCTGGCCATTTCTTCACATTTCTCTGCAAGATGTTGCTGCAACATATACAAGCACTTGTTTCAGCCAAAAAAAAAAAAATCCTGTGATAAAAATGCCTAGGTAGCTGCAAGCACAAGTTTGGCACCCTTCATTTTTAAAAATAACTTCTGGGTCATTTTTTTACAAGTAAAACTAACCAAGACATTCCCTTTAAAAAAAAAAAATGTCTGCACTACTCCTAGATTTGAACCTGGCGTTTCCATAGAGCTATTCAAGTGAACCTATGAGGCAAGGCTAGATCAAAAATTATATTCTGGGTCACCTGGTTCCAAGTCACAGAACATTTTATGCCCTAAAATGAGCAACTCAGGGGATGTGAAATAGGTCTTAGAAAACAAGTGTGGACTAAAGCTATTTATGTGTGTGTTTTTTAAAATAATTACCATGGACTGAGCCAGACTCTGTGCTAAGCAACCCATGCCCCACCAGGCCAGTATCATTATCTCCATTTTACAAATGAGAAGACTGAGGCTCAGAGAGCTCACTTATTTGGGTTCACACAGGCAGATATGGACCGGGACCCAAGTTCCGTTTCTAGAGCTCACTGGTAGTCACTACCTTTTACCGTGGAGGGCAGATATGATGGCAGCAGCACAGAAACCCTCATAGAGGACAAGCATC
>NW_017731360.1:753821-807726 GCF_001890085.2 Hipposideros armiger | reverse complement strand
CCCATGCTCCAGGGCCTGTATCTAGAACTAGAGACTGAGCTCTCAGTTTGCCTCCTTCTGATATAAAGCGCCATGCTCCTTCCCAGGGGACACGTCAGGACCACAGCCCTGATGCTGATTGCTAAGAATTGCCCCGCTGGGAGGATGCAGAGAGCTTCTTGCCATCTTCCAGACCCCCTGGAAGAAATGGTCTTGTTCACAGCCCAGAAAGTGCCCCCTGAGAGATTGGCTTTGGTTTTGTTTTTTTTTTTTCTTTTCTATCACTGTCATTCTTACTACATCCAAGTTTTCTGGTTATTGTTCCTAGTGCCAGATCTGGGGACAATTTACCTCTTTGCTGAAAGAGAGACTCAGCTCTCATAATCCTGGCTTGGTGCGTGTGTGTGCAGAGCACAGGTTTCCCCCATTGTTATCTTGGGAAAAGAGAAAGCAGATGTTAACCGTCACCCCTTGAGAATTCACCTTGCTAGGCTGTAAAATTCTGCATTATTAACATTCCAAAATCCTTCCACTCTTGTATGCGTCTTAGATGGGAGTGAATTTTTAAGAATTCAAAAATGTGAAGAGGATGGAGGTGGCAGAAGTTTATTAAATTGGCCCAGGGCAGTTTTGAAATTTGAAAGTTTCTCACCCTCCATGGCTCTGGGCCAACTCACAGCCAACTCGGCCGAGCAGCCTGTGTGGAGGTTTCTCATTGGGTGGCCCTCTCTATCCTCACAGAAGGTGAAAGGCAAATATGGTGGGGTCCAAGGGGGGACACATTTGTCCAGCTCTAGCTGGACTCTGGGGCATGCTGGGAAGAGTGGCAAAAGGAAGACACTTTAGATGACTTCACAGTAAGCGTATTAAATATTAGTTAAATTAAAGGGTCACTTCCTTTAAGGCAAATAATTCTAAGGCAACTTCTGTTTTATATAAGCCAGCAATGAAACTCAGCAGTTTCTTCTTCCTCTAATCTGGCTGACCCACTGGAAAGTGAGAGTTGGGTTTTTTTGTTTTTGTTTTTCACTCTGTTTTGAAAAAAGAAAGAGAGAAGCAGCAAAACCAAACATCCACTCATTGCAAAACTATAAAATAATTTTGAAGGGTATTTCCCAACATACGAGTGTGCTTTGCAGCAAGTTAACTGCAAGTTTGTGTAACAGGAGAGCAGAGTGATGAAGTCCAGGGCTTTGAAATCAGAAGGACTCAAGCTGAGTGCTGCCTGTCCCTTTCCAGCTGTGTCACCTTAAGCAAGTTAATTAACCTCTCTGGGCTTCAATTTCCTCCCCTGACAAATGGGAATAACAATAGCATCTACTTTATATGTAGGTGCAGTCTGATGATTAAACAAGATAATGAAGATAAAGTGCACAGTAGTTGGCACATAGTAGGTGCCCAAGAACTGTTAGCTGCCATACGTGATTATTTTCATCATCATTGTTAGTGAGGCTGTTTTTAAGCACTGTGGCCCCCAGATGCAGTAGCATCCACGTGTCCTGCCCTGAAGCCACAGCTGGGATTTGGTTTTGCATCATGAACTAGACCCAAGGATCCCCTGACAAGAGGCAAACTGTAAACTAAAGGTTGCTTCAATCTAAGGAGCTCCCTCACCCCCATCCCCACGTTTTGATTCCAGAATTCCTAGCTACAAAAGATTTACTAAGGACATTCTGGAGTAGGGAGAGAAGAAAGTCAAAATAGAATCTAATTCCTGTAATTAACTGATTAACTACAGCCCTAGGTTAATGGAATTTTTTCATGTACTGTCTTTTAAAGAAGAGATGAGAGGATACCCACCCTCTCTGATCGTCTTCCCGAAAGTAAGTTGTTCCTGAACTCAAGCGCAAAGGGCCACCCAAAGAAAACTCAGGTCTATCCTGGCACCTCCTGAGCCTCGGCATCTGAGGAAGGAGGACCCACGTGGGTTTGCTGCAAAAGATTGGGCCAGTGGAGCCCAGAGGAGGAGATGGACGTTTGTGCAAGATTGCCACAGATCAGGATGAAACTGAAAAGGATGGCCTCATTAACGCAAAATAACCGGCCAAGTTAACTGACCCAGAGTCCCCACCCTCCCAGCATTTAGGGAAAGGGAGTTTGACGAAGCCGCAGCGCCGGGTGTGGGAGGCTGAGCGCCGCTCCCTGCAGGCACTCCCCCGCCTGAGTAGACAGCCATCCATCACTCTAGGAGAGGCAGCGGTGGGGACGTGAACTCGGTCACCTCCTCCCTCTTTCCCCTCCCCAGCAAGCTCTGAGGAGCCGAGGCGGTGGTGGCAGCGCGAGGAACAGAACGCGCTGCAAACTGCTTGGCTACCCCCTTTGCAAGACTGACGCCGCCGACACAAGTTTTTCCATTTCCCCAAACAGCCTCTCCGGCTGCCAATAAAGACAGCCGGCTGCTCTAGGCCCTTGCACGCGGTCAAAGGGGGCCTTATCCACCGGGTTCAGAGAGGCCCTCTCTGCCCAGAGCTGTAGCATGGGGCCTCCAGGGACACTCACCTTCCCCCTCTGTCTGCGGGTTGGCTCGCAGGCGACCCCGGCCGATTGCATAGCTGTGCGGAATAATTACCGAGTAATTTGATGGCGGGCCTGATAGGTGCCAGGTCCAAGTCCCCTTCGAAATTGAATTCTGCCGCCTTCTGTGTCTCGGTGTGCAAGGCATGGTTCACGCACGCCTGGGATCCCATATTCACAGGGCTCTCAGGGGTGTGTCTGAGCCATTGCTGCCTAAGGCAAGTTGACAGGCTCCATTAGAGAGCAGCTCTGTCATGGGATTGTGATCTTAACAGAGGGGTAGGTGGTGGCTACCAATTACCCACAGCTCCCTACACCTCCTGGCATTCCCTTTGGTGGTGGAAGGTGGCTGATAGGATCAGTGGATGTTCACACCACCATTCCCTAACTCTGCAGGCCTGCCCTCATCAGACCTGATCTATGGGGCCCAGGTCAGGGAAGGCATGGTCTGGAGATCCACTGTGAGGGGGAACAATGCCTGACCCCACTTACAGGGTCCATCGGTCCATGCATTCTGAGACAAAGCCTCAAATGCTTCTCAAAGTCAGTGCAAACTGAGAACTTGGCAAGGATTGTTGGATCTCAACTTAGAAAAGTCTTTTGAGCGAGCCTTGCAGCCCAAGAGCACTAGAGTGAGATATCTGGGTGCCCTGGGGTGACCTTGACAGAAGCCTTCCCCTCTCTGAGCCTCAGTGACCCCGCCTCCAAGCACCATAACAAGGCCCAATTTCAGAACCTGAAGTAGCTCAGGTCTCTCTCTCTGACAGATACATGAAGATGGTCACTAGGCCAAGAGAAATTCAAGTGGCGCCCCCTTCCTCCTAGAAAGCAGAGAAGCCACTTCCTGCGAAGGAACTCGACTGGAGGTGGGAGATGAGAAAGTGTTTGCAAACCTCACCTACACAGGAGGCAGCTCCCAAGAGAGGAATGTAGGACCCTTGAAGGCAGAGACCCTAAGACTTGGAGCCCAAAGTAAAGGAACCAATAAAACGAATCCATGAATTCCTATCATATACTCCAGAGACAACAGGACTGACCCTAAGCCCCCTGGGTCCCACTTCCCCTCCACCTGGGAAAGGAACCACCACCATTGCCACCTCCTCTACGCAGACATCTCTCTCCAGTGGCTGGGCCCACGTCCCAAGGTGTACCAGCCTCAGAGACACGCTAAACACTGCTCCCCAAATGTGAAGCCCTGAGGGTGAGCAGGGGTGACTCTGCCTGCCACTGTGGCTCTTGGGTGTAGGGAGCACCTCTGTGGCTAAGAGGCCGGCTGTGACAGATCCCGGGTCACCACACAGCTAGTGCAAGGCTCACAACGCCCAAGTCTGGGGGAGAGGGAAGGCATAAGGCTTAACCTTGGGCCACGTCTAAAGGAACTGAATCAAGATAATCCAGGTGGCCTCCCGCCGCGGATTTCACCATGCGCTACCTCGCCAGCCCGCCCCACGCCACCTCTTCTCACGGAGCAGCCCGCGGGGCCTCCAGCCAGACCCTCCCGAGGGTGGCCACCGTGCCCGCTGAGCCCCCGGCGGCCCGCCTAGCGCGGCAGAGACCAAGGCTGCCATCTAGCGGGCGCGGCGGGCAGGCGCCAACGGTGACCGGAGCTGGGCCAGGACGCAGAGGGCTCCCAGGTCTGCGGGTCTGGAGGCCAAGGACTGGCGTGCAAACTTCAGCACGAGCTGTGTGACCTTAGACAAGTTGCTGGCCCTCTTTGAATCAAACCTCCTTTCTCGGTAAACGCGGAAGATACGACTTCTCCGCTATGGATCATCGGGAAACGCGAGACCAGGGAAGAGACGCACCCTTCTTCCTCGAGGCCGCCCGCTCGCTCCGCGCGTCCGCTCCACACCCCACTGTTGTCCAACCGAGTCGTGAGCTAACCCTGTCCCGCAAAGACGGGAGAAGAAGGAGGCACTGCAGAAAGCCAGCAAAGCTGAAATCCGCACTGAACAACAGGATCCTTTTCTAGGAATTGTAAATCCAGAATTGTAAATAAAATGCTAATGATTTATTCGTGCTCAAACTCCGGGGGCTGAGTCGCAGCTTTTGAAGACAATTCCTAGCGAGGCTTTCCAGGAAGGCGGGCCTCCCCGCTGCGCCTTCCCGGGCTCCTGGGGGCTTACAGGTCTTGGTCTGGGGAGAGCTCTGACCTGTCCTTCAGAGACCTGGATGGAGTCAGAGGTCTTTTTCCTTCAAACAACTGAGTCAGACCCCTCAGCAGGCACCCACCATCATTCAGTCAACAAATATTTTCCCATCACCAAGTACCTACTAAGCCTTTAGCTGAATACTGGCAATCAAAACAGATGTGGGATTCACATCTGGTGGGGAAGACTGGCTCAATGAACAATCCAACAAATAAATACATGCAAATTACACTGAGTGCCTCAAAAAAAAAAAAGTACAGTATAGATTTTTAACTTCCAGGATGGACTCCATGGAAGTTCTGGGGGTCTTCAGGGACCCTGGGGAGAAAAGGGGAGGAGAGAGTTTCAACAAACCTTGATGGTCCTAAGTATTTTAAGGCACTTCTTAAAGAATGGGCTTTAAAAAAAATTAAAAACTTAAAAAGAATCCAAGCTATATTGATGTGCATCTTCAGCTGCCATGGTCACTGACCTGATGTCTGATTTGGCTGGGTAAGGTGAAGGTCACTGAGTAATGGCAGGTGAAGGTCACAGGTAGCCCATCAGACTGCTGTCCAGCCAACCCAACACACCAAAACAACAGAGACGGCCTCACTTTCAGCTTCCTCTCCCCACTAAGCAGGAGGCGCACAGACTCTGGTTCAGAGCCACTTGGAGAAGCTTCAAGTGGCCACAAACGCTACACCTCAGAGCAGGAAACCTGAAACAGCCCCACCCAGCTCTCCAGCAACTCCCTGCAAAAGCATATTGCAAGCTTTGTTTGTTTTTAATAAAAGCTTCTCTTCCCCACACTCCCTTTTATGTAATTTCTTAAGAAATGGTGAGTCTCTGGTTAGCACTGACCTTTCTAAGGTCCTTTTGAATGTAAGACACAAATATACTAAGGATGATCAAGAGAGTCTTGCCTCTACCACTAAGCTGATTTTTTGCATCTTGGGATGGGGGGCCTCCATCAGCCCACCAAGGAAATATTTCCTCAGTCACTAGTCACTGAAAACCGTATTGTTGAGGAAATTCAGGCATCCTATGGAAGGCTGTACTGAATGACCTGTAGTATCTCTTCTTATGGACTGACTCTTTACTGGGCTTTGGGGATATAAGACAGATAAAACAGCTCCTGCCCCCAGGGTGCTCACAGTCTGGATCAGGTGCCTCACTGGCAAAGCAAGGAATTCTGAGATTCCCTCCCCCTGCCCAGCCTCATGGAGAGCTGGACCTCAGCACAACCTTGTTTCCCTTAAATTAGTGTATGTTTTGAGGGAATTCAAGAAACAATCAGGTCCCTAAAGTTAAATACAAAGAAGTTGGTATTTGGTGGGGGTAGTCAGAACCAAAGTCCAAAACACAACCTCTTCGAGGAACCCTTGTTCCAACAACGCCCAGCCCCTAGGCTAGGCTGAGCTGCATGATGGATCACGCTTTATTTCACAAGGCAGGGTTCTAATAGGTATCTTTAAGGTAATTTTCATGTAAAAAAAATACTAGTAATGAAAACGAATGAAAGTCTGCTATAGGCAACAACATGGATGAACCTTGAAATCACAGAAACAAGACACAAAAGAGCACATACATACGGGATGGTTCCATTTATACAAAGCTTGAAAGCAGGCAGCAATAAGCTATTTGGGTGGGAAAATGATGAAGAAAGACAAGGAAACGGTCATCACAAAAGTCAAGATAGGGATTACTTCTAGGAGGAAAGGGTTAAGATAAGGCGGGGATACAAAGTGGGCTTTTGGGGAGCTGGTAATAACCCCATTTCTTGACCTGGGTAGTGGTTGCAAAGGTATTTGCTCTATAATTTATTGATCAGATTGTATCTGTGTTCTATGCACTTTTCTAAATGTGATAGCTCACAGTAAAAATCACATTCAAGAAAATGGAAGAAAAGGAATATGCAGCCTACCTTTTAAATGTATCATGATTTTTGAAACGGAATTCTTCAATTTGGGTGTCTGGATTCTCTATCACTGCTTGTATCAACATTGATTCTTTCACTTGGCTGCACCAGAGTCCAATTCTGACTCAGCTTTGTAGATACAGGGAAGGTGAAGAGCTTCGGCTGGAAGACTTGAATTCCGGTTCTGCAGCGTTACTAATTCATTATATGACCTTAGGCAAAGCCCTTCCCTCTCTGGGCCACAGTTTCCTCTACTGCACAAGAAGGGGGTTAGAGGGGATGATTCCCCAGGCCCGTAGTTATGGGACAGGTGCCTCGTACGCATATGTTGGGTGAGGTTTTCTCTGTTCTAAAAACCCCTTCCCATCTCCCAAAGGACCGACCCCTGAAGCCCAGCAAATCCTGCCATGATGTCACACTGCAGAGGAAGTGGGCATTCCAAAAGCAAGGCCATCAAACACCCAAAGTGGCTGCCTAAAACTGCCACAAAGGCTGTTCCTGGGGGGTGGGCACCCTGCCTCTCCTCTCCCCACCTCCCAGAATCCACACAGAGAATCACAGCTCCATCAGTTCTCAGAGTCCTCCCTTCCGCAGAGGCAAGAGCTGTCTTTGGACCTGATGTCCCTCGGGGACGTGAACACTGCTAAAATCCCATTGATTAATCGGGTCCCACCCTTGGATCAATGGCTGGCATTAGGCGAGCTTAGCGCAGTTTTATTAGTCTGGCTGCCCTCTTGCAGATGTTATAGATGAAGAAATAAAACGAGGAGGAGAGGGAAAAAGGACAAAATCATTAGTCTGAAAGGAGCAAAGAGCATCTTCTCTATTTTGTATTCAGATTTAGAGCTGTGCTGGGAGCACACACAACAATCCATTTTTATACTGTTTCCAGAAGTTCAGCTCAGCCTCCTGATTTCCCATTTTGCCTGATATCTAAGTTCCCAGGAGCATTTGGTGGATAGCAACCGACAGCCCAGCCTCTGAAACCATTTTCCAGGACCCCGAAAACACCTGAGGTCCATTCATTCGTTCATCCATTTCTCACGAGGGCTTTTGCGTGATATAGAGAAACAGGCCCAACTATTCACCAGATAATCCATCTTGAAAGTGTCATATTTGCTCTGAAGGGACTGGTCCCTCCACAGGACTTGATGAGAAGCCTGCCACATGCCCAGTCCCCACCTTGCCAAAGCTTTGGTTCCAACCGAGGAATCCCATGGCCTCTGCTCGCTGAAGCTCTCCAGAAAGGCGCTTTGAATTAAGACCAGAAATGCTTTTAAAAGACTTTGGTCCCTGGCCTTCTAATGATGACCTCTTCCTTAATTTTGTGATGGCTTCATCTGCCTCCTTCAATCATCTAGGTAGCTATAAAAAGCTAAACACCTCCTCCTAACCCCATTAGGATGAAAGTGGAGGATTTTATTATTCATTTTTAATAGGAAGAAGCTCAAACTCCCCCAGGAAGTATAAAAGGTAGGGTTTTGATGTATCTAGTATGGAGAGGTTGCAACAAAGCAGAACCCCCTCCCCCGCCCCCACCCCTGAGAATGGGAAAGCCTTGTGGAAAGGCAAACTGGAAAGACTGGGGTGACCAGCCCCTGCACAAAAGTGAATGATCTCAGGTAGCCCAGACCCATTCAAGGCGCCTGAGCTCCGAGGCGCAGGCTGATTTCAGAACCTGCTTGGGAATCCAGGAAAAACTCAAATCCCCTAGAACATCGTCTCCTGATAATTGTCTGTTAAACATTTGCAACTCACACACGAAGGTAACTAAATGGAATGGCTCCCTCCAGGACTGCGCAATTCGTAAGAGTAATAAAGCCTTGCCACAGATAGCGGCATTATCCAAACGCCATTAACATCAATATTCGTATCAAATGCCATCTGGCAAAGGAGCCTGCAAACCCAAGCCCCTCCTACTCTGGGACTTCACAGCCTGGTAGGGAGAGGACAACCACAGCCTGGCCCCCTCAGCCTTATACTTATAGCAGGAGAGGAGAGGCCAGGCTGGCAGGCTGGACCTGGGAAGGTATACCTTATATATATATATATATATATACCTGTATACCTCAGTATACAGGGAAAGGACAGGGAGGGCGAAAAACACCCACGTCTCATTTATTCACCGTCATTGACTTTTCTTCAAGTCTTAATTATGAAGATGCAACTAACTGCTCCTTCACATTGTCATAATAGGAAACTGATTGAGTATTTATATAAACCTCAAAGGAATCATTGTTTTGAAGAGAAACAGAACTTAACCTCCCGCCAGTCCTCAGGGCTGCCTTGCAGACAGCATCACACATAGAACCCTATACTTAAGTTGAAAGAGCTTTCTGTGGGGAGTAATTACGTGACCTCAGAACACCAGTTCTTCCTGGAGAGAGAGGCTGGGTGCTTGGGGCACAGCTCGGCTCCTCCTCTGGGCTGGACCCTGCTTTCCCCGACACTGCATCGATGTCACCCCGGGAGCCTCCTGAGAAGCGGAGGTCACCCAGCCATGAGGCTCAGCAACCCTGAGCTTATGCATGTGAAAAGAAGGGAGGAGCCTTGTAGGTCTGGGCTTGACAAAGTGATGTTGGGCACAGGCAGAAAGAAATACAGGAGCAGGCTTCAAGGACATCCTAACAAACCATGCTGGGTCACATCTTTTCCTCTCTCCATTTTAGCTGTTGTGATTACAAATATTGATAAACGAATACCTGCTGCCTAGGATTATGGTGAGACTCTAATCAAGTCATGGTAGTGATGATAATAATATAATAATAATCAGAGCTACCATGTATTGAGTTTAAATATGTGCCAGGTACAAGGCTGAGTGCTTCACCTCTTATCTCATTTAATCCTCACCACAGCCATGTGAGGTTTCAAAGTATTTATCTCCATTTTATACAAGATGAAACAGAGGCTCAGAGAAGTTAGCTTATCCAAGCTAAATAAACTAGTAAGTGGGAAAGCTGGAGTTTGAGCCCAAATCTACCCAATTCTAGCACCCAAGCTCTTGACCATTACTCTGTCCTGCCACCAAAAGCATTTTGTAAGCTCTTATATACTGAGCACAAGACTTTGAATTAGAGGGCCTGGGTTCTTGTCTTGGCTCCACTGCTTCCTAGCTGTGTGACCTTGGGTGAGTCACTTTGCCTCTCTGGGTCTCCGTTGAGCTGCCTGCCTCACAGAGTGGCAGTGAGGAGATGAGGGTGGAGACTGACTGCTCTTCCCAACCGATAAAGCACTGCACAGATGAGAAGAGCAACCCCAGGAGCTCTGCTGTTCAGAACAGCAATGGACCAGCAGTAAACAACTGGGAAGCAGCAGCAGCTACTGCAAGGAGGAACAGCACTGAGGAAACACCAGGGGAAAATGCTCTGTTTGAGTCCAGGGTCTGGGGCAGCCAAAAAGCAGAACGACCATTTCCAGCCACTGTGGGCTCTCTAGAGAGCAACCAAGGGCCAGAGAGAGGCTGCTTGGGCTACAGGCTAAGGACAGTCCTTTGGCCCCACACAAGTCTACTTGGGGACAACCACACTCCCAGAACCAGGGACCTGGGCAATGGTGACGGGAACATCATTACCCTTAGCAGCAGCTGCAGCACCTTTCATACTGAGACGTGACTGGCTGGAAAGAACTGCTCTGGCTTGCGCTTCTTTCTTTTTTTTTTTTAAAGATTCTTATTGGGGAATTGGGGGGATGGGAACAGCGCTGGGGAATTGGGGAAGGGGAACAGACAAGTTGCTGTCCTTTTGTTCTTCAGTCTAGTTGTGGAGGACGTTGCTTCACTGGCCCAAGTTGGCACCATCATTGCACTCTTCCCGGGCGAGGCAGATCAGTCGCCGGCCTCTGGACGGCTGCTCACAGCGGCTGCTGGCCACTCATGCTGGCTGCTGGCTACACATGGTAGCCCATGGCAACCCACTGCAGCAGGGGTCGCAGCCTACGCCATCGCCGATGACTCACAGCAGCCCAGCTCCAGGTTGAGCTGTTGTTCAGCATCTTAGCTGTGGAGGGCAGTGTCACTGGCCCTCATATGTGGGATCCAAACCGGGGCCCTCTGGCATCCCAAGCCAGTTCTTAACCATCGCGCCACTTGGCCAGCCCCGGCTTGCGCTTTCTTGATGAAAGTGAAGATGTTACAAGGCAGGAAGCCCTTCTCTACTTTAAATCCTTTCAGGAAAGATACAGGACTCAATAAATTCAAAAAGCGAACCAAAAAGAAGTGAGCTTCCCAGCATTGGAAGCGACCATGCACAGCCCACCAGGGATGTCCCAGGAACAAGCTTCTATTGATACATTGAAAAGGAGGTCTTCACGCCTAGACTTTCAGTTCCCTTACAGCCCTTTGTAATCACCCAGCACAAAGCCTTCTTACAGGAGATAGGAACAGACTTGAGAGGGGACGCAGCTATTTTCTTGGAAAATCTACAATAAGTCTTTAACTCCAGTGCAGTACTGTTCACACCCTATGTGTCCCCTATGGTAAAGTCCAATCATCCCAAACCCCCTCTCGTTCCCTGCATGCCTCTTGGGGCTGGTGTGGTGGACACTTGCCGAGAGCTGGAATGGGGTAGGTTTGGAGGCCAGGACTGAGCTGGGGTTCCCTGGCCTGGGAAAGCAGAAGACAGCACTGCTAGAGGGGAGCCAAGTCAGAATGCAGCTCAGTCCAGAGCAAGGAGACAAGGTCCAGCGAGGCAGGTCAGAATCTAGTGGGAAATCTGCAAACTGCATCCAAAGCCAGCCAGCATTTATTGGGTTGTCGGAAAAGTCATGACATGTTTTTTCCATGTTTTTCGTTGCAAAAATGCATCATGACTTTTCTGACAACCCAAGAGAAGTCGCCTTTACAGCCAATGAGGACATGACTCATGGCTTGGTCAGCCCTGTTCATAAAAGACCTAGGTAGGGGCAGCCGGGTGGCTCGGTTGGTTAGCGCGTGTGCCCTTAACAACAAGGTTGCCAGTTCAATTCCCGAATGGGATGGTGGGCTGCACCAGCCACACACACACAACTAGATTAAAAATGGCGACCAGACTTGGAGCTGAGCTGTGTTAGACTGAAGGACAATGACTTGACTTGGAGCTGATGGGTCCTGGAAAAAAACACACTGTTACCCAATAAAAAAGACCTGAATACAGTAGATGCTTGGAGTGAATAGGAGCAGCGCCTGCCACCAAGTACTCAGATGCCAACACCCTGCCCTTGACCTCCCGCAGTACCCTCTGAAAACCTTGGGCATGTCTTCTCTGACGCCAGCCTACTAATATCACAACTGAGGGAACTTTTTCTACTTCTCCCTAATGCATTCAGGCAGAAGAGTCATTAATACTTCACAAGGAATGAAAAATCAAAGGAGGAAGACAATTTTTTACTGTATTTTTTAAACATTTGAGTAAGAAAAGTCAGGTGTCAAAAAAAATCCCCATTTACATCTTTTAAAATATGAGCAATTAATATTTTCCATGGAGGTTCACGCTCCTTCTCTTCATTCTGTTTGCAGGGTATTGTTAAGCCACGCTTTGTAATTTGTTGCGTGTTTAAATATTCAGTCTGTATTTCATTTGGGCTACACATTTAATTCAGCCAACATGTTCATTTTAAGATCAATACTGTCATAACTATGTTGAAAAATTAAATTATTGTAACTTTATTTACATTTCTTAAAAGTACTGTGAAAATTATTCTTAACCAGGACCTAATCAATGTTAGAGTCTAAAAATATGCCACTCTGCATGAAGCTATAAAAAGATTAATGTACATTTTTTTACAAGAAATTAGTAGCTTAATGAAGTGGATAAAAACGCTGTCACAATTTTTATTGGATCTAAATTGCATAGTAGTGGAGGTACAGTAAGTGCCTTCTACATAATGACATAATGAGTCATGACTGGTGCTGGAAGGCTAATTTGCCCTTAACTGACACAAAACCAGGGAATTAACATCCCAGTCGCTCTACGCCAATAGCAGATGCATTATTTCATTGCACAGCAGGGTTTTTAACTAAACTCTTAACTGTAGAAATATTGATCTATTCTTCTGTGAAATGATGAAATTGGAATTTTTTAAAAGGACGTCTTAAATTATGGCTGCGGCAGTGACATTTGCTTTCACAGTACCATGCCTGCCGACGGAGCAGATACAACAAGAGAAGTTTGGTGAGGCTCATACCTGTGTTTGAGAGTCTTAACTCAAAGAGAGGGGAAGGGGGATTCTGTGTGAAAGCAAATGCTGGCATTTAAATGAGAAAATGGCAGACTGTCTGTAGGTGCCCAACTTCCAGAGTGAATGTTCTTGAACATGTCCTAGTCCATAATTTGGTTTACTTTGAAGATTATGTAGTGCCCGCAAGTTGTTTGGGGATAAAACATCACCAAAACAGTGATATTCAACTTAAGTCTGAAATAAAAATTTTGTAGTAAAGGGTAGAATGGGTAGTAGTTGAAGGAGCTAGAGAACCTTATAAGAGACAAGTATAAAGTTAAAGCCATTGTACTGTCCTAGTTTCCATCTTGTCATTCATTCATTCACTTACTCATCCTGTATTTATTGGACACCTACGAAGTGTCAGAGATGGATACAGTCACCACCCGATGTTGGCTAACTATTGCTGCTGTCAAATAGTGCAATGCAACATATTTGTTTAACCAAATGGATCAAAATTCATCTTTCTGTGAAATTTTCACAATAAACCTGGTACTAACTACAGATACTTTGAGCTACCACAACCCAGGAACTTAGAAGAAAAAAAGAACAGTATATGAACAAATATACATCTGACACCTCTTGTGTGTCTCTGACATATCAAAAATAAAGAATGGAGTGGCAAAATCAGAATTTTTTGTGCTTGAGGAGCTGGGAGACCAAACCTATTTAACTCAATTCAACAAGTCTATATCTTCTGTCACATGACCTAAGCCTGGACACATGAAATGCCTGGATCTAGTAGGATCAGCCTACAGGCCCGTGGTTCTCAACAACACTACCAGACATTAAGTCACATGGGGACAGCCCTAGCTAATTGGTTTGGGATGGACCTGGTATCGCTATTATTTAAAACCACCCCAGGTTGTTCTAGAGTGCAGCTAGGGTTGAGAACCACTGCTGTAAATGCATACAACCTAACAACAATAGGAACTACACAGACCACGCTCAGAGAATTGGAGGACTTGATGATCAGACTCTGACCAGGAGCTGAAAGGAAGAGAACTACAGATGGGCCAGGTGAGACTGCACCAAAAAAGGGCAATTTGACACAAGGAAACTGCAGACAATCAACTTGGTTCCTCTACTCTAAGTCTAGAAGCATGCTCTCCTGCACGTTAAAAACCAATAAACATCTCCTCTTCACCTTCCCTTCAATTTTTATAGAAGTCTTTAAAATGCATATATGTATATTGTTAATTACAAAAAACATACACATTCTTTGTAGAAAAACTGGAAATCACTGTTAAAAAGGTATTTTTAAAATGTAAGAGGCTTTTCAAATCTGTTATTTTAAAGAGGTACAAGAATCAATCAGTTTTAAAACATCCTAAATTGATTGCTAAAGCATGTATGATTCTTGTACTCTCATCCTTAGAAAAAAATACTCATTTGATAAAGAGAAGCCCATTGTTATTTTAATTTGCATTTCTTCTATTACTTATGAAGTTTTATGGACTTTCATGTTTTGGGCCCCTTCTGCTTTGAGTATGAGTGTCACACACTGATATCTTCTCCTCATTTTATTTTGGAATGTGTTTCTTACTGATTTGTAAAATTGTATTAAGAATATTAACTTTTTCTATTACACATTAGCAAATATTTTTCCTAGTTTCTCCTGTTTTGTGTATGGTAGATTTTGACATAGAGAAGCTTTTCATTCTTCTGTTTAAAAAAGGACAATAAACAGAACTCTTTGTTAAATGGCCTCTAATATCTTTCATATTCTTCCCCCCCTACCCTCTTTATGTATTGACAAGCCCCTGGGATTTGGAGGCAGAAGATGGACGCTCCTTCACAGGTGTGTGAGTTAGGGCATGCCACCCCACTTCTCTGATCCTTCATTTTCCTCCACCTGCATCCTAACTTTTGTCAGAATGAGATTCAGTTACCACTATAATGGCAAGAACTTTGCTATCTTATTCACAGAGACTTGTACCTAGTAGGTACGCAATAAATATTCGTTGAATGAATGAATTCACATGTGGCTTGGATTCTAGCCCAGAGCAGGTAAGCAGTAAAATTTTATGTATTTATTTATTTATAAGCTGAGCCATCCTGCCACCTGTTGGTAGCTCAGTAGCAGCTCAGCTCGGGCCGGGACTTGAACCGCTGTTGCTCAGAGCTCGCACTCTTGAGCGAGCTTTTAACCAACTGAGCCACTTGGCCGGCCCGGCAAGCAGTAAATTTTGGTCACCCAAGGCATTCAACATGACTGTTTCTAAGGTGTCTTTAATGGATCAAAGACTGTATCTCCCAGTCCTGCTGTTTACATTTTCTCCATTATTTCCCAGCACAGCAAAGTATGTACTGGCTGTGCAGTGTGAGGCCAGGCCTGTTCTGAGCACCCCTGGTGAACACCAAATGCACAGACCCTGCCTAGGCCTAGTGATGGCGCTCGCAGGATTTCATTATACATGTAGAATAATTAAGAGGAGATGAGATGGACCAGAATATGTGCCACGAGTCTTCCTGAGAAGTGAGATCAAGAAGGAGAAAGCAGGGCTGGCTGAGTGGCTCGTTGGTTAAAAGTTAGCTTGGGAGCGCGAGCTCTGAGCAGCAGGGCCACCGGTTTGGATCCCACATGGGCCAGTGATGCTGCACCCTCTACAGCTAAGATGCTGAACAACAGCTCGACCTGGAGCTGGGCTGCCATGAGTCACAGGCAACAACATAGGCTGCAGCGGGGCTGCAGTGGGCTGCCATAAGCTACCATGAGTGGCCGGCAGCCAGTGTGAGCTGCCATGAGCCAGCGTGAGTTGCCAAGAGCCGCTGTGAGCGGCCCTCCAATGGCCGGCGACTGATCTGCCTCACCCGGGAAGAGCACAATGATAATACCAACATGGGCCTGTGAAGCAACGTCCTCCACAACTAGACCGAAGAACAAAACGACAGCAACTTGTCTGTTCCCCTCCCCCAATTCCCCAATAAAATCTTTAAAAAAAAAAAAAAGGAGAAAGCAGGTGCAGGGACGGCTTGTTAGAGGAGGGAAGGATGGGGCCACTTCGGACATACAGAGACGAGGATGCTGGTGGGCCACATGGTAAACCATGCTCTGTGCTTACTTTTATTCCTAAGACTATTGGCCTAATGTGCTACTTGATCACAAGACAAGTGCGTTTTATTTTCATGATTTCCCTCACCCAGACTATTTTACTTGCTCATTGACACTTGTACCATATGCTAATATGATGGTTTCAAGAAAAGCTCTCCTTTTAGTTTTTACATATACAAGAGGGGAGAATGGGTACCCCCAGGAAAAAATGTGAAATCCAGAACATCCAGCTAAGACTTTTCCATTCTGTTCCAAATATGCCTCCTAAGTGGCTTGTGTTCAGATTCACAACTGGTTCTTCACATTTTTGAGTGCAGACCCCTGGGAGAACATAGAAAGGCCAGGTTCCCCCTGTCCAGCTGCTAATTTTGCACAAATTCAGGAGCTCTGAGAAGCCCTGGAGCCCATCCATTGGCTCCTACGGCCATACAGTCAACTCCTTGCATTAGAAGTTTGCCCTGAAGAGTAGCCAGGAAAGCCCAGACTTCAAATTCTGTAATCATTATAATCTCCTTGGTCTGAAAAACATTATTTTAGCATTAAGCAACTGGCCACAAAAACCGGATCTTTCTGGTTCACTTCTTTCCAGAAATTATTTCCTGTCTCAGTCCGTACCTGCCTGAGCTCTTAGCCAAGAATCATGACACACATAGCGTATAGGTGTATAAATTAGGATAATACCAGCTGTTGTAATAAATAAAGCCCATAATCTCAAAGGCATCAGAGCCATTTATGCAACTGCTTACGTGACAGTCCAGTGCAAGCATTTCTGCTCAGCAGATGAGCCTCCCACAATGCGATCCAGCAAGCCAGACTCCTTCCATGTCAACACTCTGCATTTGTAACAGTGCTGCTGTGCTCACGGACAGCAATCTGGTGGAAGGGGAAAGGATCACGCAGGAAGATCATGCATGACAGGGTTTTATGGGCTAGGCCTGGAAGTGGTATACATCACTTCCACTCACATTCTATTGGCCAAAACTCAATCATATAACCATCCCTAATTGCAAGGGAGGCTGGAAATGTTATCTCTTGTGCCCCAGGAGAAGAGAAAACTTGTCTGGTGAACAGGTCTTCTGCCTCTGCTACAATGGGTGCCTATAGCTACTCTCAAAGAGCTCTGGAGCAAGCTGTTCAGAGTCTCCAAGTCGCCATTATCCGTCCTCCTTTTGTAGACTCTGCCTCTGAGGAGCTCTGCTACTCCCAAGGAGACAGGCCTTTGCTCTGGCATAAGACAGATGGGACTTCAAGGGCAAGCTCTACCAATAATTAGTAATATGCCCTTGTAGGTTCCTTAGCCTCTCTGTGCCTCAGCTTTCTCACCTGTAAAATGGACCACAACAGGGGCTGGCCAAGTGGCTCAGTTGTTCAGAGCACGAGCTCTGAGCAACAGGGTCGCCAGTTCAATTCCCTCATGGGCCAGTGAGCTGCGCCCGAGCTGAGCTGGCACTGAGCTGCCAACGGGCGGCCACATGGCTCAGTGCGCAACAAGGTTGCCGGTTCTACTCCCACATGGGATGGTGGGCTGCGCCCTCCCGCAACTAAGATTGCACATGGCACCTTGAGCTGAGTGGATGCGAGCCTCCGCCAGGCAGCCGGATGGCAACTGGACTTGGAGCTGAGCTAGCTGCGCCCTCCACAACTAAGATTGAAGGACAACAACTTGGCTGTTCCTCTTCCCTAATTCCCCAATAAAATCTTTTAAAAAAAGAAAAAATGGACCACAACAATAGCTCTAATCTCATGACACTGAGCGGATTATATGAGAAGGCATGAGTAAAGTTCTTAGCACAATGGCTGGAAAGTTGTAAGCACTCAAATGTCATAACACTAATAATACTAATAATTATGATAACAAAAATAGCACTATTGTTATTATAATAGGCTAGTCCAGATTTTGAAAATGAAGAGAATCTAAGAGACAAGTTGAGGCTCCTGTAAGACTTGAGATAAAATGTGGGTTAAAATAAAAAAGAATATCAGTTAAACAACTACTTCTATAACCAGTGTCTTGGATCTGAAAGAGATCGAGAATAATTTAGGGCTTTAATAATACGTTGGGAGAGGAGAGTCAATGGCCTACAGAAGTACAAGGTGGCCCAGATCTCCAGTTTGGAGGCCTTTCAAACGCACCAATACTCCTAGGCAAAATCCCTGTCTCTTCTCGGTTCTCATCTTTCCGGCCTCTGGGCTGCATTTCACATATCACAGCCTACCTGGTTTTCCTCTCATTGCAAGGATTATTCTGACTTCTTTCCCAGCTATCCTCCTTCCACAGGCTGACATGGCCATCCCTAAATTCTGCCCCCACCCTCTCAGTGTGCTAGTTCAAAATCAGCTCAGCCTTCTCCCCCTCCATCCAGCTTCATCACTCCTAGTTGTCCAAAGAGCATTTCCACTGAGACCTGCTGACCAGACACCCACGTGAGTTCCTTTTTGCCAAATAAGCTGCCTTTCTCAATGATCCCATTTCCATCAGTAGACTGCCACAAGGGTCATGTGGTGAGGAAACAGAGCCCAAAGAGCCTTCAGTCTTAGACATCTAACCAGGAAGAGCTACAGCGCATGCAGCAAAAACGCATCCTCCAAGCATGGAAATGGAAAACAGCTCTATTTCCAAAGACAAGACCGGTATCAGGGAAATGGTCAGTAGGGCAATAAACCTACTTCTCAGTTCATTTCCCAAAGCTGTAAAGCCAATGCCTTTTCTGGGCCAAAGCCCCAGGACAGAAAGTTCCAGCATGGCTTTTCAGAATAAGATAAATTCACATCTTCAAGTAAATTAACATTCCATTCTCAGCTGACTCATGACCTGGAGCACCAAGTTTGCATGCCTATTTGAATATAGACAGGAGAGAGGACATGGAAATAAAGGGAGGAATATTTACAACTGATCAAAATGAGTGTACCAGCACGTCTCTTCTTAAAACAAAAACCAGCAAAAAGAACATCGTAGAAGAGTCTATTTTTATACCCAAGCTTCTGTTCTGAAGGTCATGTTGCATTAAACCAAGTTAATTGTCCGCCCAATGCCTTCTGATATTTGATCACTTTAGTTGCTAAAAGATGCTTTTTAAAGTGTAAGGATCTTAACGTGGAAGTTGCTGCACACGTGAGGGCAACAAGTGGGTAATAACAAGAACTTTGAAGTTGGGGGAGGTGGGTGGCTAGTTCCCTTCCACACAATTCCTCATTATAACTGTCCTTTTACAATTTTCTCGATTACATTTTAAACAGTTCTGAAGATGCACTGATGTATCTAATTCTTTTTACATTGAAATTTGTCTTTCCAAAACAAAGTCACAGCTGGGAACTGGGGAGATGATATGGCTTTACAAGAAAAACAAGTGCCCATGGAAGACGGATAACAGGCTGCAGCCTTCTCCCTGGCAGGATTGTAACTCTCACGTGTGAAATGATTACAACAAACCTTATCTGAGGCAAAGGGAAGTGAAGAAAGCAGATATTCGAATTCAAATATGTGGCACTTCCTTACATGGGAGCATTGAAGAGCACATCCATCTACAAGAGATGCTTAGGGAGCAAATACTGCCTGCTACAGGAATGTGGATAGAGTGGTTGTCTTAAGGCCCCTTTGGAACTCATAATCGATGAAGCTAACGATGTTATGACCATCCTATCCAACCCCTTGTTAAAAAGCTGACAACATACAAAAAGAGAAAATGGCAAACTGCTCCCCTTCCAATAAAATGTCTCAAATCAGTCCTGACTATCATGTCAGGGGAAATAATATCAGCAATTCTTCGCATCTCTAAGTTCAATGTACAATTGGGCGATACAGGCAATTTAAACTTTCTTAATAGAGCAAATGTGTGGGAGCCAGAAAGCTAAAAGCTGTGTTAAATAATACAACACCGCCACCTAGAGGTCAAACACTAAGGAACCGGGCACTACAGCCAAACCGGGTGAAAAGCTAGACAAAGCTACTGCCCAGACCTCTGCCTTCACATCAAAGCTGCAATGAAGAGACAATTCAAGTGAGCACAAGTTTTCTTCAACATACGAGATATTGAACAAATGCTAGAGTAGCAAAATATGCTTCCTCCATTCCTACCTTCAAGGACTGGTGCTCCGCAAGTGACCAAGAACTAACCAGAGAACACACACCCCCTCCCCCATGACAAGGTGCAGGGGAGGGGAGCAGAGGTGCGAAAAGGGAGGAGCGAGGCTTTCATGGAGGATATGGCCTTTAAGCTGAGCTAATAGAACAGAATTTCTACAGGCCAAGGGAAGTGGATTCCAGCATCAGCATGAGCTACTAAGCTCAGTTGTGAAAATACACACTTTACTCTTACAACTAGTTCGCTGAAGGTTATAAAGACATGTGGAAAATGGAATAAAAATTTTATTTCCAATCCAACTGAGAACGTTTCAGTAAAGTGTCCTTCAGTGTATTATATGTTTCTTGAATAGTCATTTCATAAAGGGTCAAATATACTCAGGAACATGGGATATACACCAAGGTAAAGAGACATCTCTATTGCAGGTCTTCTCAGAGCCTTTAATATTTGACTGGATACGTAGTAAATCTCCAAGAAGAGGCTACAGGATGCTGTTTCCACAATTTAACAATCGACTTCGTTTTCTGCAACACATCCCATGAGCAAACCCTTCCTCCTCCCTACTAGGGAAGGTCACATGGCGGTTTAAGGATGCATGTTCTAGAATAGAACTATGGATTCTGATTCTAACTTCACCATTCACAAGGGAGCCTAGGGGTTTCCCCATCTGCAAAATAGGAACATACACCTACCTCACAAGGTATTGTGAAGACTACATGAATACACATAAACCACCTAAAATAATTGCTAGTGGCTGCTCTCCATGCTTCACGCCCCTCCCGGATGCTCCACCATCTCCCAACTCTGTAGGAGCAGTTCAGGGAAGATGCTATTAACGGAAACACACTCCAGCTATGCCCAACGGCTGGCTGCCTACACTCCCTTCTAAAGATTATGTTCCTTCGGGGGTCTCTCGGGGAAAATGGGAGAGTGTTTAAAGTTGCATTACTAGCTTCGATGGAAAACAACAATGATATTCACTAATAGTCTCCTTGGGATATAACTGGCAGCACTTTCAGCATTTGCAAAACAAAACAGGACAAAGAGACAACCCTAAAAAGTTCACACATTACACACATTGCTTTCCCCATCTACAAAGCTTGTTAACTATTGAAATTTTCTTTAAAATTGCCTGTTTCTCTATAAGCACAGAGCTCAAAACGTAGAAGGTAAATTAATGCAACTCACAAATTCCTTTGGTATTCTATTTTGGGACATCATTATATGTGTGTGTGCGCGCGTGCGTGTGTATACATAAATGAGTGTGAATGGGGGAGGTAGTGCTATGTGAGACAGCTAAAACATCCTGATGCAAAAGATTCTAAAGGTTTTATTTCACCATCTGTCCCAGCTCTCTGAGGTAGCCTGGTACAGATAAAAACCCATCGGGATGCAGAACGTATCAGGCAAACCCTTCGTAACAATTTAATGTGATTCTTCCATTTCCCTTTTCCTGAGTTGTCTCTTTTTCTCATTCACTTTATTTCTATTTCACCATTTTTCACCTTTTCTCCTTACTCCCTAAATTTATAATTTTTCATAGTGGGAAAAAATAGACTTTCTTGGGTACCTATGTGCCGTGGTACACTCATCCTGAGGCAGTACCTCCATGTAACCAATGGGAGCCTGAGGCTGAAGATAAAGGCAGGCAGCCCTGGGCCACAGCCAGCCACTAACTAGATCTGTGACAAGGCTGGCCACCCTTGGCTTCCCCAGGACAGTGCAGTTTACATCTGTTGTGCTGGCATCACTAGTAAGGGCATCCCTTCCACTCTCGATGGTATCCTTGTTTGGAGCTGAAGTTATATGGTCACACACCATCTATAACCCTAGGCAAGGCTGTTTAATCCTCTGGACTTTATAGTTTCCATGATTTGAAAAAGGGCACAGGATTTGATAGTATTTTTAAGATTTTGTTTTCAATCTGTTTCTGTGATATCCATCTCAGTTTTAAAACTGAACTTCTAAAGTAGCCCAATCATGAAATTAAAGATCTTCCAACATCGACCTCCCTCCCTTCTATAAACTAATGTATACGTTACTCCAATCAGTTTAGACCCAACCTAACTACGTACACATCTATATATAAACATTGATTTAACTGACATGTAAGGGTCAATAACTGGAAGAAATGAACAACAAGCTGGAAATCAGTACAAATTTTTTATGTGGTGTTCTACTAAGTTCATCTCCTTAGCCCTTCCTAGCTTGGATACAATGCATCATTATGCCAGGCCCTGGATATCATGAGTGAGATTGGTTAGTGTGAAACACCACAACCAAAAAGCGTTTTCACCTGGGGTTAGACCTAAGCAGAAATGGGCCAGGAGAGATGTCTGGACACAACACATGAAATTCCTACACCAGGACAGAACTTGGGAGTCCTGAAACACAGCCACATTAACCATATGAGGCAGCAAAAGAAAAAAAGTGGATGTTAAAATCACACTGTGGGACAACCCAATGTTCTACCACCTCACCCTCTCAAATCTTAGGCAAATAAAAAACTGATTTTGGTGTAAATACATTTATTGATACCCATTTTATATACTTCAATGAAATAATCTATAAATATAAAAGCCTTTCTTTTGGATATCTCCATGGTCCATGTAAATACTCAGCAGTCAGTCATCTGCAGAAAGCACTCCAGGTCGCACTGTCAGGGTTACAGACCTGAATGTACATATTTCATTAAACAGTGGCACTTATGTACTCAAGTGGTCCAGTGGCTTTGGAATATATGACTACTGGGCATGTGGAGTAAAAATAATGTTTAAGTTTAAATCAACGGAAAGGGTATCAACCATCAACAAAAAGAAACAATTGTGAATTAACCTGGACGAAGAAAGTACCACAGTTGACACTTGGTGTCAGAATACTGGAGATGAACTGAAGTATGCTTAATAACACATGTGTGGCGCCATGTGCTCTCTCCAAATCCCAGGGGACAGCCCACCAGTGCCTTAGGGTCATTCATGGTCACTACAGCAGTACTTAAAGGAATTAGACAGCTTAGAATAAAAGGTATCTAACGGCTGGTATCAGGTTTAAAGAAAAAGGAGTTAAGTATTTGAAGAGCATAATGAGCTCCGCCCCTAGGAGGAGGAGATTATAGAGAAAACAATTTTTTAAATTCCCTTTGCTCCACTGACATGATCATTTATCTTACGCAGGGGAAAGAACCCGGACACCTGGTACCCAAAACACATGTGCAATAATTTTCTTCTGTTTTAAAATTTTTCTCCTCACTACTTCCAAGGGCACTAATGCGGTAGCCACTGTTGACCCTTGCGCTTGACCTGATGAAGCATAAAAGTTTCTCATTTCTTCAGTAACAAATGCAGGCATGTCCTTTGTTGCAGTCAGAGCCCGAGTCTCTGAGTTAGCAAGTACATACATTTAACAGGTCTTAAGTATGCAATGTCCAAAACTGAAATCTGAGAGGCAGTGTTAGAACTTAAGCAAGGCAGGATTCTTAGAGACTACTCAAAATGAAAACTTAAGCATATAAAAACTCAGTTCTTTCTATTATTTTCAACTGGTAAATGACAACAACCCCTGGTAAAGATGGGTGATCTCCAGGTCCAAAATGTCCCAACTATTTAAAGGAGGACCCCCAAAGCGGAGAAATGCACACTTGAGTTCTGTGATACCTAGAATTCTTTTTTTGCCCTTTTTTGTTTGTTTGTTAAAAAAAGAAATAGTATCTTCAGTTGTACACCACTGGTTGAAGGGGTTTTCTTCCAAATGAGAACCTCTCCCCCTTGTCCGCAGTGGAACAGGCACCAGATTCTCACAAGCGGCAACTCCCATGTCCTGTAGCATGTGGCATCTGACCCTGGAGTGGAGAGGAAGCTGGCACAGAGCCCCGACCGCTGGAATTCAGGCTCGACGGCCAGGCTAGATGGCGTTGCGCGGCGTGCCATTGTGTGTCAATGCTTTCAGGCTGGGGGCACTGGTCTGGTGACCACAGCCCCTGTGAGAAGTCACACCCACCTCAAAAACCTCATGAATAGCCTTCCGGAAACAATGGAAGTTGTAGTCTATTAAACCTGCAAGAGAAAGAAAGATCAGGCTTCCTGAATGGCAACTGTGGAATAATCTACTAGGAAACATTTGGTGAAAAAAAAATAACAATAATCAATATGTATTTTAAAAAAAACATCAAGCTGAGGAATTCACTCCGCTGGAAACATGATAAAGCATAGGCCCAAATTGTTAACACTGGTTACTTCTGGGGTCTGGGAGTGGACAGGTTAAATAAAGCAATTAGGAAGGTAAATTTGCTAAGAAAATTTACAATGAAAGTAAAACACTTTAGGGAATATCAAGCTTTTCCTTGTACACATCTTTGGGGCAGCCAATGAAGAGCTGAAGGAAACAGCTAGAATAATAGTTTGGCAAACTGCTCAGCAGAGCCCTAGGGTTTGGGAGGTACCAGAGGGACCCACCAGACAGAACCTCAGGCAGTCTGTACCCCTTCTTCAAGGCATCTCCTTCTTCATCTGATTAATGAACTGGCTTCCAAGTAAGATTTTGGCCAAAGTGTTCTCTTTTGTGACAGAAATGGCTAGTTGCTTACTAAATACCCATTTTTTCCCTTTTTCCTCAGAAACAGAAACCCAATTTTGGATGAGCACACGGATGCTCAGCTGAAACATTCCATTTCCCAGCCTGCCCTGCAGTTACGTATGGCCACATGACCAATTCTGGCCACTAAGATAAGTGGAAGTGTGTGGGACTTCTGTGACGTCTCATTAAAAAGGAAGAGGGTGCATGTATTCTTCCCTCACCCCTGTTCCTCCTTAATGTCTGGAATATGGATAAAATGGCTGCAGCTCCTGGAGCCATTCAAGGCCATGAGGTGGCCTGGAGAATAGAAGCCAATGCTAAGAATGGCAGAACAGAAAGAAAAGCACCTATGCCCTCAAGAACACTGGGACATAAAGACAACATACTAGAAACAAATCAAAACAATCTGGTAACAAACTGACTACAAATGTGAATGGAAGTCCAAACGAGGGAAAGTCACGTGCAAGGCAAGCACAGCCGATGAAGGCTTCGGGAATGAGGCGGCACTCTGGAGAAACAGGAAAGATTTCATTAGGCAGGAAAGAGGGGTAAAATTATAAGAAAAGACACGGGGCTGGCAATGAGAACACAGCACAAGTGGACGACTGGAAAGAAACTAGTCTGCCTGCAGAGAATTCTTGGTAGGAAGTACTGGGAACAACTCCAAATTAGCAAATTAGAGCCAAATTAAGGAGGTCCTTCAGACTTGGGGGAAAAAAACTATAGAAGAAAAATTTAGATAAGTTCAACTACATTAAAATTGACTTCTGTGCAAATGGTAAAATAAAACTGACAAGGAAAGTTGAACACTGGCCTAATATTTGATGATATTATAAAATCATTATTAATTTGTTTACATTTATTAATAGCAATACTGTTATGTCTGAAAAAGAGGACTATCTCTTAGATATATCTGCTAAAATCTACAGACAAAACGATTTGGTACCAGGAATTTGCTTCAAAATAATCTAGTAGGGGAAGAAGTATAAAGATGAAATAAGATGGCTATATTTTTTATAAAGCTGAGTCTGGGTGATAGATTTAAAAGGTTCATTATGTTATTCTCTACTTTTTTTATATATTTGACAGTTTTCACAACAAAAGAGTAAAAAAATAATAACTTAGTTGGAAGGATATACACAAAACAAGATTGACCAGATGTTGATGACTACTGAAGCAGGAAATGGGTACATGAAGAGTCATTGTGCGGTCTATTTTAGTGTATATCTGAAAATTTCCATAACCAAGAACTTAAAAAAATTTTTAAACATTAGAATAGAGGAAAAAAAAAAAGAAATCCTAAGAAATACAAAAAAGATCAGTACAGAGACAAAGGTATATGAAAAGGTAAATTACCAAAGAAGAAACTTGATCAGGCATAAAAAGGTAATCACCATGAAAAAGACGCTTACCCTAACTAGTAAAAGAAGTGAAAATTAGAGCCAGATGAGGTACCATTTTACACCTCCCAGGCTGAAAAATAACTAAACAGTCTAACAATATCAAGTATTACCAAGGACATGAAATGACAAGAACTCCCACACACTACTGCTAGGGTGAAAATGGAAAGCAATGCCTAACAAAGAAGAAGATGTTATGTCCTCTATAAATTCCACTCCTAAATACATACTCTAGAGAAATTCCCCACATGTGTAAGTGGAAAATGTTCATGAGCATTTGTTGCAAAACTATTTTTAATCTTAAAAATAATCTAAATGTTCACCAACAAGAAAATAAATTGTGGTCTATCCAACCCACAAAATATGGTGTGACAGTGAAAATGAATAAACTAGAGCTACATGTTATCAATATGGATCAATTTCAAAAAACAATCTTGAATGAAGAGAAACAAGCAAGACACAGAAGAGACTACTTACATTTTTACATTATTTCTACAAAGATGTACAATATGCTATACTGTTTGAAGTAAAAGAGTAAATCATGCATGGGAAAAATAAAACACTGCAATCAACAGAGTGTAAAGGAGGGGTTTTCAATTGAGAAGACACAGAGGATATATGTGCATTTGTCATGTTTCAGTTCCTAAGCTCAAAGGAATGCAAACATTCTCGTTTCATCCAAAAAGTTTTGCATATCTGAAATAAC
The DNA here is from genome assembly GCF_001890085.2 of Hipposideros armiger. NCBI lineage: Eukaryota > Metazoa > Chordata > Mammalia > Chiroptera > Hipposideridae > Hipposideros > Hipposideros armiger. The sequence goes on along the minus strand of NW_017731360.1, from coordinate 781,176 downwards.
TCATTAATATGAACATTAATGAAATAATATTCATTTAAAATTAATATTAAAATCTCAGCCAGAAGACCAGGGACTTGCTGCAGTGAATAACAGGGAGCTATTGTGATCCTTAAGTAGTTAAATAACATGATAAAAATAATTTTCTGAAATCTAGTCTGCCTTTAGAATAAAAGATGATACATACTAAGCCTTTTATAGATGTGTGTGTGTGTGTGTGTGTGTGTGTGTGTGTGTGTGTGTGTGTTGAATGCATAACCTCAAGTACAAAGTTACTGCAGCACCTCAAGCCTAGTGGGATAAGGACCTATATTGGAGTCACTGACAGTGGAAATAAAAAAGAAAGCCCAAGAAACAGTTCCAATAAACAAGTAAGATTTGGTGAAAATTCAATGTAAATAATACAGGAAAAGAATGGGAAAGGAGAACACTGAATACACTCTTATCGGCAAGAGCCCCTTCAGCAATACTACCACATGATTACCTGACTACAGATATCTAAGCTTGGACACCAGAAAAACGTCCTAATAACAGAAGTAGGGTAGCCAGAAAAGCCATGAAACAAAAGGGAAAACAGTCATCAATTTGGACACTATGGACAAGATAATCAAATATTTAAGTGCAGATGTCTTACTAATAGCTCCACACCTGGGACAGGAACATGGGCCCAAGTCAGAAGTCATGGCCTGGATGAGCTGACCTGGAGAGTAAGAGAAGTGAGCAGAAAGACTTGGCTCTGAAGAAAGCTGGCGGGGGGCGGAGGGGGGGCAATGATGAGAAAAAACAGGAAAGGTGGTCAGAGGAACAAATATATAAATAAAATAACCCGGGGAGTTCAGCTTTAGGGAAGCAAAGAGAGAAGAAAGCTCCCAGAAAGGAGGGGCTGACAAGGTCACATGCTTCAGAAAGCTTAAGAGGCTACAGAATGAGAAACACCACTGAATGCAGCAAGAAAGTAACCTGGTAACCTCTAAAAGAATCGTCTCAGTAAACTGGTTCTGGGGGAAGCCAAACTGCAGGCAGTTAGGTAATGAAAGGATCCAAAATAAAAGAGACTGGAATAAAAAACTGGATTTAAAATAGATCAAAAGAAGGAAGGAGAAAATCTGACTACTGGGTCATCGGGAAAGTCATGACATATTTTTCTGTTTTTCAATGCAAAAACGTGTCATGACTTTCCCGACAACGCAATACATAGGGAAGGGAGACAAAAGTAATTTGAGCTTTGAAACATCTAACACTGCAATATTATTTTCTCTTGTTTTTAAGAACCTAAGAAATTATGACGAGAACTTAACATAAAAAGAGCTTTTTAAAATGCCATTACCTGGGGCCAGTGAGTGGCTCAGTTGGTTAAGAGCACGAGCTCCGAGCAACAGGGTGGCCGGTTCGATTCCCACAGGGGCCAGTGAGCTGCACCTGAGCTGAGCTGCCGCTGAGCTGCCAACAGGTGGCAGGATGGCTCAGGTGGTGAGAGCACGTGCTCCTAACAACAAGGTTGCCGGTTCGACTCCCGCAATGAATAGTGGGCCAAGCCCACCCGCAACTAAGATTGAACACAGCACCTTGAGCTGAGCTGCCCTGAGCTGCTGAAGGGAGGCCGGGTGGTGGGCTATGCCCACCCACAACTAAAACTGAACATGGCACCTTGAGCTGAGTGGCCACGAGCTGCCAATGGGCGGCCAGATGCCGACTGGACTTGGAGCTGAGTTAGCTGCACCCTCCATAACTAAGACTGACGAACAATAACTTGGCTGTTCCCCTTCCCCAATTCCGCAACACTGTTACCCTTCCCCAAGTCCCAATAAAATCTTAAAAAAAAAAAAAAAATGCCAGTACCTTTTCGTTCAAAACTTTCTTCCCTAAGAATGCAGACCAGTGCCAAAAATTTAGTCACTTCCTTTAAATAAAGGACAGTTGTATTATTCAGCTTGATAATTGCCATAGATTCTTTGTCATAAGCACTTCCACTGCCATCTTCCTTTAACCTGTTATAAAAGAAAGTATTGTTTGTTACAGGGTTCCCAACTAGGTTTTTTGTCATATTTAATTTTCATAATGACAAGTCTTTCCACCCAGCTTCCCGAATGTCTTCTGAGAAAGAAGAATACTGGCTTATATATATTGGAACAGAAGTTCTCGTTTAGGTAGGGTTCCCAGACTTTGATGCAGCATTCCATGCATGCATTCAAACCTTCATCATTTACCTAAAATGCATGGAATACAGCAGGCTCAAATCTTCCCTCATATTAATCTGTACTGACACTGTCTGCAAATGAAGGACCTAAACTACAAAAACTGCCATTAGTGAAAAAGAGTAAAACTAAAATAAATACAGTCTATCAGATACTGTGTGTGGGAGGGGATGGAAAGGACGGGGAGGGGGGGCGGCCGAGTGGCTCAGTTGGTTAAGAGCTTAAGAGTATGAGCTCTGAGCAACAGGGCCGCCAGTTCGACTCCCACATGGGCCAGTGATGCTCTGCCCGAGCTGAGCTGCCAACAAGTGGCAGGATGGCTCAGCTGGTGAGAGTATGTGCTCCTAACAACAAGACTGCATGTTCGATGGTGGGCTACGCTCGCCCGCAACTAAAACTGAACTTAGCACCTTAAGCTGAACTGCCACCCAGATGGCTCAGAGGATAGAGCATGCGCTCTTTAACAAGGCTGTCAGTTTGATTCCCGCATTAAATGGTGGCTATGCTCACCCGCCGCAACTAAGACTAAACTCGGCACCTTGAGATGAGCTGCCACCCGGATGGCTCAGTAGATAGAGCATGTGCTCTTAACAAGAAGGCTGCTGGTTCGACTCCCACATGGGATGGTGGCTACGCCCACCTGCAACTAAGATTGAACACAGCACCTTGAGCTTAGAGGCCACGAGCTGCTGACGGGCAGCCAGATGACGACTGGTGCCCTCCACAACTAAGACTGAAGAATAACAACTTGGCTGGTCCCCTTCCCCAATTCCCCAACACTGTTCCCCTCCCCCAACTCCCCAATTAAAAGAAAGGGAAAAAAAAGATACTGCGGGGGCCAGCCGAGTGGCGCAGTTGGTTAAGGCTTGGCTTGGGAGCAACAGCTCTGAGCAGCAGGGCTGCTGGTTCGGTTCCCACATGGGCCAGTGATGCTGTGCCCTCTATAGCTAAGATGGTGAACAACAGCTCGACTTGGAGCTGGGCTGCCGTGAACTACCGTGAGAGACCGGCAGCCTGTGAGAACTGCCGTGAACTGCCGTGAGCTGCCGTCCAATGGCCAGTGACCGACTGCCTCAGCTGGGAAGAGCGCAATGATCATAATACCAAGATGAGCCAGTGAAGCGGCGTCCTCTACAACTAGATTGAAGAACAAAAGGACAGCAACTTGTCTGTTCCCCTTCCCCGATTCCCGACGCAGTTCCCCTCCCCCAATTCCCTAATAAAAATCTAAAAAAAAAAAACGATACTGTGGAATCCTGATGTTTGCAAAGTGAGCCTGTAAGGGTCTGAAAGCTTTCATTTATTAAACTAGAATTGTCATTCTAAAATTGTTATATGTAGTCCCCCTTGAAAAAATGTAAATCAACAGTCAACTATGAAGCAAATTAAACTATAATAAAGCACACCAAATTGTACACGAAGATTGTGTTAATAATGAGATAATGGATTTTTTTCTTTCATAATGTACTTTATATTTTACAATGTACCTTACACTGAAAATAAACTTTACAACTACATTTGATTTTATTATAAATAATTGATTTATGAAATTTTAATTTGTTTGTTTTAAAGAAAAAGCAAATTCATCCATTTTTAAAAGTAGGAATGCCAACATGAAACTTTACTGAATAATATAATAAACAAACATCTCATTTTCATTATGGAAAGAAAACAAAGGAGAGCAAGTAATCACGAAAGTGAAGAACAGACAAGAAAAACAGGTGAGATAAATGCATTCTCCTGTCAGAGGCAGCTGAAGAAACACACTGACAAATTAGGCAGACAGACCAAGGTGAAGGGCAGGGAGAGAGCGATGAAAGAGTTTAGACTAGGTGGAGCAGAGAGGAACAACAGATAAAGGACACACGTATCAGAAAGGGCCTTGCTGATGTTAACATAGCAGGGGAATCAGGGCTATCTGAGGCAACAGAGGTTACTGGCTTTTGAAATACCAATAATTGTCCCAAGTTCTCACTCATCCTCTGGGCTACTCTACAAAATCACATATTTGCTAGCTTTTATAAATTTCTGTAAACTTTGGTGACTTTTCATAAAGAGTTTACATTTTAGAGATTTATTTTGGAAACTCAGGCATACAGGTCAAATTTTTATAACTCCTCTGACATCCAAATTCCAATTTCCTTGTTTCTTAGCATTCTAAAAAATTAAGAATTTGGGCTGGCCGACTGATGTGTTGGTTAAGAGCTGGTTTGGGATGCCAGCTCTGAGCAGCAGGGCCCGGGTTCGGATCCCATATTAGGGCCAGTGATGCTGCGCTCTCTACAGCTAAAATGGTGAACAACAGCTCGACCTGGAGCTGGGCTGTCGTGAGTTGCTGGTGTCGGTGTAGGCTGCAATGAGGCTGCAGTGGGCTCCCGTAAGCTACCATGAGTGGCCAGCAGCCAGCATGAGCTGCCGGCATGAGCTGCCAAGAGCTGCCATGAGCGGCCGTCCAGTGGCGGCGACCGATCTGCCTCACCTGGGAAGAGTGCAATAATACCAACATGGACCAGTGAAGCGACATCTTCCACAACTAGACTGAAGAACAAAAAGGACAGCAACTTGTCTGTTCCCCTTCCCCGAGTCCCCAATGCTGTTCCCCTCCCCCAATTCCCCAATAAAATCTTTTAAAAAAAAATAAATAAAAATTTCTCATTCCACAAAGCCAGAGGTTAAATTAGGATTCAGTACATACTCTGTTTCTCAGGATGTTTTAAATAAATTAATCTAGCTTTTGATATAGCTAAGTCCAGCGGTTCTCAACCTGTGGGTCGCAACCCTTTTGGGGTCGAACGACCCTTTCACAGGGGTCGCCTAAGACCATCGGAAAACAAAAAGATATTTACATTACGATTCATAACAGTAGCAAAATTACAGTTATAGAGTAGCAACGAAAATAATTTTATGGTTGGGGGTCACCACAACATGAGGAACTGTATTAAGGGGTCGCGGCATTAGAAAGGTTGAGAACCGCTGGCTAAGTCCCTGAGGGAAAAGACGCAGTGCAACCCCTCTCTCTGCCCCCCTCCCAAATAATGGCAGGAGAAACTTTCAGTGATACCTAAGTCTGGCTTTTTCAGCTGTTCTTATCCATTGTCTCCGAAGGTGTTAAGACCAACCCAGCAGCACACCTACAGAGAAATTATCCTCCAAGTTGAAGCACTATGGTCAGAACAAGTCCACTTCAGACAATACTTGCTAGAGGCCTCAGAAATGAATCCCCCTGACAAATCAAAATGGTAGTTTTCCACCTGAGATCTTGCAGAAATACGTACATAACTTACCCATATATACAAGACACATCAATTACAACATCAATCATGTCACAGCAAAGTTCGTAAGATTGCATATCCACAGGAGAACTGTCTGTTGCAATGTAGATTTTGCTGACAACATCAAAGAGAAAAGCTTTTTCAATACCTGAATTCTTGGAAAAATAAAATTGGAGAGGTGTTCAGTTTTTTTTAAGAATCACAATTTGTAACTTATCAAAGATCTTGAATTACTGATGAACATACAAGGACATTTTTAGTTATACAACTCAATACTAAAATAACCAAACAGTATTTGGTTGTGAGACACTTGTATTATCCAAAGAATAAAAATGAAATTATTTCTCTGCTCTGATTTACTGACATAATTGCATTAGTCAAATTTGTTTTTATTTCCTCCTCTTCACTTAAATGAATTATTTTCTAAGACACCACCAAAAAAAACCAAACAAAAAAAAATCCTCCAAAAATTAAGCCATGCTACATTTTCAATAACCCTTTCTTGTTACAATAATCAATTTCTAATTTGAATGACCTTTCTACCACAAAGACTTTATGTGACAATTAGCAAAACATAAATGAATTAGTTTGATGTCAACAACTAGCATAAACCAAAAGCCCGAAAAAACTGGAGGTCACTACACATTGAGTCCTTTAAACTAATGTTTGGAAAATATAATGACTGGATGCTAAATTTATTGGGGGATATCCTTTTTTATTAAGCTGAATCCTCAAAATATAAGAATGTGAAATATGACACTACTAACATTACAGTTAGCAAGCACAGGAAAAGGTCAATTTTTCAATGCAACCTCAGGGATTAAACTGAGTCAAATTCCCAAAACCCAGTTCTTCCAGTTACTACTCTTCCTTCAGGAAACAGATATCATGAAGATATTTTTAATTAAGAAAGCATAAGGAAATTTTAAATTTTAAGACAAAAGGGGTGAGTACTAAGAAAAGAATTCAGAAAATAACTCAAGCCATTTTTTAATGTCATTTATTTTGCACGTTGTGTCATTTAGTCTTTAAACTGGATTCAGACAAATTCAAGCCTTTTTTTAGAGAATGTGATAATACAAATATATTCAATGAAAAGGGAATAGAAAACTATAGTGAATGAAATAGCTCACTTACTGATATAAAAATATTTAATAGGTTTTCCAAGGTCGGCAGTTGTGGAATGAGTTTCTGCACCACCTTACTAAAGGCTTCAAATATTGAATGGTCATAGATACTAGTCAAATAAAAGCTGAAAAACATAACAGTTTGGTTAATTTGAAAAATATCTTAAGTTTGGTGACAATTATCATAATGCACAAAATTTTAAGTTTCTTAACATCTGATTTCATTAAGTTCAAATAAAGCCTTTTAATCTTGTCCACCATTCCAATCATTCAAGATGACAAATGCAGTGGCCCCACCTGACTTGTGGCTATCCATCCCTTTACTGCATTTACACAGAAGGCAACTGAGGTAGTACCCAGGAAAGAAATTTTCAGATGCAGAAACTTAAATACTCACCTAAGCCTTTGCAATTTAATCCAAAAAGCTCAGTTTAAGCCAATAACTGACAAAAACTAAGAGAAAGCTCAGAGGAAATAGGTGACATTTAGTAAATAAGTACCTAATTCAGGTTTCTACTAAAATGTTATCTCCTCAGAAAGTTCTTTGCTGACCTCCCTACCTAAACTAGTACCCCTGTACCTATTGCTTTCTACCCCTTTCCCCTAATTTATTTTTCTTCACAGCATTGATAAGTACTTAAAATTACACTATACATTTATTTCTAAGTGCTTTTGAGCTGTCTCATTCATCAGAATGCAAACTCCATGAGGACAGAGACTTTATCAGTCTGGCTTGTAGCTACAAGCCCACTGCCCTGAACAGTGCTCATAAATATTTGTTGAATAAACAAATGAATACAACTGGTGCTTAGGGTTTATGTAAATAACATATTAAGAAGGATGGGAGCTGGGGACCTACAGAGAATGGGACAGGAATCTGGTGGCCCAAAAGGATACATGGTGAAGAAGTAATATCTGTAGAATTAACAAACATACATTTGAGGGAGACAGGGGTAGGCCTTTAACAATTTAAAGTGTGGACAATTCTGGTTTTTTGCTCAGAGAGTATACTCCTCATTAAATAGTTGTATCCGTGACACACTTGTAAGTACATATTACAAAATCAGAAACACAGAATTGTGTGTATCATACTTCACAGGTAATTTAAAGATACTTTCAAGCTGACCTAACAACTCAACCCTATGCAAGATGGGGCTCTACTCTAGATGTGAGAGAAATGGAATAGGTAAGGCCAAGATGACCCCTCCAAAGGCACCAGGGCCTAAGGAATGTTTTAGTGTTTCCTTTATGCAAAAAGGATAGCAATGGGAGAAGGTCCTGCAAGGCCAGTGAGGCCTGGAGATGGATAGGGGCAGGGCAAACAGGGCATTTTAGTAAGCTGAGTTTCTGGAAACCGGAATAGCGAATGGAACCTCATCTGTAGGACTGCTAGTAATTATGAAAAGCTTGATGCAAAATTCTACTGAGGTTAACAAGGCGTAGGGCCCTATAAAGAACTGGGGGAAGGGACAGTGTATACCACTGGAGTAGGATGCCCTGGAAAGGAACACAGACATGCTATGGAAAATTAGTTAGGATTCCCATGGGCACTGGGGAACACAGCACAATCATGGTTTAAAATCCAGTATTAATTGTGGATTCCCGGGCTGGTCAAGTGGCTCAGTTAGTTAAGAGTTGGCTTAAGAGCGCAAGCTCTGAGCAACAAGGCTGCCGGTTCAATTCCCACATGGGCCAGTGACACTGCACCTGAGCTGAGCTGTCGCCGAGCTGCCAACAGGTGGCAGGATGGCTCAGCTGATGTAACAACAACATTGCCTGTTCAATGGTGGGCTATGCCCACCCGCAACTAAGACTGAACTTGGCACCTTGAGCTGAGCTGCCGCCGGGATGGCTCAGTGGATAAGGCATGCACTCTTGACAACAAGGCTGCTGGTTCAACTCCCGCACGGGATGGTGGCTATGCCTACCCACAACTAAGATTGAACACAGTGCCTTGAACTTAGAGGCCACGAGCTGCCAACTGGAAGCCAGATGGGGAATGGCGCCCTCCACAACGTAGACTGAAGAACAACAACTTGGCTGGTCCCCTTTCCCAATTCCCCAACACTGTTCTCCTCCCCCAATTCCCCAATAAAAATCTTAAAAAAAAAAAATAGTGGATTCCTAAAAAATATGATTGAGGAATTTCATGGGGAGGCACTTTCACTTTCTCTTACAAATACTGCTGAAATTTTTAAAGCATTACTTATAAAATATGTTAAATTTTTAATCCAGGCAAACTAGAGATCAATGAGATTTTTCTACATGATTTCCTAGAAGAATAATTCAGGTTTCAAAAACCTTGAAACCTGAGGCCCTAAGGAATATTACTGGCAGGAATGGGGGTTGGCTTGAGCCTATAAGGAAGTCACTGTAACAGACAAGGGATAAGGAAATAGCTACTTTTGTGTCTCTCCTGCTTCCCCTTTAAGCTGTTTATATCATCAAGAGAACTTTTTCTTGGGTACTTTTTATTACTCATTTCTACCTACACCACCACAAAAACATAAGATGTAGGAAATACTCCTCACACACTTTTACAATGCAAGTACACAAATCATCAATCCCCTCTAGTAGGTGTTCTTTGATAATTTCTTAATGGTACTTAATTATGAACCAGCAGTTTTTAAATTTAATAGCAGCCCTAAGCAGATTTACAGGCTAAACCCACCTAACCCAAACTTTAGAGTTTCATGAAAGCAGAGTGTTTTAAAAACCATAAACAAAATACATTACAGTCGAGATTTGAACATGCATCCACTTTAAAAGACTCTTCCTACTGAGAAAAAATACTGTAAAAACTGAAGCTACCGAGTTCTATAGCCTTGAACTGAGGCAAGAAGGAAAAAAAAAAGTGATGAAACTACAAGAGGGGAGTCCCAAAGCAATTTTATGCCATGAGGAAACAGCCTGACTCTGATCTCTTGGGATGAGTTTGTAAAAAGCACAAACAGAAACACTTCACATGACTTCAACCTCCAGGAAAATGCGCAAAAGCAGGAAAGTAATTTCTCAATAACATCAGGCTCCCAAAACTGCTTGAATCCAACAAAGAATAAATCAAACACATTACAGATTTGGGAAAGGTATACCAGTGACAGAAAGCTATGTGTTTGTCATGACAGAGATGGGAATACATTTACACATTTTTCAGGGCTCCCATATCAAACACACATGTTGTTACCTAAGGTGGAGTTTTTCTAGCCCAGCATCTGCAAGGTCATCATTGGCCCTTTGATGAATGTCCCTCTGTGTTTCTATTTTGTGATCATCAGACAGACCATCAACTTTGTGAATAAAAACCTCAAAATTCATGTCTGGGTTAACTTTGTAGGCTTTAGAAACAGTAATGTGAAGTCTTGTTAAAGCCTCCATGTAGTCATCCTGTAAGTCAGAACAAAATAGTGTTTACAAAGAAATCGTGTAAAAGTCAAGTAATGAGTTAAGAAAGCCTCAAACCACCTCTGTCCCCAACCACAGAAAATGTTATCCTAATTATTCATAAATACTCAAACATTCAAATACATTAACTTAATATCACTAAATATATCTTTAAGAAAACAAAATTCAATTACCAAGTTAACACTTGTAATTTTTGTTAATGATAAAGGAAAAATGAAATGACATTTCTTCACAATATAATTTTTTTAACGTAATCCCAGCTCTGCCATTTATTAGATGTGTGACTTTAAGCAGGTTGCTTAAACTCTCATGATCTCAGTTTCCTCATCTGTAAAACTGGAATCACAGTACCTACCTCACAGTATTGTGAAAAATAAATTAAATTAGATCAGGTATGTGAAAGTATACAGAGCTTTACCATTACAGAGCCTGTCACTCGGAAAGCATTCCCAAATAATGTTTAGGCTTATAAAAAGCTTTTTAAGGACAGGGACATGTCCCCATTCATCTGAGTACCTGCCATTTGCTAGGCACTCAATAAATGGTTGGGCTAAACTCAATTTGGACAATTAAGTAAACTACCCACTTTAATATTTACTGACTCAGTTCTCATATTCCTCCTGCTATTATGGGCATTGATGAGATCTTTCAGTGAGTGACATCACTATTGTAATAGTTAATAAAAGTACAGCAATGTCTTCTACTAACAAATAAAAGTGGAAAGCCACTCATTAACTAGAACTTAAGGATATAACCATATCTCCTAGTCATCTGCTATTCTGCACTTGCACAATGGCACGCCTGCTCCCAAAGCACTCTGCATCTCTTGTACTGCTGGGGAATCTACTGGCAACGAAATAAGCTGCAAGAAGCACATGACAAAGAAGATAAACAACTCTGCTTTGTTTCTACATCTTTTGCCACCAGAGAAGAAAAGTAAACATCATTATTCCGAACTACCTGTGCATCAATGACATATATCAATGCTCCTGTTCCCCTGAAGATCATCTCGTAGTCAAAAGTTGGGTCAAAAAAGTCCATTTGCCCAGGAAAATCCCATATTTGGAAATTCACAAAGGAGCTATTGGAAATGTCATCTTTATAAATCTTGTTGGTACTTTCCAAAAAGAGGGTCTCGTTGGGTGACATTTTATGAAAAACCACCTGTTAAAGGAAAGAAGACAATTTTGTGACTATTCAATTTTGTATTTAAAGTTCAAAATTGTACCCTTAACATAATTTAAAGAATCTGATCCCACAGCAAAAATTTTTAAAGAGGTAAAAAGTGAATGGTGTATCCACCGCTAGTCACTGACAAAACAGAAGATACCAAATTACTTTCCATTCAGCCTATTTTAGAGTTGAAACTTTATTTTCTCTGCACTATATTCAATACTAGTAGTAATGCTGTCACTCATCTCAATTGATTTTTTCCTGTTAAATTGTATTAATTCTGTCAAAATCTGCTTTAAGATTATGAAAGTGTATAGCTAAAGTTTAAGAAGCTTGTTCATTGAAAACTTATTGGAATGCCTACATTAGGCTCTGAGGAAAAACCAGAAATGAAATTGACTGAACCTTGCCCTCATTGAGTTTGCTGTCTTGTGGAAGAAATAAAACAAAGACAGTAATTATACCAAGTAGAAAGCGATAAGGGGCGGGGAGGAGAGGAGACACTGGGAATAGACAGAGAAAAGCCAGCTGCGGTAAGAAATGGTAAAGGCAATTAAGAATTACAATAATCACATTCCGCACAACTCTAACATAAAACCAATATGCCTCTGTTACTTTCTAGAGAGAAAAATGGACAGTTACTCCCAGTGAGTCATAAGTGAAAAAATTAAAATCAGGTTGCTAAAAACTGATTTTGCTGTAGACAACAAATTTTGCTGTAGAGGTGAAAATTAAATTAAAACATAGTAATCTAGTAAATTCGGAAGAAGGCTAATTTTTAAAAACATCACGTCTACCAGATATCGCAGAGGTTTATTTTGGATAGACCTTTGCAACCAAGAGGAAAGGGCAAAAGAGCAGGTATCTGGTGTTTTATCACCAGCTCACTTTGTAAGGGGGGATGGCTGATGGAGGCGGCCAAACTTGCCTCTATTTTCCCCTTACTAAAGAGTGTACAGACCTCCACTCGGTCCTGGCAGACCCCAAGTGAACGCAAATGGACTGACCTAGGTCTGCAAATATTCTCAAGGTCTCAGATTTCTGTAACCACACACAGGAGTAACATCACCAGTATTATACTCACCAGGCCACAAGTACTAAAATAGGTGGCATAATAGCCCCAATTCCCAATAATGTTACAGTAAAGTCTCCTTCGTGCTAGTAACAAGAGCAAGCATTTAGATGGCCAGTGACTTTGTCACAACATTCTGACGTTGCTCCCTGGGGCTCACCTGAAAAGCCCTGCAAACTCAGGTCACCTGAAGTGAGTGGAACACACAAAAACGGGGCAGGGGAGGGAGTCCGTGAAGTTCTTCAAGTTATAACTAGGGAGTAGGTCTGTTTCGTAAAGGCACAGGGGCTGGGTCCCAGGAGGCGGAGGTCCCAGGCAGTGCCACGGGCACCTGCCTCCTGCCAGCCAGTTTCGCCTTCGGGGACCCACTCGGCCTCGGCTGACTTGGGCGTGCACTTAGAGGTCGGGGTCCTCGCACGGGCCGCGCCTCAGGCTCTGCTCCCCAGAGAAGAGAAAGCGCAGTGGGAAAGCCCTGCAGACCAGCCCGGGCCGCCGCCCTCCTCGGGGGCCTCCCCCGCCAGGCGGCCACCGAGCCCCCAGGAAGGGGCGGGGGAGGGACGGAGGGACGCGGCGCGGCCTCACTCACCTTCTGGATGGAGGACTTGCCGCTGCGCCGGAGCCCCATGAGCAGTATCCTCGGCTTGGAGCTGTCAGCTCCCCCCGGGCCACAACCTCCGCCGGCCCCCGCCCCAACCCCGCCGCCCGCGGCTGCCGTCTCCTCTTCCTCCTCCTCCACGCCGTAGCCGAAGTCCTTTGGGAACGAATCCGCCGCGCCGTAGCTGCCGGCGAGGGGCGCCTCCTCCGCCCCGTACTGCAGGGACATGGTGCTGGAGCCGCCGCCACCCGCGCCTTGACAGGGCAGGCCAGGCCAAGCCAGGCCGCCGCCTCCCCAGTTCTCCGCCACCGCCGCCGCCCCCGGCAGCCGCCACCGCCGTGCGGCCCGCCCCCCGGAGCCCGGCCCTCATTGGCTTCACTCCGAGAACCAGCTGCTCATTGGCCGTTCAAGTTGCCACTCAAAGGCAGCAGGGTAGGTGGTGCCTGTCACGTGCCCGGAATCACCTGACTCGGAGCCGAGGTGGGGGGAGGAGGAGTCACGAGGAGGGTGGCCCCGCCGGGCCGAGCCCTCTGCCCTCAGCCCCAGCCCGCACCTAGGTCCTGCCCAGCTACGCGCGTTGTTTCTCACCGCTGTCCTGCCATCTTCGGAGCTCTGGAGGCCATCGCAACGGGAGATGCTCTCTGGGCATCTGGGAGAACTGATTGTCCTACTACAATTGTACTCGCCCAAACCAACATTTATTGATGCCTGCGAAGTCCTGGGGCACAAGGAGCACAAAACTGGAACCCACACGGACCCTGCCTCTGCTCTCCAGGTGTTAGAAGATTAATAGATATCGGACCTCTGCGTAAGTAGCCTTGGTACGAGATTTGGGGTGGGAAGGTCAAAGGTACAGATAAAAATGCTCGGGAGTTGGGAGCGTGAGACACACTACAAGGAGCTGGTGTCTGAGCAAGGACTAGATGGATGGCTATGGGTGGGAAATGCAAAGGTATGGAGGAGGAGCCAGCCAGAGTGTGGGCAAAATCTCAAACAAGGCAGAGTGATGAGTATAACAACAGTTCTAGCAGGTAGGACAGCAGATCACTGACAGTGAATACTGCTGCCACTTCAAACTCAACAGGACTCAATTTCCCCACCTACCCACCTATCCAAAGTCTAGTTCTCCAGTAATTCCATCCCCCCATTGAGCACTGCATCTTCCATGACCTCCTTCAAGTCAGAGACCAAAGGAATGAATAATGAAAGCAAACCAAAGCTAATGTTTGTCACCAAATGTTTGAGAAAGCTAGAGGAATTTCCACCCTATGTCAGGCTTTAGAATGGAAATTTGACAAAAGAGGATCTTCCTCTTAAAGTGGGGGTGGGGGTGGTACTGGTCCTCCAAGGAAACTACTTGATTATGAAGGGAAAGCATGTTCATGTGGCTTTGAGACTTGGTTGTGTCTGAATCTAGAAGTTAAACGTAGGATACAGCCTTAGAGGTCACGTGGTCCAACTTCTTGCCTATAGAGGATCTACTGTGCAGCATCTCTGATAGACACACAGCATACACTGCAATAGTTCTAAGGGAAGAGAGCTCACTATCACAGAAGGCAGTCAATTCCTCTGTGGTAGAACTTTGTTTAAAACAAAGTCTCTTATTCAGGCCAAAAATCACACTCCGTGAATCTTATAAAGGAATAACACAGGAGTAGTCTTCATCTCTTTCATGACAGCCCTAGATTGCAGTCTTCATTACGCACTAAGTCTTCTCCGCTCCACATTAAACATACTTCAGTTCCTTCTATGGTGATGTCCAGCAAAATGTTAGATGATGATAGAAATGTTCTACATCAGTACTGGTCACTATAGTAGCCAATGTGGATTGAGCACTTGAAATGTTGCTAGTGTGACTGAGGAACTGAACTTTGACTTTTATTTAATAGCCAGATGTGGTTATGACTACCATATTGGACAGCACAGCCTTGTTATTTTCAAATGCCTTCTCCCTATTGGTCACTCTCCTTTATATGTATGCATTTGAGCTTGTCAATATCCATCAAACGCCTGGTCTCTACAATGCAATATTGACCAATATAGCTTTCAGGATGACTGTTTAGCACCTGGATAATATTTCTATTAATGCTTTCCAGAATGGAATTACTTTTTATTATCCATAGAGTATAAATAGTTCCCACTGATAATAACTAGAACTAGTCCTTTGTCAGCAATCCTACTGCCTAAACTTGTATAACTGCATTTTTTAACCTAAATATAAGACTTGATATTTCAGCTTTTTTATTTAGGCCCAGAAGTTTGGATATGCCCAAGTTGTTAAGCATTTTCAAGCTTGTTTCAATAGCCTATCAACCAGCCCTTCCAACTTTGTGGCACTTACTACTATCTGACCCACATGTAGTCTTTTACAATTTGCAAGGTGCTTTTCATCCATTATATTTGATTTGTTCCTTACAAAACCTTGTGAGGTAGGCAAGATATGAAATCTGCACTTTATAGATAAGTTAGCTGAAGCACAGCAGGAACTGAGTGGATGGGATCCTTTTTCTACTCCATTGAGCCTCTTCTTGTATATTGTCTTCATCCAAGTCCTTGATAGAAATGTTGAAGAGGCCCTCCAGAGGCCAGGCTGACGCTAAATTCTCAAATAGCACTGATTGGTACAGCAGTTCAGCAGGTCAGTTCCACCAAACAGTATGATTATCCAACCCATAGGTTGCCATGCTGTCCAAAAGGATGGTACAAGAGACAGTCACCTGACTACATAAATATTAATACTAGTCCCATGGGAAAAAAGCAAATGAGGGCTGGCTACCAAAAAAGTTATACTTGTCTACATACACAAAGGACTATCATACCAACTGCTTTACAAAGCCAATCTCCCTCTCTCCCAAAACCCCTATGGGGCCAAATTTTATTAGTCTTATGACTCTTCGCACATCCTATCCCACACTGTAATTGCTTATATACATATCTCATAACTAACTTCAAGTCATTCATCCTTAGAACACCCAGGACTCAGTCCACTGCTGTCCATGTAGGAGGCACTCAACTTGGTAAAAGATAAACCAATATTCAAGTAAATGTTCTTCCAACAGTATCTGGCCCCCCTCCAAAACCAAACTTGTGACTAAAAAAGGCACAGACCATTGCCACATTCCTGCCAATATGACTGATTAAAATGTCCTTATAATTGGCTTAGTGACAATTTCCAGCAGGTGCTGAGACTTTTGCTAGTTAAACCAGCTTTCATTGGATTGTTTTTTCTCTGTGTTTTGACCGAAAAATAAAGACAGGTTCTCTAACCATCAGGATAGGATGCATGAAATAGGGCTACTTCTTAATGTCAGTCAATCAGTAAGGAAAATACATGATCTAGAAAACAAAACATGTTTGTAGGTGTTCTAAAATAAAGGAAAAAGGAGTAACAAACAAGAATATAGTGCTTTACCATTTACAAATCTTTCACATACATTCCATTTGACCCTCACAACAACCCTGTGAGGTAGGCAGCACAGATATTCTTCTCATTTAACAGATGAGGAAAATGAATCTCAGAGCAGTGAACTAACGTTCCCAAGATTCTACAGTTAGTAAATAATTTGTATTAATATCAGTCTTTGGCCTAAAAATTCAGCACCCAACCTCCCCTCATACTTGCCCTACCTACTTCACAGGGATAATGAAGATACAACGAATTCAAGGCTAGAAAAATACTTTGAGGGAAAAAAGCACTATATAATTATACCCGCAAATTATAATTTTCCACGATATATGGCTCATTTCCCTTTCATCCCAACTTGTGTGTGAGCCCAGAATTTTATCTTGCCTGTTCTTTGCTCAACTAAGCAACTAAATAGTATAGGGGAACAGTGTGATCCTGTTTAAAGTTATATAAATTACAGTCAGGGTAATTGCTATTACAGTAAATTGAAAATAGAAGACCAATGTGCAAGTAGGACCCGCTGAAGCACAGAGCAAGCAAGGCAACATTGTCAGATAGGGTATGATTGCATAGAAGGAAAACGTGGTATCAGGGTTCGAACTGGCGCACACACCGTTATCTAAGGCAAAGTGGTGGCAAAGAAGAATTATTTGTCCCACATGATATAAACAAGCAAAAGATTCACGGGAACCCATCCACTCAGAAGCATCTGTCACACAGATATCTCCAGCTGCCCACAGAGAATACAGTGTCATCTTCATTTTAAAGCATGACTGTACCTGTGCTCATATCCTGAACTAAACCAAGAAACAGCTTCATGCTAACCTTCCTTGGCTAAAATAGAACCAGTACCATCAGAAACTCTTTTAAGGTAATGAATTAGATGGCTGTGTTTAGAATTTTTTCAGGGTTCACTTTGGATTCTCCTGCTTTTAAGACCCAAAGAAAGTTATATTGCGTTTTTATTGGTGATTCTAAGTATATATGTTTATAACAGTTAAAGTGTAATAGGTGAATTAAACATATTAAAAGAGTTCTATAGCATCTGTTCAGAAAAGATTATATACTATACAAACTATTCAAGTCATACAAAACCATTTTTTCAGTGTCTTTTCAACTGAGAAGAATCCTATTCAGCACGCTTCTCTTCCTGAGGTGGTTCATACTGAGCAAGCTATAGGGCAAAGACAGAGTAGTTTAGGTGAATTTTAATTCTATATTGGGTAAAAAATTTAATAGTAACAAAACGAGTTAACTATTATTCAATTTAATTATTGTAAGTTTATATTAATATCCTATCCTTTTTAAAACTATTCAAAAAATATTCAATGATTTAAGATTTAATACAAGTAAACCTAATGAAGGCTCTTTTTACATAAATTTTTACCATTTCTAGGAAACTAAGATTTAATTACAATTCATGGCTACAGTGCTGAAATACTTGACATGCAATAATCTATATCTTCCCAAAGATGTTGTGGTTTATAATAAGGAATTTTCTTCCCCTCCTCCAAAAGTTTACTGAATTTTCTCCTAAAAAGTAGAGAAAAAGAATTATGTGACATATGAATCTAGCCAGTCAATGAAGAGCTGCTAATATCTTTGACTTACAAGGTGTCCAAGAGTTAACTGGCATTTGCACATTGTGGAATCTTGGTAATTTAAGATACTGCATTTTCTTTTATGTTAAGTTGTGGGAGAACACTAGGCTAAGATTTGAGTAGTTCCATTTTAGCTGTCAAGAGTTGTTGAGAAGATAAAACACATGAGAAATGCCTAGAGTAATGTAAAATGCAGAGTGTGGTGAAACCCCAAAGACTTAGAGTTGACTGATCTGAAATTTATGAAAATTCTCACAGGAGTTTAAACAAAGAAAAAAACTTTAACACTAGACAAAATTAAGTGCAAACAAAATTTACAGAGGTACATTAACACATTACAGGGCCTCCACATAAAACTAGCAATGGCCCTGTCCTGACCTACTTAAATCAATTGCTTAAGACTCAGAAATCTCCATTTACTTTTATAAGCAGCATTAACCAGTGTTCTCATCTTCTTGTTGATGCACATTTCTAAGAACCTCTTGACCACACTTGGCTGTCCTATTTATAATTTATCTGTGGTTTTATAAAAAGGGCATCCAGTCAGCCTTGCAATTAACTGAGATTGATATTCACCTTCCTCCCTCCCCTACTGTCCATTTAGTGATCATATCATCACTAAAGGTGAACTTGTTTATAACATGAATTCTTTTTAAAAATTTACCTTTGTTTTCAGTTTTTTATTTTCTTCTACAATAGCTTCATATTTCTCTTTCATTTCTGCCAATTCTAGGCGAAGCAGCTCTATTTCTGGATTTTCTGGAGTAGCAGCTCCTAAGTGATGCTTTAAAAAACTAATATCAAAGTTAAGAATTTACTTGAGCGGAATGAAACTAATGAAATAACCCAGAGTAGCATCAATATCTCTGATCAGAGTCACCCCACCCTACCACCCTTATTTCCCCAGACAGCATCATCCAAAACCTCAAAGGAAATACTTTTTCAATAATCAAAAGTATTTTAAAGGTTATTATCTGTGTGAAAAAATAAGAATTCCAAAAATAAGGCCTTTTTCTGACTTGAAAGATGAAAAGGATACTCCAAAGCACTATTAGGTTTCTCTGGTTCTTCATATAAGGCTACCAATACTGCAAATCAAAAAGCAAAAAAAGCAACAATTAAAGTCTTAAATTTGAATGGCTGAAATTGTATTCCATAACCCAGTGTATATTAAGTGCCTATTATATGCCAAGCACATTGCTAGGACTGTCTATGGTAAACAAGACAGACATGGTCCCTAATCTCAATGAATTTACAGTCTAGTGCAAAAGCAAGGAACTAGACAAAAAAGAGTATCAAGGGACAATACAAGATAACGGGTTATGGGAGCACATTGGAAGATCACCTAACTCAGCCTAAGGGTACGAGGGAAGGCTTCCTAAAGGAAGGGAAGTAAGACCAGAGACCTAGGTGATGAGGGTTGCACATAAAATGGGAAGGGCAGGAGGCAAGTGAACAACATATTTAGGAACTGAAATTCAAGTGTGGCTAGATGGGAGTTTTGAACCATGTGGCAGGAGTATCCACTGTCAGTGATTTACTGAAGAAGCTGGAAGGGTGGCTGGGGGCAGACTAGAGAGGATCCTGCAAGTTCTGCTGGACTCTGATCCTAAGAACAAAAGGCACATAAACATTTTCAGCAGGAGAGTGACAGGATCACTCTTCACTGCTGTATGGAAAATCAACAAGTGGGACACCCACAAAGGCAGGAAGAGCAGTTAAGAGGCTAATGTAATCACACGTTGAAAACGACAGTCACCTGCACTAGAGTGACAGGGGTGGAAATAAGGCAGATAAACTTAAGAAAAATTTAGTAGAGAGTGAACATGGCTATGGTAATTACTGAAAAATTTTGAATTCAAAATGTTCTTCAGGAATGAAGTTTCATACACAACTTGCAAAACAACCACCAATCAAAAACTTGACCAGTAATCAACATGCTCAAATCAATATTAAAACATAATACTTGAGTGATTTCATATCCAATAGCTCATGTCAGCAATACCTTGCTCACCTTCTATTGAACAAATTCCTCCTAGGATTTACTACTCAGATAAAAATCGCTCTAAACCAGTGCTTAACTTTTTTTGTGCATGGAACCTTTGAAAAATCTGATAAAAGCCAAAAATATGTAACTACACACAAAAAAATGCATATCTAGACCCCAAGTTAAGAACTCCTGTCGTAAACCAACTTACATGCTTCCCTTTTATTTTTTAGTTTTAATAACTCATCAAAATAATACAGACAGTATGGTAAAACTCAAATGGGCAGCTATTGTACTTTGAACAACTTGAATCGAGTTCTGATGGTTACTCTTCATCTCTCTAAATACACTTGCAACACTATTTTTTTGAGAAATTGATGTTTCCACCACTACTCTTCTCCCCTTTTTCCATGTTACTGTACCCTTTAATTCCTGTACTTACTACCTTTTTCTTTAAATTATATGCTCAAACCCGTTTCTTCCATTAATTTCTGATCTCCATTGAGTCCTAATTTTATAAGACACGAATACTCTTATCCTTTCTTCCTCTTCTTCCCCCATCCTATTTCTTTCAACTTTTAAATTTCTGTCAGTGGTACTTACAAGGTTGATAATCACAGAACATAATGTAAATGTCAAGTTTCCTGTGTTTTTCTATAGATGGAATATACTTCCTTTTAATCAGACAAGAAAACTGTATACCCGATGTTCCCCTTTTTGCCTTAGCAGCCAGGATTTTGAGAGGTTGGTACAGTGCTCAAAATAACTAAAATACTTCTTCCAAATGACTTATCATCTTTATGTTTAGCCATCCAGTCTTACAGTGTTTTAATGTTAGAAGCAGTTTCAAATCCTCTTGGAAATAAGCTAGATAAAAATTATAAATTAAATCTATGTAAAGTACCTAGGTTTGAAGCTGAAAATCAAATTTTAAATAGATCCTATCAGTAGATAGTATGTTGTCTGATGTTTAGAAAAATGGAAATCTCGGGAGGTTGAGGGTTAGATACCAGTTAGATATGAGCAAGGGAAAAGAAACCTCCAATGGTTTCCAATCTCTCATTAAGGAAAATCCATGTATGGCCACAAGGCTGTATATCTTCAGTTACCTCCCACAACAGTCACTTTTCTGCCCTTTACCATTCTTTCACTCACTCCATCTAGCCACTCTCCTCTCCTTACACTTCCTGGAACTCTTAACATCACATACTATTTCATTCAGGTCTCTGCTTAAATGTTACTTAAGAGAGGCCTTCTCCCCAGCCATCTCCCATACAAAAGAGCATACCCATCACTCTTTATCCCTTACTTTGGTATGTTTTTATTCATAAGACTACCAGCTGACACTGTGTATTTATTATGTCTCCCCCAACTACAATATAAGCTCATTTAAAGATGGGAATTTTTGGGCCGGCCGAATGGCTCAGTTGGTTAAGAGCTCGCTCAAGAGTTTGAGCTCTGAGCAACAGCGGTTCGAGGCCAGCCCGAGCTGAGCAGCCGCTAAGCTGCCAATAGGTAGCAGGATGGCTCAGCTAAAAAAAAATTTAAAAAAAAGATGGGAATTTTTTTCCACTACTGTATCTCCAAGTGCCTAGAACAGAGACCTGAATAAAATGGTTAAACAAATGAAAGAAATGAACTTGTGGAGTTTTTTTGAGGGGAGTGGGTCAATGAGATTCTAAGTCTCTGTGACACTTCAGAAACAACAGAGCTCAGTGCTTTCACCGAGTAGTCCCTTAATGTTTATTGAAACTTATTTGCAGAGATAGGGAAACTATTACTAAACCCAAGGTAAGTAGCAATTCAAAATTACCAGCCCATGCTTGGGAATTCAAAGGCCTGCTTTCTGCTAAGACGCCAGAGTTAGTTCTCCCATAATTTTCTCCTAACCTTTGTTTCTGGCCAAAAAGCAGTTACCAAATTATTTCCCAGACAGTTACTGTTCTCATGTGGACCCAGGTCCTCATCCCTGCTAGCTTTTCTACAGCCTTGAAAGTCCCGGCCAACTCAATGACACATACATAACAGGCATTCAAATTAACTGCTGAACTAATGAAATAAGCAGTGCCCCAACTATCTCTTGGAACTCTCCAGCTTCAAGCACCTTACTTAGATAACTTGAACCTTGGAGGAAAGAGACAGTTTAACAGCTTCCATTTTAAAAAGTGAAAACAACATAACCATTTTGATGTACCCTCAAATTCCTTAAACTGTAATTCTACTTGCATTGTGAAATCCTCAGAGTAGGAATTGATACAGACTATGAAACCGGGGTTGAAAAGCCACAGCCTGACTATGAATCGCGCCTGCGTTGGGGGTTAGGCTCACTTAGCTACTTCATAGCGCGCTTTCAAATCGGTAAATTTTCCCACTTGCCCTTTGTTCGAGGTTAAACGTTTCTTAGGAGTCTGAGGACTCCGCAGAAACTAAAGCGGGAGGAACAGGGATCTCAATGTCTTTAGCAAACATGCTCACTGCGGCTGCTCGAGGCTAAGCAACGGAAGTTGGAGAGACTTTGTAACAGCTGCAAGAGTTTCAATCCCGACCGGGAGAGTGGTAGCGTGAGTGAGGTTACCTGACCCGGGCGGTGTCCGGCCGCCCAGCGTACGCCGGTCCCCGCCGAACCCCGAGGCCCACCTTGCTGGACCCCGGACAGGTCCCACCACTACCCGCTTCGTCCCCACGCCACGGCTCATCAGGGGCGCAGCCCCGGGGAGCACGACAAGGGCACGAGGAAACCTCTCCTAGCCCATGCTCACCCTTGGTCAGCGTGTCCAGCACCCCCGACTTCTCCAAGTACCTCCGGAACTGCTCGCGCTTCGAGTCGGCGGCCTGAGGAGACACGGCGGGTCAGTGGCCGAAAGCCGGGGGCCGGAGCAGGAAGAAGGCGCTGGAAGTCCGGCAAACCCCGCCTCCGCCTCGCTACCTCAGGCCCCCCAAACCTGCGCGCGCGCCCCCAATCCCACCCGGAGCCGACCAGCGGCTGGCTACCGCCCGCACGCCCCCAGCCACGCCGCGCCCCCCTCACTTTGTAATGGGCCATAGTGACAGCGGCAGCGGCGTCGCTGGCGCCGGAGACCGTGGCTGGCGGGCTCTGAGTAGCACTGCCCATGCGCGAAAGGCCGCGCGCGCCTGCGTACTTGCGAACCACGGTCCGGGATGGCCGGGGTGTGGCCTGTTTTCATGGCGACCAGGACGCTCTAGATGCCCAATAGTGGGCTGAACCGAGGGAGGTTGCGTACGCCCGCCCATCTGGCTATCCGAGACTCACCTCTTTCCTTTTCCGGTCCCTGTAGCGATTCGTTTGCTCAGCAAGAGGCGAGGTTTCAGTTAACTCGAGACATGTGTTCAGGTGGGGCCAAAGATGGGCGTGGCGCCCAGGGGCGGGGCCTACGGAGCCCAGGAGCACTACGACTGCTGCGGCCGGGAAGGATGTCCCGACACCGGTAGTGGGCGAACCTGTCTCCACTGGTACTTCGGAACCTGTGGTAACCTATGTGTGCTAGCTTCTTGGCTGTCATCCTGAAAAAGTGCCCGGACTGACTGACGTAGGGCGACCTTTGGATTTCCAATGGCTTCAGTAGTGTGTTTAGGATTGTATGTTTCGGTTCTAGCATTTACGTTTTGAGTTTACTTGTTTTGTGGCCGACTTGATGTGGGTCTCTGTAGAGTGAACAGTAACGTGCTAATAATAGCTAGCACTTTTGAGCGCTTATTGTGTAGCCAGGCAGTGTCTAAAACACGTGTTTCTTATTTTAATTTTCACACTATACCTGTGGGGTAGGTATTGTTAGTAAAGTGGCGAGGTTAGATGACCAGTTAGTAGTAGAGCCAAGATTCCAATTTGGGCACCAAATTCACGATGCTATAAACTGGTCAAAGAAAGCCACCAGTCTTTTTAAGATTTTATTTACTAGATAACATTATGATTATATGAAGACACATCAGATTGCAGTTTATAAGGGCACTTAGCCAAGTCCCAGGAACAAACAAAATTTAACCAGTGTCTAGAAATAAAAGATCAGTAACTAAAAAGAGAAATTATATACATTAAAAAACAATCTACTAAGGCTGCAGTTCCTTCAAGGTAAAACCTGGTTTCAATCCATTTAGCCTGTGTTCTGAGCGTATGATTTTCCAAAATCAGTTTTCACAAATTCTGAAGGGAGCCCGTGAAAAACTAATCCTGATTTGGTAACTATATGTCTTTGATTTTAAAACTACCCCTTCACAATTCAGAATTTGAGCTGTTTTCCCTTTTTTGAAATGAGTTTGCAGTTGTCCATCTTAAGGTGGTCTTTTGAGCTGTCCTTATCTGTTCTGTCTATGCTCCGCCACCACTAGGCTGCTTCTATAATAATATATGCAGAATGTCTAAAATTCAACAGCTGTTCAGATCTGAAGGTCTGTGGGAGCCTGCCTACTAATGAGGTTGTCATTAACACTAAATGATTTGGAGGACAAGCGGTAGGATTATTGCAGGTTGTGACCAACTCAGATCCACAGGACAAGTCTCCTGAAGAACCAGGATTGTCTGGAATGTAAGCTGGTTGAAAGTCCCCTTGTAAAGGAGAATGGCTCTGATTGTGCCCTCTCTGAACTGGCCCTTGAGGTTATCTTTAGGAGGGTACGCCCAGTTTTCGTCTTCTATAGAGGGACTCCATGTAGCACGAAGTCACCTCGGTTTCCCAGTGCTGTTAGCTGGCAAGGAGAAAGCTGTCTGGGGTGACCGCCCCATGTTCAGATCTGTAGTAAAACCTGGACTAGAACAGTAACCTCTAGAGTATTGGTTCCTTTTGCTGTCTTTGCCATCAGTTTCTCTTTTTTCCCTTAACTGGTTACCATCAACTTCTTTTCCAAATACTTTATGAGTGTCTTCATTAGTACTTGAGCTGATATATTGAATATGACTAAGTGTGCACATCTCATTAAAAAGCACAGTTTCCTGTTGATCCAGAATGCATTTTTCATCATTTCCATTGTGATTGTTAGGATCTGCCTGAAATGCAGATGAATTTAAACTAGGGTACACTGCTGTGTGTGTTTCCTTTTCCACTAACAGATTATAATCAGGTGCAGAAGACAGTCTGCTTCAGTGAATTTGCAGATGTGCTCTGATATTTGGCAAGATTTTGTTTTGACTTATTCGCATAGAATTCATTATGCTCATCCTTTGATTTATATTGTCCCCAAAGCCCTCTTTTAATCTTTTTAAAGCCTAGGTGGAAAATTTCTAGAACATTTAAGAAAAGTGAAACAGTGGTATGGATTGCATAAATAATAGAAATATTGTCTTTTCTGTTGGTCTTGAGACAAAGCAATCAGTTATATTTGGACATGGGTGGCCATGGCATTTAAATAGAGGCTCTAAATGACATCCATATAAAAGATATTGTCCAATCATTAACCCAACTTCAACTACAGAGCGAGCTAAAATGTATATCATATAAGTGCAAAGCAAGGTTCCCGAGTGGAACTTTGTTTAGCTTCCTTTGCTCCAGCTGATAAAGTTCTTACTCCAATATCCTCTGATTCCCAGATATTTCAAACTCTACCCCCTCCAGTTCTCCTCTCAGTTGAGCTTTCTCCCTCTTCCTCTCTTTCTCCAGAGCTCTCAGTCTGTACAAAGCATGACCCATGTAGACCAGGGGTGGTGAAGACACAAATATCACCTGCAGAACCCAGTATCTAATGAGGGAGATAGGAAAGGCCTGATCATAGCATACATTTCTGCAGCCAAGTTGTTCTGTATTGCAGATGAAGCCAGCCTGCTCATCATTCCAGACATTTCCAGCTGCTACACCCAGAACAAGCATTCGAAATATGAACAGGATGGTGAGCCAGATCTTTCCAGTCATGGTGGAGTGGATGTGTACTTCCTCCAGAATGCCTCCAAGGAAATTCCAGTCTCCCATGTTTATTTAGTCCGCCATCTTAGGTCTGAACCCCATCAATTAGAAGGCAGATAAATTCTTCCATTCTGACAAGTGTGCTATTTCTTAAAGCAAACCTATGGCCAAAATACGAACAAAGCATCACTCTTTCAGAGTGCTGATTGCTTTACTTTTTCCCTAGAGTTGTAATAATCTGTTCCCAAGAATATATTTAAGATGTCAGAAGCTTAAAAATCACTTCTGTTTAGATCTCAATGCAATGGAAAAAACATGATACCTGGGGAGGGGTGTTTATAAACGCTATGAAAAATAGAACTGTAGGATTCCCTATAAGAAAGGAGTCTTCTTAGCTGAAGTTTGTTTTATTTTTTTAAACTCAGAGCTTTTGGAGAGGTTCCTAAAACTATTGATTTGCCCTTAACAAACCTATTTATTAAGATTATTTTATATAAAAGTTATAACCAAAGTCAATGACTTTAAAATCTCATTTATACACAAAGAAAAATGAATGTGTTTCATTTCATAATTCAGTAAGATACAGCATTTAATGAAACCAGAGGAAACATCTGGCTCTTGCTATAGGAATTCAGATTCGTTTTTTAGTCCACATTTAAATGTCTAAATTCTGGTTTCTTCATGACATCTTTTGAGCATTTTCAGAAATCATTTCAGTATATACTTATGAATATTTATGAAATTCTTACACTTTGCTATGAAAAATATTGTAATTTTCTTTAGTATTAAAATCTGCTGATGTATTTTAATTCTTACTCTATTTCGTACCTATCATTTATACAGCCCACCTCCTATAAATTAAAAGGTGCCATTAGGAGGCTTAGACAAAAAGTAGCTCCAAAGCTGGCTTAAAATAATTTTTTATTGCCCAGGATATTTTTTTTCTTGTGGCTTGTGGTGGTTTTCTTGTTTTCTTTTTTAATAACTATAAATTCAAGCTTTGGAAAGCTTGCCTTTTTGTCTTGAAAAACAACAATGAAGCTTTTATATCATTTGCTAAACTGATCTTGTTTTAAGAGAGAGATGGTAGTTATCTTGCAAGAGTAAAATTTATACCATGAATGATGCAGGTCTAAGTCTGGTGGTACTAAAAGGAGACAATAGCATTGTTGACAAAATTATCCGCATTTGCGGAAAAGAAACCCTTGCAAATTTCTAAACAACAGTACACTGTTAGGAAATTCTAAAGTGCCTTACAGGCCAAAAAGGGAATGAGGTTAGTCAAGTGCTTCAACAGAGTTTGAAAATACTGGGTTTGAGGGCTGGCCAAGTGGTGCATTGGTTAGGAGTTGGCTTGGGACGCCAGCTCTGAGCAGCAAGGCCCCGGTTCGGATCCCACATGAGGGCCATTGACACTGCCCTCTACAGCTAAGACGGTGAACAACAGCTTGACCTGGAGCTGGGCTGCTGTGAGTTGCCGGCGATGGCATAGGCTGCAGTGGGATTGGCCAGCAGCAGGCATGAGCTTTCGTGAGCCACCATGAGCCACGGTCCAATGGCCGGCCAGCAACTGCCTCAGCCGGGAAGAGCGCAGTGATAATACCAACATGGGCCAGTGAGGCGACATCCTCCACAACTAGACTGAAGAACAAAAGGACAGCAACTTGTCTGTTCCCCTT
>NW_017731360.1:728863-753791 GCF_001890085.2 Hipposideros armiger | reverse complement strand
GAGAGAGAGAGAGAGAGAGAGAGAGAGAGAGAGAGAGAGAAAGAAAGAAAGAAAGAAAGAAAGAAAGAAAGAAAGAAAGAAAGAAAGAAAGAAAGAAAGAAAGAAAGAAAGAAAAGAAAATAATGGGTTTGAGATTTACTGGAGCTCGGATATGTAAAAATAGGGTTGTAAGTTGGTCAATGCTTACAGTGGTCTCAAGTTCACATAAACTACTGTGACAATATACCACAGGTCACACACACTTTTCCAGGGGCTTTCTTTCCTTCTGTTGTAAATTTTTGTCATCTTAAAATGAACTCCAAAAATTCTCAAATATCTTGTACTACCAGGATGTTTTTAAATATTTCTTGAAATACATGGAACATTGGTGTGGTGGGGGTATTATAGAAATTTTCATTGTAACAGTATTTGACCTATTTAAGACATGTTGCTTGCTCTTGTGGAGGAAGCAATGGGGCAAGTTATAATTTACATGCTTGGATTATCAGCCAGTAGGGTTTATATTAAGGTTGATATCCTGGGATATCTAAGAGGAAATATATCCCAAAGGAAAGGAAAAAAGAATGATATTTTCACTCAAAATATAAATGTGTGTCTATATCCCTTACAGAAAGGGAAATGTTATACAATCAAACAACAATGTTGTGATACTATAGCTACAAGATATGTTCATCACAAAAATCCTATGAGGTAAGTATGTTGCTTCCCTATTTTACAGTGAGGAAACTGAGGCACACCTTAATTATCCAAGGTCACAGGGCTAGAACCGGCATTCACATTCAATCAATGTGGCTTTCAAGTCAGCCCTTGTTTTACTAAACTGTTATTTTTCCTCATTAAGCATATTTGAAATTTGCATGAAAGAGATATTAAGAAATCACGTTTTCTCTTAAAAAGTTTAGTTATTTAAATAGTAATCATTTGGATTTCTTAAATAACCGGTTCTAGAGTATTTTTTTAAAGCTTTATGCAGTTAAAAAGACTTGCAGAAGCATCAACCTTCTAAAATTTAGTTGTATTCCTGAGACAGAGAAAATTTCTACTTGATTTTACGATGTTGGCAATAATATACTCTCAGACCCAACAATGCAAGGCACTTAGTGTAAGCACATATTATTCATGATAGTAATCATAACTTGAAAACACCCCCAAATAATTATCAATACAAGAAAGACTATATTGTACATAATAAATAATAGTACATCCAGAGTATGGTACTATGCAAACAGTAGAAATTATAAATATATGCTAATATAAAAAGACATTTGATATATTGTTTCAGTAACATTCAGGCTATAAAATAGAATGGTATGGCCCCATTATTGTAAACTTCCTTGTATGTAGAGATGCATACAAAAAAGCCTAGAAGGATATTCTTCAAAATGTTAACTGATAGGATGGATTTTGGACAGGAGTCCACCATCCGCATAGAATGTTGGCATTTTGAATACACCTGCTTTTCTTTACACCAAAAATGTTAACTGATTATCTCTAGGTAGTGTGATTACAATTGACTTAATTTTTTTATTTATCATGAGCACTTTTCTATCAGAGAAAGAAATAAAAGTTTGTTTGTTTTTCCTTAAAGGGCATAGTGTTTCCTGAAAGAAAGAGCAGTATCATTTCACTACAAACCTTAAGTTCTAAGGCTTTCATAGCAAGTGACAGGAAGACTGCATACATAGATACAGTACTATAGAATTCAAAAGCAAAAGATAAAACATTTTAAATGACTTAGTTATTGAAAACACAGAAATTAACACAAATCTTTCTTAGTTTAGATAAACCTGAAGCAAATCATGCTTAGAAGTTCTACCACGGTTGTCTTCAACTTTGTTTTCTGAGTTTGTCCCTTTGCAGGCAGGTGTAGAGCAGATTCGCTTCAGCTCCATGCAGTGAATGGGTCAGCCATCGGCTGAAAACCATTTCCCTTTCAGCCCTTTCTTGCTTCTGAAACAGTGCTGTCCAAAAACCTTTCTGCAATGATGTTGAAATAGACTCTGTCTGCACTGTCCAATAAGGCAGCCACTGGCCAGCCACATGTAGCTATGAAGCACTCGCAATGCGGCTTGTGTAACAGAGGAACTGAGTTTCTCATTTAATTTTAATTAAAATTTACAGACCTACCTGTGCCTGGTGGCTACTTTATTGAACAGCACAGATGAACATTACTTAACAATATTTCCAATCACAGCACAATTTAGAAGATTAAAGTTATGAGCCCCAAATTAAGCCAAGTAAATGGTTCATCTTTCATAAACAGATGTCAAATTTAAAAACCAGGAGATGTTTGTGTGCTTTTTTTTTTTAATGGTAATTTTGGCCACAGGGGAACCCAATAAGATAATCACTGTTTTTGGTCATGTGAACAGTGTTTCTAGTACCAAAAAAATATTTCTGATGAGACAATAGCTTCTAAGTCATCAGTCTTAATAATCAATGAGTCATGTCCGATTTCATAGTTAGATGAATCCTGTTGCTCTGTCTAGTTTTCTATTATTAATTATGTTATCCTTCAGGTCATTAAATGTCTCTCCTCAGAGCTCGTGACCTGGTAGATTGGCCATGGCAGATGAATATTTCTTCATCTCCCAACTAATAGCTACTTTTCAGATTAAGTGAAAACATTTCATCAGGGGAAAATTTATAGTATGTATGTACACTTATACTTTCGTATTTGTATGTTTTGTATTATATAAATTACATATGTGTAATATACATTATTAATAAACTTGAAAAACACTAAGCCTCTTTAGTAGTCAGAGAAATACAATTAAAATGAAGTATTTTTTAACTATCGAAATATCAGTTTTCCAAAGATTTATGATACCTGGTTTTGGCAAAGGTATGAGAAAACTGTTACTCTCATATACCATAAGAATAGAAATGCACACAGCTATTATTTTTAAATGTATTTAAAGTCCACCAATGTTAACCTGCAGTGACAGGGATAAAGGAAAATATTTAGTGGTTCAAAAAATAATAATGCTGAAAGCTCTTTACAAAAGACTGAATGGAAAAGTAAAAAGTGTACATAGTTGTTTTAAAAAAAAGGAGCTTTAAACACGTTTACTTTCTATGAACTTTTTAATTTAAGTTATAGTAAATTAATAAACATGTCAAGTTTTTAAAAAGGCAGTTTAAATGTATCAAAATTAACAGCATTTCTGCTTCTAGGTGCTTGAAATATTCATTCAGCAAAACATACTCGAAGACACACTGAACTTGCACTTAGCATTGTTGGTAGTAGCATAAAATCAGCAACAACTTAAGTGTCCACTAGAGGAATGGTTAAAGAAACTACAGTACATCTGTATCATTCAACAACTCAAAGAATAAAGCCATCTATCTATCTCTGTTTAGTAACAGAGAAAGATCTCTACGTCACATTATAAAGCAAGTTACGGAACAATATATGAAGTATGACCTCATATATCCTGGACATAGTGTGCACCAGAAAGCCAGTTCCAGGTTCCTTGGGACCCTAGAGAAGCTATTAGAATCTTAAACTAGCAGTCCAGAGAATTGTCTTTTCCTACAAGGTATTTCTACCATTCCTGGTGCACCCACAGAAATGTTTATTTCTATACTCCCATGATACACTTAACTTTCAGTATTGGAAGGCCAATATTGTTAGACCAGTAGGGGAGGAGAGCATGGGCTTTTAAAGTCATTACCAATCTTTAAATTTTGCCCCCTCATAGATGAGTTACTTGAATTCTTAAAGAGTATTCATGTCCTCTCTAAGATACAGGGTAATAGCCACCTTTCTGGGTTGTTAAATAGATTAGCATAACATACCGTATTTCCCCATGTATAAGATGCACCCTTTTTCGAAAAATTAGGGGTCTAAAAACTGGGAACGTCTTATACAGTGGTTGTATGAGCGCAAAAAACAAGCACGAAAAAAGCGGGAAATGCAAGTAAAAAAATCTACAAACCACTGTATAAGACATACCCAGTTTTTAGACCCCAAATTTTTCGAAAAAGAGTGTATCTTAAACATGGGGAAATACATAAAGCACCTCAGTGATCTATCTACTCAATGATCAAAAGTGATTACCAATAGTCTGACACAGGTATGAAAAGTTTTTATTATCTGCTATCAAGCAATTTCTACAATGTATCCTCCAAGGAGAGCAAGTCTCTTAGAGGATACGTACATGCACACCATAAGCCTGGGAAAGACCCAGTCTGGTTTTTATTGCCCTTCCCTTTTCTCTCTTTCTCTTCCCTCCCCATGCATTTAGAAGCACCTTGCTTAAACCCCAAGTCCTTTTGTTAGCCGTCTTTGCAACTGATGACATCAGTGGTGTTTTGCCTTCTTTTAAAAATTGTTAGCATTAGCTGGGACTGCTCTGTTTCTTTATAGAGTTCCCCAGGTGTTTTTTTTTCCCCAGATGACTTTTTTTTTAATAACTGGTTTCTATGAGGAGCAGGTCAGTTTGCTGGGGATAGGAAAATATTGAAAAACACAGCAAATAAGACACAAGCTAAATAGGCTGCAATTGCTATCCAAAACCGTGGATCTTTCAGCAGTGCCTTATCAAAGCAGCTAAACACAGTGTAGCCTATGGACATTCCAGCAAATCCACCTGCAATGTGAGCTGCAAAGGACACCTTGGGAGAAAAAATGAGAAGAAGAAGAAAATGCTAATTATATATTCCAGTTGCATCTCTCTTACTAACCAACAAATACCATCACAGTCACACAAGATTCTTCAAAGTCTGAAGAACAAGGAGATGAGGCAAAACAGACACAAAACTATGTATGCACAAAACATATTCTAAAACATGCAAAGCTAAAACATGTCATTTCACCAACTCTGAGTACACAAGACAGAGCCATTGTTTCTCATTCTTGGTCATCATCATATTTTGGATGGTTCTCTATAGTGCCAACCAAGAGAACAGAGTTAGGTTGCATGAGGGATCTCTATAGGAGCATAAACGGATCCCACATAAAATGTCAGAATGAAAACATAGGTAAATACATACACACAAATACTTAAGCACCAATTGCCAAATTGAAAGACTAATTCCAACAAAGTGAAATCTTTGTCAATTTTCTTTACATTATAAATTCATCTGGACCCAAATTGGCATTGCTGTGTTCCAGTGTGTTTTATTTTCTGTGGGCCTGAAATCCCTTCTCTCCTATTCTGGCATTGCTGCCAGTAAGGCAGATGTAGACAAATAGAGCCAGTGGTCAGTGCCATGGGAGCTAAGTGGAAAGGACAACCCAAAAGTCTGATGTCCTCAGGAATTTTCTTCCAAATGGAAATTTGCCCTAAATCACAGAATTGTGGCCCTAGTTGATGACCTTTTTTAGCTATTGATATGATAGGTAAACACATTTTCATTAAAAAAATAATAAGCCGAACTCACCGGTGATCCATTTGCAGGGACAAAGAACCGTCTGTAGAGAGCAAATCCCACGTCTGACGCAACTAGAAGGAAAAACAACCTGATGAAGCCCCAAGGTCTCCATAACAGTGCACCAAATGTGTTTGGTTTCACTGTAATAACAATAGCAGCTAACATGTAGTAGACTTAATTGTGTGCCAGGTGCTGTTCATGTAAGAGCTTCACAGGTATTAACCTTGTATCATGAATCCTCACGAGGATCTTATGCAATCGGTACTATCATTATCCCATTTTGCAGATTTATTCACCCAACAAATATTTATTGTCTTCTACGTGCCGGGCACTCTTCTAGGAGATGTACAAACTGCAATGAACAGATCAGAGAGCCCTGTCTCAGACTATCTGACCATCTAGTTGTGGGAGGCAAGCAAACAAGTAAAATGTAAGGTGTGTCCAATGGCGCTAAGTGCTATGGAGAGATACAGAGGGAGGAAGGGGAATTG
The DNA here is from genome assembly GCF_001890085.2 of Hipposideros armiger. Taxonomy (NCBI): domain Eukaryota; kingdom Metazoa; phylum Chordata; class Mammalia; order Chiroptera; family Hipposideridae; genus Hipposideros; species Hipposideros armiger. The sequence goes on along the minus strand of NW_017731360.1, from coordinate 747,921 downwards.
GGGACGCTGGGATAGGGTGTGATTTTTAATCGAGTCAGGGAGGCTCTCACTGAGACTATGATGGCGATAAGGGAGCAAGCCATGCTGAAGTAAAAGTCTTCCACACAGAGAGCAGAGTAAGTGCAAAGGCCTTGAGGCAGGAATGTGCCCCGCATGCCTGAGGAATACTGAAGCAGTTGATCTGGCTGGATTTTCAAAGTGCAGTTTCTCCCAAGAGCAGCAGTAGCAGCAGCACCTAGGAATTTATTAGAAATTAAAAGTCTCAGGCCCACCCCAGACTTACTGAATCAGAAACTCTGAAGGGTGAGGCTCACAGTCTGTTTTAACAAGACTTCCAGGTGATTCCGGACTACAGGTAGGGATAAAGTAATAGATGATGAGCAGGGGACACACCATGGAGGGGCCTTATGGGTTACTGTAAGGACTTTGACTTTTTTTTTCTTTTTTTTAGCTGAGCCATCCTGCCACCTGTTGGCTGCTCAGCGGCAGCTCAGCTGGGGCCAGGCATCAAACCGCTGTTGCTCAGAGCTCACACTTTTGAGCGAGCTCTTAACCAACTGAGACCTTCTGCCAGCCCTAGGACTTTGATTTTTATTCTGAGTGATGGGAGGCCGTTGAAAGCTTTCGAGCACAGGCATGATGTGATCTAACTCATGTTTTTAAAATACCATTCTGACAGTTATATAGGGAATAGACTATATGGGAGCAAGGACAGGTGCAGGAAGACCAGCTGGATTACTGTTACTGCAGCATCCAAGTGAGGAATGATGGTGGCATTTTGTACATCAAGAAACCAAGAAACAGAGGTTAATAATTCCTTGCCCAAGGCCACACAGCTCAGAGGCAGGGACAGGATTTGCACCTTAAGCAGTCTGGCTCCCCTGTCACCCACCACACTAACTGCCTCTAATTGCCATCAGGAATCCTCAAGATGGGGCCAAGAAAGGGAATGAGTCCACATTCTCCAACGGAGCCCTGAGAGCCAGAACTTAGACATTCTTCGAATAAGTCAGATCTGTGCTGCAAAAAGGAGCCTGTGGGGTTTCTTGGCTTAGAAGGACTCCGTGCAGCACTTGGCAACACCTCATGCAGCTGTCACGTTCCAAACCCTCCCCCAATTCCCTCTGTTCTGCTTAGTGAGCCACTGTGACCGAGGAGATGGGAAGAACTAGTTCTTGCCTTTGGGAAAATAGCACCAGGACCACGTGTTCTGGCTCGTTTCCTTTTCAATCCTATATTGACATTAAAGTCACTGGGCAGGAATTGAGATGGAGGAAGTACTCAATATTAATTTAATTGGAAATGACTATTCCACAAAGTTCCAGATAAATGTGGCTGTATGGTATTTTCAATCATTTGCATTTCCTGGTCCAGTGTAAATAACAGAGAGAGATGGAACTAGGAAAGTATAAGAAAACCACTGCCAGAGAACAGGGCTGACTTACTGGAAACAGTTACTCTGGTCTAGTCTTCCAGGGTAGGAGGCCACCCCTCAAAAAACCTTTGTCACGTCAATATCTCCCTCTCTCTCTGATCGTGCCCACTTCCAACACCTCTGCCTGGCTCTTGGAGCTTCCTGGGGGAGTTTGCTTCTATTGTAAATTGCTGCAATCTCTAAACGGAGACATGTCATTCCACCTGAAAAGAAGATCTTCCAATAAACCGTATCATTGTCCTCACTAAAAACTTGATACTCATTTTAAAGAAGTTGACTATATGGGGTTTTTTGTTTGTTTTTTTTCCTGAAGGATGAAAATATGAGATTTCCTTAATGTTTTCCAAAGGGGAATCTCAGTTGCTTCATTATAAAACACATCCCACAAGTAAATGCTTAATGAAGGGAAGTCCTTAAGGCCAATTGTCCTTCACAATTTAAGAATACATTTTCCCAAGGAAACATGTTTAAAATTAAAATGTAATTATATTGTATTAACCTGGTGTGCATTGTAACTGTTCTTATTTTCAACAGTAGGTAAACTAGGCCAAAGAACTTTTGGAAATGGCACGTGCCAGGAAGTGGGGAGGGTTGATGGTTAGCGTGTCCTACCTCGGTTGGAAGGTTACAATAAAAGCACATCATTCAGTGACTTTATTACTTACCTCAAGAATGACATAACATTATATAAACTGTCTTTGAAGAAACCCTGTGCATGAGGAAATGGTTTTTACTCCAACACTGAAGAATATTAAGAGTATAAAAACAATTTCCCCATCAAGGATTTGAGGCTTATCTTATATTGGGTAATTATTCATAATTACCCAAAAGCAGCAGTTTGAAGACCCAGTTAACTTGTGTAACAACATTTTTCAGTCAGAGGACTTGTTTGTCCCTTGGTTCTGATTGTGACACTGTGAACAACGCAGGCGGCAGCCCTATTCCCACAACGATCCTCCTAACTAACTCCCAGACACTCCCTCCTTTCTGGGCTGACAACTTTTCCTCACTTCATGGATTTCTTACACAGAAAAAAAAAAAAAATCATATAGAGTATGGGATAGACTATAAACAAGTCACTCATTTTCTCTCGGGATGAAATATTGTTTTTACAGTTAAACTGTTTACAAACTAAATTCCTCAGAAGTAGTCGTCCCTGTTCCCACAGTGTCGCTAATTGAACTCTTGATACCAATTAGCAGCATCGTTTTTTACCACGTGGACAGCCAAAGCCTTCGGCTTTATAATGTGTCCCCTCTGTCTTGGCCTTCAAGTCTGACCCCACAGTCTGACCCCAGCGTCTGTCCTTCTCCACATACCCTCAGTGTGGATACAGCTTCGGCTGGAGCAGCTCCGGAAACACAAGTTACTGGCCCTGCCTGGCTTTGCTCATTTTCTTCCCCGTGTGGCCTGCCACCATCCAAAATCTACCCTGACTTTCTTCAGACTCAGTTAAAATTCCACCGCCTCTCTAGATTGAACACTCTTCCTAAACTCCTCTAGCACGTAATTCTCTACTGTAATTCTTGGAGTTGTCAGAAGCCATTAGTCATCTTTTAGCTCCCTGACCTCTCAGTTCCTTCTCCTCCGTTCCCATCTTTAATCCTCAGCCACCACTCCATGCTTATATCCTAGATTGTTTGGGGTTTTTTTTTCAATCTGGAAATTTAGAAATTGAGGAAGAAAGTAGATTATATCATTGGTTTTCAAGCTTCCCCTTTTCAGAAAAAATCATATACAGAATCCAATGTATGAACAAGAAAAACCCAATATATAAAACATAAATGAAGCTATTGTGGTTGAAGTAGATGGAGTGCCTAGAGCTCTACTCTTTTGACTCCCCCAACTTCAGAAAAAAAATAAAAGCAAAAACACATTATTGAGGCACCACTAAGACCCACCCACGAGGGTCTGTGAAAACTCCTTTTACACCTTTCTGCTTAGGCCTATGGAGCTGACAATTTTCTGATTAGGCTAGCAGTCATCCTAGATTTAGTGTTTAGGAAACTGAGACCTTCTGAAGGGTGAACCAATAAAATTGAAGATGTGAAGTGTTCACAAAACAAACTTACTTATAAGGATGATGATCAGTAGTCTGACAATTCCAAAGGCTGGGATCATTTCTCGAAAATTCTTGTAAAGAGATAAATAATAAGATAAGCTATCTATTTGCAAATGAAACATCCACCTACTCCCTCTTCATCTGCTTTTTCATTTAAAATCAAGTTTGAGTGTCAGATATTTGTAGAAAAAAAAAGCATTGGTGTAACAACCCAGTTTTCAAATGTATTTGGAGAATACAACGCTAGTGAACTTTGGAGAACAAAAATGAAACATGACATTTAATTCCATGATATAAACTAGGCACAATTTTATTATAGAAAATAATCTAAAAATAAATAATATAAAATCAACACTGAACATGAGATAGATGATAGATAGATAGATAGATGCTGTCAAACTAAGTCTGATGAAATATTTCCAAGTTTTTTTGTTTAATATTCATTTGATACTTCTCTGTCCTCTTTCTGGGTAGGAGTTAGGAAAGACAACTAAAATTTGAGTATTACCTTATTTTTTTTTAGATGATTTCAAAAATAATTTTTTTTTAATTGGGGAACAGTGTGTTTTTCTAGGACCCATTAGCTCCAAGTCAAGTAGTTGTTTCCATCTAGTTGTGGAGGGCGCAGCTCAGCAGCCCATGTGGGGATCGAACTGGCAACCTTGGTGTTATGAGCACTGCGCTCTAACCAACTGAGCTAACCAGCCTGCCCCCTCAAAAAATTTTTAAATGTTGGTGAAAAAAAGTTTAATTTTAGCTTTGAAAAATCTCAGTCCAGCCTGCAGTACCCCTGTGTGTTACTAGAGAACTGAGTCAGAAAGACATTTCCAGTGTAATCTATTGAGTTACTTCTCCCTTCTCTTTCAAGTTATTAACTCTCTTCCCAAGGATTAAAGATGCTGAGATAGCCATGTTTATTCTAAATCAATTATTTTCAAACTGTTGTGACCACAGCCTATAATAAGAAATAATTTACATAACAACCCAGTACACATATAAATCCAACAGTGCTTACTCTTATTACACATAATGCATACTGAATTTTTTTTCTTTTATTTTTGTTTAATTTTTCACAACCCTTAAACTGAGTTCACAACCACTGGTGATTGCAATCCAAAGTTTGAAAACCATTTTTCTAAATGACTTCTATTTTTGGAACAGTTTTATAACTGCTTCCTATTTTTCCTTCTACAGTATGTTTAAAGTATAAATATATAAATAAATATAAATAAAATATAAAAACTTTATATTTTAAAGTATACTTATGTGGTTACAGGGTTAAGAACTATCCAGGACTTTAGCCTGTTTTAAAAAGTGGTTGGCATTCTCACATACTATATCATGGGAGTATAAAATAGTTTGCAAACTTTGGAGGGCAATTTGGCATTAAAATCTACTTCAAAGAATTTATCCTACAAAAAAAAAATCATACAACATTATTTTCAGTGAAAGATTAAATAAGTCAGAATACACCTCTCTAGAAGGGGCTGTGGAGCACTTGAAAATATTGAGGTGGATTTCTGTGTACTGACATGCATGGGTAGGCAGATGGTCAAGGTACTCGATGTTAAGATGCAGAAAAATATAAGGGTGGTTCCATTTTTGTAATATTAATATTGGTAGTATTTTGCATACATATAGAAAAAGGTCTGAAAGGACGTATAACAAACTGTTAACAAATACTATATTGGGGATTTTGACTTACTATTTTTCAAATTAAAATTTTATTTAGTATTCATTACTTTTGAGATCAGGGAAAAAATAAAGGTAAAATATGAAAGGAAAACTCTGGTGGTCAAAAGGAAGATGAGTGCTCAGTAGATATTTAGAAATGAAGATTCCCTAAATCAAATACCAGTTATTTAAAATAAAATAAAATAAAACAGTCCATAGGTTCCATTCCCAAAGTCCTTACCACTAGAACATTCATAAAATAGCCTCCCATCAGAGCATAGACTCCTCCTGAGGCACCCACAAGATATTTGAGTGGATCAAAGATGGAGCTGGCAAGAGATCCTAAGGAAATAAAACACAAAGGATCAGACATGACTATAAGAATCACGAAAGAGAAATCTAATCTAAGGTAAAAATTTGTGAAGTTTGGGCCATTATCATATTAGCAAGCAACATATTCACTTTATCCCTCCCATACTATAAAAGTATAGCTTTGTGGATTAATTATCTCAGTTTTTTCTGAAACATTAAATGTTCACTATGAAGACAGTATAACAGTGATAAAAGCACAGACTCTGGAGCCAGAATTGCCAGCTGTGTGACTTGAGCAAGTTTCTTAATCTCTCTGTGCTTTAATCTCTCTTTCCCTGCTACAAAATGGGAATATTTATAGAATTTACCTCAATAGATTGTCAGAGGAAGTAAACGAGCTGATAAGTGCATGATGCTTAGAACACTGCCTGACATGAATTATATACGTGTTAGCTATTGTTGCACAATATCCCACATATTTAGCCAAAACTATCAAAATACCTGAGACACTCCAACATTTTATTATCTAACAGCTAGCTTTCTCACAGAGTCAATATGTGGCCTCAGAATCTTTCTCAGCATACCATTCAATCAGATTCGCCAAGCAAGATGAAACCTTCTGCTAACCCAATCTTAGATTGTCTGAACCAAAACAATGCTTTAAAACCACCTTATGCAAACTCAAAGATGTTCTTTCTATACTGCTTAGTTCTATTACTTACTCTCTTGCTATCAAGGCCCTCCTTCATTCCTTAGGATATAGTATAATACCTACTTTGTGCAAGAAAGACAAAGTGAACTTAGGAATCTTACAAATAGGTGAGCAAACAATTATAAAATGCAGAATATAACAACTACTATGATTTTTAAAAAGTAATAAATTTGTTATGGAAGCACCGAGGAAGGAATGACTTTCACAGCACAGAGGTGGAGGCCCTGCTACTCTGAGAATGATGAGATAGCTTTTTTATTAAACTCTGAAGAATCTTTAATATTTGGACAGGAAAAACAAAGAGGAAGAAAGTATTCAGGACCTATGGATATGGAAAAGCAAAGGCATAGAAACAAAGGTAGATGGGTGACTGAGGATCAGTGAGAAGTATTTCAATAGGATTAGAGCGATGTTTTTCAAATGTTAACCTATAGACTAGTGTGGTTACACTTAATCATGAGAAATTTATTTTTTAGAATACAGATACAAATGTCCACTCTGGCCATGATGGAGCTCCAAAGATAAGATTTCCCCTCCCACCTGAAATAGCTAAAAGCACTGGAGAAAATATATGGTCTTCAAGATACTGGACATCAGATAACAAAGGACAGTGAACCCTGCAAGACAAAAAGTAAATGCAAGACAAAAAAGTAAATGAGTTGTCTGATTGCCCAGTTTACTGCCTTGAGAGAGATTACAGGCTGCAGTGCATGAAGTGGGAACCTGGATAGATCTCAGCAAGTTGATGAAATAGAGTTTAGAATCCAGAAAGACGGAGACAGCTAGAGTTTGAAAGACAGAGCACCAGAGAGGACAGAGCTGCATAGCGAACCCCAGAGACAAGCATATGAGGAAATTATCCGAGCCAAGAAAAGAGTCACCAGAAAGGAATAGAGCAAAGAGTACCTCTTGCTCACACAGCACAAGAGAAGCTAAGTAACTTTTCAAATGAGAAAAATCAATTCATGGGGCATTGAGTAAAACACACAGGAGGGTCCTGCATCAGCAGTGGGGAATAATTAGTACTAAACATGACTCAAAAATGTAGTTTCAACTAACAAATTTTACCAGAAAGGATGATACTGCTTCTAAGTAACTGAGTTCCAAAGCAAATCTCAGGAATATTTATAGGAATACAGTAATATGTACCATCCAAAGGTTAAATGTCTAGCATCCAAATAAAAATTGCCGGAGAAGCAGGAAAATATGGCACATAATGAAGAGAAAAATCAATTATCAGCCTCTCCAAACTGATACAGGTGTTAGATTTAAGAGATAAGGGCAATAAATAATTATTACAACTATATTCTATATGTTCAAAAGTTAAATGGAGCCATATAAAATATAATAAAATCAAACTTCTAAAGATTAAACTTATAATGTTTAAGATGAAAAAATAAACTTGTTGGGCCGAGTACAGAACAGTCTTCAGATATTACTTTAAATCAGAATACATATAGAGAATAAGCTAATGTTAAAAAACTTGTGAATATGTTTGAAAGTATCAAGGGGATGGATGTTGGAAACGTATAATTCTTTACAATGAGTGTTTATATATTGATACTACTTAAGGTTTGTTGAAAATAAAATGTTAATCCCACTGTGGAGTCACTTGATGCTATGTTTTTTTACTCCGAGTGTGTGTGAATCACGGGTTGTTTGTTACTGTCATCTGAGATCCCTTGTATGTTGGGTGGGATTCACTCAGAAATACTTTTCCCTGGAAGACTGAGGACACTGTAATACACAATGTATGATGAGAATCTAAATGGAGATGCTGTTTGGTTGACTTAGAATGTTGATGTAAGTCAGTGTGACGTAGGTGTTCAGGGCATCATTCTCTGCATTTATGTAAGACAAACATTCTGAATCTTCATTAGATTTACCAGTTGCTCTTTAAGGAAAATAAGGTGGTGGTTTTTGAAACCCTGATGTATCTTTGTAGTAGCCATAGATAGGAGTGCTGAATATTACCAGATGTGGTTGAAATAAAGAAGTCTTTGGAGAGATCTGAGAAAGTACAGACAACTTATCCCTAAGTGCATAAATTATTGTACATCCATGTTTCCTAAACAGTGAGCCTCATGTCTTCAAACCCTTGGAAAACAGAGCTCTAAGGTCATTATACCAGAACAACCAGAACGCTTCTTAAATGCTTGTTATCTATATTTTGTGCATGGATCTTACAGGTGGTTTGCCATGCTTTATTTAGACTCTGTGTAAACTTATATTTACATTAATAATAAAGCGAATTATTTTTAATGTATTAAAAAAAAAAAACTTGTTGGGCCGGCCGAGTGGCTCATTGGTTAGGAGTTGGCTTGGGATGCCAGCTGTGAGCAGCAGGGCTCCGGCTCAGATCCCACATGAGGGCCCCTGACGCTGCCCTCTACAGCTAAGATGGTGAACAACTCGACCTGGAGCTGGGCTGCTGTGAGTCACCGGTGTCGGCATAGGCTGCAGTGGAGCTGGCCAGCAGCAGGTGTGCGCTTTTGTGAACTGCCATGAGCCACCGTGAGCAGGTGTCCAATGGCTGTCGAGCAACTGCCTCAGCTGGGAAGAGCGCAATGATAATACCAACATGAGCCAGTAAAGCAACGTCTTCCACAACTAGACTGAAGAACAAAAGGAGAACAACTTGTCTGTTCCCCTTCCGCGATTCCCCCACACTGTTCCCCTCCCCCAATTCCCCAAGAAAATCTTAAAAAAGTAAAAAAGAAAGAAGCTTGTTGAGATTGGCAGATTAGACATTGCTGAAGAAAGGATTAGTGAACATGAAGACATGGCAATAAAACTGTCCAAAATGAAACACACAAAGAATATTTTTTAAAAATGCATACAGTAGCAATGAGCTGTGGGTCAATTTCAAGCAGCCTAATAAATACATACTTGGAGTCCCCAAAGAGAAGACAGAAGGCAGGTACAGAAAAAAATATTTGAAGAAATTATGGTCAAATTTTACCAAACTTTTATGAAAACTATGAACCCACAGATCCAAGAAGCTCAACAACCCCCAAGCACAAGAAACATGAAATAAAAACCCACAACAAAGCCACTAGGCTCAAAACCAGTAAAAATCTTAAAAACAGCCAGAGTGAAAAGACATGTCATACTGAGGAACAAAGATAAGGATGATAAATGATTTCACATTGGAAACAATGCAAATCAGAAAACAGTACAGCAACATTTTTAAAGTACTGAAAGAGAAATACTGTCAAGCTAGAACTCTATGCCTAGTAAAAATGTATTTCAAAATGAAAGCAAGGTGTTTATTTTTTAGAAGTACATAGGCTGAAAGAATTGATGACCAGCAGACCCTAACTACAGGAAATGTACAAGGAAATCCATAGAAAAAAAGAGAAAAGCTATCACACAGAAATATCCACATGCAAAAAAATGACACCAGTATATACTGGGGGTGCCAAAAAAATGTATACAGATTTTAAGAGATGTTATCTATGTTCAAGCAGTAATTCGCCATAATCGAAGTGTCTGGACGCTGATGGTAACCACTTTGGGCACATACTGTAATTGCAGAAGTCAAATGTGACTTGTATTCATCTTTTGTTATCAGTATACATTGAGTATTACAATACAGTTTTTTCCTTTTCTTAAAATGTGTATACATTTTTTGGCACCCTCTCTATATACATTGTACCATGTAGAAAATGGATCACAAACCAATATGTAAAGCCTAAAATTATAAAACTTCTAGAACAAAACATAAGAGAAAATCTTTGTGACTTGGGCTAGGCAAAATTTCTTAGATATGACACTAAAAAGCACAATTCCTAAAATTTAAAAACTAATGTTATACATAATCAAAATTTAAAACTTAAATTCTTCAAAAGATACTATTAAGAGAATGAAAAGACTAGCAATCGACTAGGAGAAAATATTTGCATGTCATATATCTGATAAAGGACTTGTAATCAGAATATATAATATTATATCTAATAAGGAATATAATCCAATTTTTAGATGGGCAAAAGATTTATACATACTTTGCCATAGAAGATATATGGATAGCAAATGAGCACATGAAAAGATATTTACCACCATTAATCATTAGGAAATGCAAGTTAAAACCCAATGAGATATCATTATACACACTTTAGATTGGCTAAAATGAAAAAGATGGATGATACCAAGCGTTGTTTAGGAAGTGGAGGAACTAGAACTTTGGGTGATGTAAAATGGTGCCACTTTGTACCATATGACCTAACAGTTCACACATAGATTTATACCCAAGAGATCTACACAAAAAATTTATACACAAATGTTCATAGCAGTATTATTCATAATACCCAAAAAGTGAAGACAACCCAAATGTTCATCAATTGATTAATGGATAAAAAAATGTGGTACATCCATATAGTAGAATATTGTCCAGTAATAAAAAGGAGTGAAGCATTGATATGTGCTACAACATGGATGAACAATAAAAACATTATGCTAAGTAAAAAAGACCATATATCATATAATTTCATTTGTGTGAAATGTCCAGAATATGCAAATTTAAAGAGACAGAAAGTATTGGTGAAAGGTCATTTATTTATATAAAGAACAAAGATCAATGATATATTGCCCGTTTTGTCAATAACCTTTTGCCATCTTTCAGTGAGCTTCATAATTCCTCGTTCATAGAAGGACCTGTCTTTATTTGCGAAAAACTGAAGAAAGTGCTGATTTACAGCCTCATCTGAATTAAACATTATACCACGCAAGGAGTTTTGAAGAGAGACAGACAAGTGGAAGTCTGACAGCGCAAGGTCAGGAGGGTATGGTGGGTGTGACAACACATCCCATCGAAGCTCCAATAATTTTTGACAGGTGATCAAACTTGTGTGTGGTCTAGTGTTGTCACGATGGAACATACTCATTTACATTAACAAGCTCTAGATGTTTTGGATGATGGATTTGTTCAAACTGTCCAATTGCCGACAGTACATATTCAAATTGATTGTTTGGTTCCTTGGTAGGAGCTCGAAAAACACGACACCTTTAAAATCCCACCACACTGAGAGCATAACCTTCCTCTGATGAATGTCTGCTTTCGATGTCGTTTGAGGCCAATCATCACATCGGGACCATGACTGTTTGCATAACACATTGTTGTAAACAATCCACTTTTCATCACCGGTTATCAGTCGCTTCAAAAAAGGATCGTTTTCCTCATGTTTAATGAGCATATTGCGGATGTTTATACGTGCCGTCAAATGAACTTCTTGGAGTTCATGCAGAACCCAAATATCGAGCTTGCTTACGTATCCCAGCTTCTTCAGGTGGTCGTGAATGCTTGAATGATGGATGCTCAATGTTTCTGCAATCTCTCGTGTCGTGTAACATGGGTTTGACTCAATCGATGCCTTTATTTTGTCGTCATCAACCTCGGTGTGCCTCCCTGACCGAGGAGTGTGATTCAGGTCAAAATCACCAGCACGGAATTTCGTGAACCATCGTTGGCACTGACGTTCTTGTAGAGCATTGTCACCGTAAACTTCATGCAACTTTTCACAAGCTTGACTCATGTTCTTCCCTTTATGGAAGTAAAACAGTAAAATATGGCAAAAATGCAGTTTGGTCTTCCATCTTCAACTTGTTGTAAAATCTCCAAAACTCAACCAAATCGCTCAATTTTTTTTTTAGAATGAAGCTAGACCTGTCAGCTGTCAAATGACATAGCAATAACATAGATGCAAATGACTCTATTACTTCCAAAAATGAACTAGTGCCATCTGTTACAAGCATGCATCATGACTTTTCCTACGACCCAGTAGATTAGCAGTTGCCTGAAACAGGATGGGCCATAGGATGAGGACGAGGGAGTGACTGCTAAGGGGTACAGGGTTCTTTTGGGGAACAACATTGTTCTAAAATAGATTATGATGTTGGGTGCATAACCCTGTGAATTAACTAAAAAATATTGAATTATACATTTTATTTTTTATTATGCAATTTAAATGAGGGAATTGTATGGTGAATTATATTTCAGTAAAGTTATTTAAAAAGTTTGGCAGCTTCTTTAAAATTAACTATACCCTATAACAGGATCCAGCCATTCCATTCCTAAGTATTTACCCAAGAGAAATTAAAATATTTGTTCACATAGACTTGCACACACATGTTTATAGTAGCTTCATTTGTAATAGCCCCAAACTGGAAACAACCCAAATGTCCATCAACAGGAGAATGGATTTTAAAAATTGTGGTATATCCATACAATGAAATTCTACTCAGCAATAAAAAGGAATCAACTATTGATATACACAACAACATGGATAAATCTCAAAATAATTGTGCTGAGTGACAGAAGCCAGACCAAAACAAGAGTACATACTCTATGCTTCCATTTATATAAAATTCTAGACAATACAAATTAATCTATAATGATCACTGGTTGCCAGGTGAAGGTGGGGGAGGAGCAGGGAGCGAGAGGAGGAGGAATTTCCAAGGGGCACAAGGAAACTTTTGGGGGAGCAATGGATAAGTTTATTATCTTGATTGTGGTGACAGTTTCATGTTTATATACACATATCAAAACATATCAAATTGTACACTTCATATGTGTGCAGTATATTGTATGTCAGTTATACCTCACTAAACAGAAACAATACACACAGATCCCAGGGCCACATCACCAGAGATTCTGATTCATTAGAGCTGGGTGGGAGCTGGATAGTGTCAGTTGCAACAAGCTCTCCAGTTGGTTCTGATGGTCAGTCAGATTTGGGGGGGCCTGGGCTGGACTGCAGACCACTGTTTCTCAATTACCTGTAGGTTTGTTCAACTGCAGATTCTGATTAGTAGGTTGGGCGTAGGGCCCTGCATTCTGGATTTCAACAAGCTCCCAGGTAACACCAGTCCTGCTGATCCATGGACCACACTTTGTCAGGAGCACGAGTAAGGAAACTAGAATTACGAGTATATTACCTATGAAGGAAGGAATCTAGAAAAATAGCAAAACAAGAAAGACAGCAGGTGGGAGGAAACTTTTGGAGGTGATGGAAACATTTATGGTATAGATTGTGGTGATGGTTTCATGGGTGTATGCTTATCTCCAAACTCTCCAAGTTGTATAGATTAAATATGTATAGATTTTTGTATGTCAATCAATCATATCTCCAAAAAAAGTGTTAAAAGGAACATTTTACATCAAGTCTTCCCCTAACCTCTTTGTGTATAATTTCTTTTTTGAACATTAGTAAAGAAGTCCATTCTTCCAAAAAGCAAAAAAGAAAAGAAAAGAAAGGCAATGGAGCCAGGCAGTGGAGGGTAGTGCAGAGCAATCTGGGGCATTTCAGCTTTCTTTTGGCCACTGTAAGTGTTCTATGAAGGATATAATATGATCTTATCTGTGTTTGAGGAAGGTGACCCAAGCAGCAGTGTAAAGGATAGATCAGAGTAGCGTAGAGATGCCTGCCTATTTGCCTATTGCAAAAATAGGCAAGGATCCGAACAGGTTCTTCACGTTCTCCGAAACTGGGGCAGAGCTGATTCCACAGGTTGAAATCAAGTTGTGGGGGAAACAGGAATGTAGATGCTGGAGCCAGGCAGAGCCTGACCATCACAAAAGGTTTTTAAGGTCAGGGGGAGAGAAGCGTGTGCAGGAACAGAAGTAGAAGGTGGACAAACAGGATCCACAAACGTAGGAGGGAAGTAGGATGGGGAGCTGTGACAAAGCCTTGCCAAGTCCATCTCATGGTGGCTTCCATCCCCTCTGCTCTAGGATAAGGCAAAGCTTTGATCAGTAAAAAATTCTGAGCACTGCAATGGGTCGACTGTGCCCCCCAAAAAGATATGCTTGAGTCCTAACTGACCACCCCACGCCCCACGCCCAGTACTTCAGAATGTGACCGTATTTAGAAATAGGACTATTACAGATATGATTAATTACAGAGGTCATATTGGAGTATAGTGGGCCCCTGAACCAATGTGATTGTGTCATAAGAGGCAGGGACACTGGAAGGGAGGGCACCATGTGACAATGGAGGCAGAGACTGAAGTGCTGCAGCTCCCAGCCAAGGACTGATGGCCACCCTCAGAAGCTAGGGAGAGGCAAGGAAGGGTTCTCCCCCACAGGTATCAGAGGAGGGAGCACGGTCCTGCTGACACCTTGATGTCAGACTTCTAGTCGCCAGAACTGTGAGACAATGCAGTCCTGTTGTTTTAAGCCATCCAGTTTGTGGCACTTTGTTATGGCAGCCCCAAGAAACTAACACAGCCATCCACTGCAATGTAGGTATGTTGACGTCCTTATAAATTACATGTTTGTGTACTGCTGCGCTAATATGTTTTTAAAAACACACACAGAAAAATAGAATTTTAAAGGATGGGACATATTAATTACACAATGTTTTAAAATTATTTTTACTTCATTACTGGTATAAAAAAAAACTTATCAAGCCATGAAAAGACATGGGGGAAACTTTTAACACATATTACTAAGTGAAGGAAGCCAATATGAAAAGGATACACACTATGTGATTCCAGCTATATGACATTCTGGAAAAGGCAAAACTATCAGTGGTTGCCAGGGGTTGGGGGTGGGGGGCAGGATGACTAGGCAGAATACAGGGGATTTTTAGGGCAGTGAAAATACTCAGTATGATACTATGATGGATACATATTATTGCACATTTGTCCAAAACCATAGTAGAAGGTACAACACTAAGAGTGAATTCCATCCTTTATGGACTTGGGTGATTACGATGTGTCCATGTAGGCTCATCAATTGTAAGAAATGTACCATTCTGTTGGGGGAGGTTGATAAGGAGGAGGCTGTGCATGCACGGGGCAAGGGTGTTTGGGAAATCTCTTTACCTTCCTCTCAATTTTGCTGTGAACCTAAAACTGCTCTAAGAAAATAGTTTTTAATTTAAGCAAAATCTTTCAATGAGTAGTTTTATTAAATAAGCTTCACTGTTTCTTTAAATCCTGGTTAAATCTCATGACACAGAAATACAGATACAATAGTCCCCCCTTATCCATGGTTTCACTTTCCAGAGTTTCCGTTACCCACAGTCAACCATGGTCCGAAAATATTAAATGGAAAATTCCAGAAATAAACAACTCATAAGTTTTAAACTGAGTGCCGTTGTGAGTATCATGATACAATCTCACACCATCCTGCTCTATCCAGCCCAGAACATGAATCATGGCTTTGTCCAGCATACCCCCACTGTACATACAGTACAATAAGGTATTTCGAGAGACCACATTCACATAACTTTTATTACAGTACATTGTTATAATTGTTCTATGTCATTATTATTGTTGTTAATCTCTCACTGTGCCTAATTTATAAACTAAATTTTGTCATAGATATGTATGTATACAAAAAACAGTGTACATAAGGTTTGGTACTATCCACGGTTTCAGGCACCCACCGGGTGTATCCCCAGTGTATCCCCAGTGGACAAGGAGAGACTACTTATACTTCTAAATTCAGTTATTTGTCTATAGATATTTTCTCTTAATCACTGTCATAGCCAAAATGTAAAATTTAAAAATGATGTGTAATTTAAAATGGAAGAATTGCATCATTAGCTGTATTTATTCCAATTATGTAAAAATTTTGCTGTAATTTGACTACGATTCCCACCTTTCCTAATGTCAGTCATTAGTTCTTGCAAACTAATCAGCAAGCATTATAATAAGTTTAAAAGGTACTAAAACTCTTCACTGAGAATTCAAAACAGTTTAGAAAATTGTTTCCCAGCTTTTTCAGTGTGAAAGTGAAGAGTTGTTGCATCACTTTTCAGAAGCAAAATCTCAGAAACATGGAATGATTTCTAATGATCAGTTTTCAAAATGCCCTTTTCATAGCAAGAATATTTTTGGAAAAGTAGTTACATTCTTACTCCTTAAAAGAAAAATGATATTATGTCCTCAAAGGGATATGTTCCATGCTTGTTTTTCAACATCTGTTAGATAGCTTACTGCTGAAAGCCTTTTGTTATCACAGAAAAAAAGGCAGCAAATTAGACACCATCTTTTTGTAAAAAGAAAAATGCATAAACTAATCTTTTAAGTGAGCAAAAAATGAGAGGAATCACTCTAACTGATTTCAAGACGTATTATGTAGCTGCAGTGGCACTGACTCTGTGGTATTGGTGAAGGGATGGACACATCAATCAACGGATCAAAAAGGAGAACCCAAAAATAGTCCCACGCAATTTCAGCCAACTAATTTTTTTACAAAGGTGCAAAAGCAATTCAGTAGTCTTTAACAGATTGTTCTGAAGTAATTGGATATCCATAGGCAAATAAACAAACAAAAAGAACCTCAATCTAAACACCTTTATATAAAAAGTAACCAACTCAAATGGATCACATATTACGTAAAACATAAAACTACAACTTTAGAGGATACTATAGGAGAAAATATTTAAGACCTAGGGCTCTGTGAAGAGTTCTTAGACATGACACCAAAAGCATGATTCATAAAAGGAAAAAATGATCAATTGGACTTCATCAAACTTAAAAACTTTTGCTCTTTGAAAGACCCTGTTAAGATAATGATAAGACAAACTACAGACTGAGAGAAAAGTATCTGCAAACTACATATTCAACAAAGAACTAGGATCTAGAATATATAAAGAATAATTAAAATTCAACAGTAAAAGAAAAATAATTAATTAGAAAATGGGCAAAAGACATGACCAGACATTTTCTAAAGAGGAGATACAGATGGCAAATAAGTACATGAAAAGATGTTCAACATCATCAGCCATTAGGGAAGTGCTAATTAAGACCATGATGAGATATCACTATGATTTATGAGCAAAGCTAAAATAAAAAAATAGTGACAACACCAAATGCTGATAAGGATGTGGAAAACTGAATCTCTTATACAATACTAGGAGGAATGTAAAATGGAACAGCCATTCTGGAAAACATTTTGGCTGGTTCTTATGAAACTAAACATGCAACTACCATGGAACCCAGCGACTGGGCTCTTGGACATTTATTCTAGAGAAATGAAAACTCAGGTTCACAAAACTCTATACTGATATTCACAAAAACCTCTATGCAAATATTTATAAGAGCTTTATTTGTGATAGCCAAAAACTGGAAACAACCCAGATACCCTCCAATAAATGAAGGGTTAAACAAATGGTGGTATAGCCATACCATAGAATACTACTCAGCATTAAAAATCAACTAGTGGTACATGCAACAACCCAGATAATCTCCAGAGAATTATGCAGAGTAAAGAAAGCCAATCCCAAAAAGCTTTATACTGTATCATTCCATTTATAGAACATTCTTGAAGTGAGAAAATTATAGAAATAGAGAACAGATTAGAGGTTGCCAGGGGTAAAGAAGGGTATAGGGGTGGGAGGGAAGAGAATATAGCTGTGGTGTTGGAAATGTTTTGGACCTTGACTGTATCTTTGTGTCTATCCTGGTTGTGGTATTGTACTATATAGCTTTGCAAGCTCTTACCATTGGGGGTAACTGGTTAGAGGGTACATGGGACCTCCAGGTATTTACTTCTTATAACTGCAGTGTAAATCTGTAGTTATCTCAAAATAAAAAGTTTAATTTTTTTAAATGTTTCCAATAAATAAACAGATGGATGGGAGTTCTAATATTTTCTGCCCACACTGTACTGGATCATCTTAGGCACATCCCATTTTAGAGGTCACTGTTGTTTGCAGCTAGTCCCTACTTAGTCTTTGGGCCCCTTTAACTATCTCTACCTTTTCTTGAAGCTATCTTTCTTAAATGCAAATTTGATCACATTACTTCCCAAAAAATCATTCATCTGACACATAAGCGCCGTCATGATTTGGCCTTAGGCCTTTACCAAATATATGCAAGTAGGCACCAAACTACTCACAGTTCCCAATTGTGCAAAACCCTGTCTGACTGTGAAATAGATACCTGAGGATAGTCACAATGAGTGACTAATATCTCTAATTAACTTATCTCCAAGGCTTATCAGGTTTCCTAGCACATACTGGGAGTACAATGCATCTTAAATAAGACACCCATTATCAACATTTGTTACCTTTGCTTTGTATATTACCTCCTGAGAGTCCAGAGGTGTTGATTTCACGTTGCCTTCAGAACACTAACCTGCAATCACTCCTGCCAGGTACACCAGCCCCACTCGGAGGCCTTTGTGGACCATTTCCAAGGGAATACCCAAAACGAGCTGCATAATAAGATTTCCCAAGATGTGCTGAACTCTGCAGAGACAAACACAGTTGTCAAATATTATGACTAACCCAGGCAGTTCTTTCCTTGGGAGATTAATAGGCACCAATGTGTTGTTTCTAGTTAAGAATTTGCTTAACTCTAATTCCATTTTCTAATTTGTTTTTAGCAATTGACTTTTTAAAAACATAAAACAAAATCTTGAGCCGGGTTTCAATATGTAAAACAGATAAAAGGGCATTTTAGAAGTAGACATTTATTTTATAAGTTCTGTTGTATAGCAATTACTGATAATATCAAACAGAACAGTGAGGCTGGTTTAAAAAACATAAACTTGAAATTAGATTTAGATGACAATTGCCATCTTATTTTGTTTCAGTTGCACAGCATTGAGAAAATACTAATTAACTCATGTTGAGCTTAAATGTCAACAGATTTTTAAACTATTTCTCTTGTATCTCAGAATATTTTTAATAAAATAGAGATGGCAAGAGAACCTCATTCCCATTTTAAAAAAAAAGTTTATGGGGGTGCCGGCTGAATGGCTCAGTTGGTTAAGAGTGAGAGCTCTGAGCAACAGGGTCGCTGGTTCAATTCCCACATGGGCCAGTGAGCTGTGCCCGAGCTGAGCTGCTGCTGAGCTGCCAACAGGTGGCAGGATGGCTCAGCTGGTGAGAGCACGTGCTCCTAACAAC
>NW_017731360.1:723772-727018 GCF_001890085.2 Hipposideros armiger | reverse complement strand
AAAAAAAAAAAAAAGAGTAAAATTGGCATAAAGATGAGATCCTATCATATACCTGAAATAGAAATACTAATTTTTTTCATCCAAACTTTACTCACCCTTCAAAGTCCTACCTGAATCCATGTCATCCATGAAGCCATTCCCACTCTGATCTTTCCTTCTTTTTGTTTATATTACTATAGCTAATCCAACATCCATTTCCTTATCCCATGTCTACCTCCTCTACTAAAGCTGGAAAAGCTACTGTTGACTTTCCTAGCCTCTCTTAGGTAGGGGGTAGTCATGTCACAGCAGCCAACTTGCAACCATAAGAGAAAGGCCAAGGTGGTCGAGTGGCACATTGGTTAAGAGCGGGCTTGGGACGCCAGCTCTGAGCAGCAGGGCCTCGGTTCGGATCCCACATGAGGGCCAGTGACGCTGTGCCCTCTACAGCTAAGATGGTGAACAACAGCTTGACCTGGAGCTGGGCTGCTGTGAGTTGCCGGCGACGGCGAGGCTGCAGTGAGGCTACAGTGGGCTGCTGTAAAGCTACTGTGAGTGGCTGGCAGCCAGCGTGAGCTGCCAAGAGCCACCATGAGTAGCCATCCAGTGGCTGGCAACCCATCTGCCTCACCCGGGAAGAGCGCAATGATAACACCAACATGGGCCAGTGAAGCAATGTCCTCCACAACAAGACTAAAGAACAAAAGGACAGCAACTTGTCTGTTCCCCTCCCCCAATTCCCCAATAAAATCTTAAAAAAAAAGAGAGAGAGAGAGAGAGAGAGAGAGAAAGGCCAAGGGAAAGGCAGAGGTGCCAGCACAGGACCAAGAGTCCTGGCTTCATTAAACTGATGAACCAGCCACATACCTGTGGGCTTCGACAATTGACCTTCATTTGTTTAAGCCCCTGTTAGATTTTTTTCATTACTTGCATCCAAAAGCATTCCTAATTTATGCAGCCATACATGGCATGTCCTACACAGCCTTGCAAATTCTGTTTGAACGATTTACTATGTTTCAGGCACTGTAAAAATTATGTTATAACCGTTGTCTGATATAATCACAACAACCTTATAAGGGAGGTACTATTATCCCATTTTACAGATATGGAAATTGAGGTACAAAGAGATAGGTAACTGCCGTATACTATAGTTCTATACTGCCTTGCGTTACCAGTTAATGGTTCCCCCTTACAATTTTAAAGTCCTTGAGTGCAGGAACCACATACTTACTTAACGGAAAACCAAAGTGTGAAAGGGTCCACAAAAACAGGGCCATTGGTGATTCTGTCCCTGACCTGTGAAGCCTCTCAGCCCTGTGTCCTGCCATGGAATGTTATATAGCACCTGCCAGAGTCATCCTTCGAGGTTCAGGGCTGTATAGCCACACAAAGTTGGCCTCATGGGAAACTCCAGGAATCCACCAGGGAGCTGGTGCCAGCATCAGTTGTTCACTGTCTGCAGCGGACATGCTGAATCATGGGCTCTGAGCAAGGTCCTAAGAGGTTATTAGCATTTAAGAAACTATAAGCAAAAGTAAAAGGCAGGCACTGCATCTCCCATTGCTTGTACTATTCCAGATGGACAATAGTATACACGCATCAAAATGCTAATGAATTATTATTGTTTTAAGTGTGTAGTGGGGCAGAGACAGTGGGGAGTGATGTTTCATATCCTAAAGGGAACATTTAGCAACATCGAACAATCAGGGGACCATACTTTTGGTTTGGTAATAATTTGGCCTCTTCTCATTAATATTCCTAAATAAATACCAATATTAGGCAGTTATAATGCAATATAAAGGACAGTGGACTTGGAGTTAGCCCTAATGGGTTGAGGTCCTAGTTCTGCAACTTAGCTGTGTGACAAGGAGCAAGCAACTACATCCCCTGAGCCTCAGACATAAAACGGCGGGAGTAACACTTGCCTCCTAGGGTTGCTGTGGGGAATCAAACAAGATTATGGACATGAAAGTGCTTTATCAATAACAAAACACTGAACATATGTTAGGGGTTACAATTACTTATAGTCACCTCTGACATCAGTGACTTAACTGTCATTCTTACCCAGCATGTACCAGCATGTATGAGATAAACCTCCAGGCTTCCTCCCTCTTCGTAGGATTATAGATCAATGGGCTCTCCAAGATGCCCGTGTCCAAGGTGATCCACTGTTTCTGAGGCTTCCACACCGCATAGTAAATAAACACTGCCAGCTGACAGGGAGAGACAGAAATGAATGTTAACCACGCCCTCTGCAGAGAGGCCCCATTACAGCCCATGGCACTCCCTTTGCTTCAAATGGTTAGCTCTCAAGTGGACTATTCCATTGCATGTGCTCAGAAGATGACAGGAAGTAAATTTCCCTGCCGTATATCTGACCACATCACCGAGGTCACATCCTGCTTCCTCCAGTGATTAGGAGCTGCCCTTGACCAAATTGTAAAGAAGACTCTTTCTGAAGCCTTTTCCCCTCCTACATGCCCACTGCCCTTATCACCCTTACCTCCACCATTTGGTCTTTCATTTACACCTTAGTATGAAATGAAGTCACTGCTGGCTTCCAAAGTATAGAGTGGGGAAAGAGGAAAATGGTCACTTTACAGTGGAGACACATAGCCAACATGACCTTAACCAAGTGATGAAGGCTCATATCACCAGGGATGTCATATGGAATGTCCCCTACTCCATGATATGATGTGATGTGATGATGTGATGTGAAGGGCACTTCAGCTCTGTGGTGTTCTTCCCCAAAACCCATACTTCCAGTCTAATCATGAGAAAAACATCAGACAAACCCCATTTGGAAGATATTCTACAGGATACCTGGCCAGTACTCCTCAAGACTATCAAAGTCATGAAAAACAAAGACAGACTGAGAAACTGTCACAGATCAGAGGAGACTGGGGAGACATGACAACTAAATGCAGTGTGACACCCTGTGTTGGAGGGCACAGCAGGGACAGAAAGAGGACATTAATGGAAAAACTGGTAAAATCCAAACCAAGTCTGGAGTAATATACCAATGTGAGCTTCTTCTTTTTATTTTAATGTTTTATTTATTTATTTATTTATTTATTTATTTATTTATTTATTTATTTTATTTTGCGGGCAGGCATAGCCCACCAGTCTAACAGGCAACCTTGTTGTTAGGAGCATGTGCTCTCACCAGCTGAACCATCCTGCCCGCTGTTGGCAGCTCAGCGGCAGCTCAGCTCAGGCGCAGCTCACTGGCCCATGTGGGAATCGACCTGGCGACCCTGTTGTTCA
>NW_017731360.1:716847-722818 GCF_001890085.2 Hipposideros armiger | reverse complement strand
GACCATGGGCAGGCCCAGCCAATCTATAGGCTGGAAAGATAACATGAGGTAGGGTGCTGAAAAAAAGCAGAAACAATTATGTTGGCTTCCCAGTTGTAGGTTGTCTCACAATAAAAATCCCTTGAGAAAATTTAGAGCTATGTCCCTCCAACCAAAACAGCCTTGACAAAAGCTTCTCCCAGGAGTCTTTACACATTAGCCTTATCTTTATCTGAGCCAGTAGAGGCTAGGTCCCTGTGACAGTTCATTTTATGTGTCAACCTGGGTAGACCACAGTACTCATATATTTGATCAAACATCATTCTAGATATTTCTGTGAAGGTATTTTTTTAGATGAGGTTAATGTTTAAATCAGTAGACTTTGAGGAAAGCACATTATCCTCCATAATGTGGGTGAGCCCCAGCCAATTAGTTGAAGGCCTTAATAGAACAAAGACTGATCTCCTCTGAGGAAAAGGGAATGCCGACAGACTGCCTTCAGACTCCAACTGCAACTCTTATCCCCTAGGTCTCCAGTCTGCTTGTCTACCCTGTAGATTTTGAACATGGCAAGCTTCCACATTGCATGAGCCAATTCCTTAAAATAAATTAATATCTGTCTCTCAATATATATGTAGATAGATAGATGATAGATAGATAGATAGATAGATAGATAGATAGATAGATAGATAGATAGATAATGTGTGTAAACACATCCTGTTGGTTCTGTTTCTCTAAAGAACCCTGACTAATACAGTCCCTGGTAAGAAAGTTGAGGCATGAGTGGGAGTTAAGAGGATTACATTAGCGACTTCCTAATGCCCCTGAAGTCCTCTGCCAAACCCTTTATGATACTTCATGGTATTGGAGCAACAGCTAGGTTTGATGGGGTTCAGGAGGAGCCCAGTCCTGGCCCAGTCACTAAGTTTGTGACCTGGGGCCAGTCATTCCACATCACTGGGTCTTGCACTCCTTTTTTTGGAAAACAAGAAGACTGACTAGATCAGAACCTGAAAACACACTACATGCTGCTCATGGTAGACATCATTGGATAATCCCATTTTTTTCCTACTAAAATTTTGTGGCAGCTTATAACTTGTAAACGTATGGCTTACCAGCCAGTCTAAGTTGGTTCATGAAAGTAAACCAATTTGCGATGCCAACATTATTTGGTTTCGAAAGCCCCCACCAGCTAAAATGAAATGAAGCCACTGAAATTACCGTCACTGCTGGGCAGGGAACTTGTTTGAAAAATAAAGCTCAACCCTTGGGTGAAAGTGACTGGGAATATAGGAAAAACCCAGGGAGGAAGCTCCAGAGAGGGTGAGTTACGCATGTGCTGTACTTGCCACCACCGAGCTCTCTTCTTACATGTTTTCCAGTCTCTTATCTAGATCTGATCTAAACCCCCATTTTGTTTGGAACGCCCCAGTGGTACTTGCACTAGTGCCCACCACCCGACATATTTACCTCAGCAATGCTGATGGAGATGATGAACACAGGGGGTGGGAGGCAATTAGCTCTCTCCAAGTATGTTCTTCGGACATTTTCCGGAAGCATCCATTTTGAGACAATCCTGTGGACCTTTTTGTTCTTGAAGGGATCTTTACCTTCCCCATCCTCTCTCATTTTCTTCTCTTCCTCCAGCTCCTCTTCTATGTCTCTACCCATATGCACATTCTCCATCTCCAAATCATGAGCAGCAGCCATTGTCCTGGGTCCTACCTCCACCTGAAAGAGATAGGAAAATCAGGGAAAAACAGACAACCCTATAGTCTTCGGGCCATGGTTCATTTCCTGGCTTCTCTGACATAATCAATGGTTTCCAAAGCCTTTCCTATATGTTAATAGAAGGCAACTGAAGAGCTGGTGCCCAAATACTCGTAATATCCATACTCTCATTCCCAGTTTGTAATTGTGACAAAGTACTAGGGTCTCCCCAAATGAGGGAGAGGACTCCTAGGGGTCACTTATGGTTTCATCTACTGCCACCACCCAAGGAATGGATTGGAGCCTCCAAATGGCACCACTACCTTGTACACCCTTCTTTCCCCTCTGCCACTGACTTTCAAGTCAACTCTTAGCTTTGCCCTGAAGGTGATGTATCTCAGAGCTCAAACCATGCACAATGTATAACTGAACTCAGTGTTTTCTAACCTAACTGAGCAATCTCCTTTCCCCTCTTAGTTTCATCTTGCTTCTACTCCCAGGTTTCTGATTCAGAATCAAAAGTCACTTATTGAGCATCTACTGTGTATCAGGCACTATGCTGAGGACTGTCACATCTATTGACTCATTAGGTTCCCAAAATAACCCCAGGAGGCAGGGATTTGTAGATAAAAGACTGAACTTCCCACTTACCCAACTCCCAAAAAAAAAAAAACCACGTAACTTTGATAAGCTTCAAACTTACATCTCCCCTTTCTAATGTATCAGTATCTTTGCTAAAATACCTCTGCTGACCATTCTGTAGCACACTTGAGTTAACAAGGCCATTCCTTACTAGCTCTCCAGGTACAATGTCAACACTCTTGCTAAAACACATCTTCCAAACAACTCTCTGACACCAAAAACTCTTGGTTGAGTTCCTACTAATTTCTACACCCAGTAGTCCCTTGGACTCAATCCTCAACATTCAATCAATCAATCAGGCATTTATTCAACAAATATCTATTGAAAACCTACTATGTATCAGGCCACCATTACATTACATTACAAACATATCCCAAAATGTTTGTAATGTAATGGAGGAGACAGAGGTCGATAAAAATTACATAAATAATTGTATAGTTACAACTGTGCTAGGTGATGCCAAGCAGATGCTAGGATACTGGGCAGCACGTCTATAACACTCTTTCCTCTCCCTATACCATGGTGCTATCTGTACTGTTCTTTTCCTTTTGGTTTGGTTCTGTTATTTTTATACTCCTGGTTAAACTACTTAAATCACTCAATCAAATGTTTCCATGGTCTGGGCGGCCGGTTAGCTCAGTTGGTTAGAGCGCAGTGCTCATTAACACCACAGTTGCCAGTTAGATCCCCGCATGGGCCACTGAGCTGCACCCTCCACAACTAGATTGAAACAACTACTTGACTTGGAGATGATGGGTCCTGGAAAAATACATTGTTCCCCAATAAAAAACTTAAAAAAAAAAAAAAAAGGTTTCCATGGTCAAAAAAAGCGAGGGGAGGGCTCGAATATATTAAGAGAAAAAACATCATGTTGCAAAATAGTATATAGAATATGATCTAATTTTTGTAAAAAGTAATGTACTAATATACACACAGGAAGAAATCTGGAGAATTAACCATGATTATATCTGCATGGTAGGATTTCCTAGATTTTTGCCCTTTATGTAGGAGTGGGCCCAGATTTTGAGGAGCTTTAAATAAATACATAAAATTAAAATTACAAAATAAAAAAAAATTATAAAAGTAGATACACCACCTTAGAAGGATCCCACGTGAGAGGTCTGAAGCTTAAGCTTTATTAGTTTCATGCATAATCCACCTCTGTGTCTATCTACTTTTTTAAGTATGTATTACTATTTTAATTTAAAAGATAAATAAAGCCATATGAGACCTTTGCTTGACCCTAAAGTTTCGACTGCTATACTATTTCTCTCTTCCCCTTTGTAGCCCAATGTCTTGAAGGAGGGGTTTGTACCCACTAACCATCTTGTCATCTGCATCCCCCCATTACAACTGTTCTCATGAGTTATGTCCTTCAAACAACTCTACTTTAGTGATGTGCAAGTCCTAAGGATGTGTGTATGCAGTCCACCCTTGGCATTTCAAAGCATGTCCCCTTGCAAAATCTCACATACTCCTCAGAACAATCTGTGAAAATAAAGAGAAGGCAAGCAGTCTGTTCCAAATCCTCCTTGTCTTCAACCTTCCTACCAGACCTCTCTGTTGAAATCCCTTCACCCCTTTCATCTCAACCATAGTCCATTCACTGACTCCCTTCTCCCACTCCCCGGCCACCAGCATCCCCTCTGTACACTTCAACAACACTCTCATCCTACAACTGGGCTTGTGTAACTGGGTGAAGAGGGGCATAGTGGTAAGGTCACTAAAGGATAAACCCAGGTTTTGATGCTAGGTAGACCTAGGAGTGACATGTCTTATTCTTCTTTGTAACCCTACTCACTAGCCCTGGGTCTGGTACCATGAGTGGTAGAATGATGGCTGCCCGGGGTTGGGGGGGAGGAGGGAACAGGGAGTTACTGTTTGTGGGTACAGAGTTTCAGTTTGGGAAAATGAAGAAATTCTGGAGATGGATGGTGGTGATGGTTAAACCATGTAAATGTAGTTAATTCTACTGAACTGTACACTTAAAAATGGTTAAATGGTAAATTTTAAGTTATGTACGCTTTACCACACACACGCACACAAAGCTAAACAGTAATATTAAACTTCCAAAGTCATTGTGAAATCTAGATAGAGTATAAACTTTTTTACCACAATGTATTTAATAAATAGTAGCTAATGCTACTGATAATTTTGGCTTCATCTAATGTATCTAAACTTCCTAAATGGCCCCAAAATAAAATTCACACTGTAATTTATTTTAAAGCATGAGCCATGAAGCCAGATAACTGAGATTAAAACACAGCTCTATAACATATCAACTGTAACCTTAGATCACTTAAATTCTCTGAGCCTCAAATTACATTTTTTTTAAATTGTGGTAAAACACACATCACATAAAAGTTACCATATTAATCATTTTTCTTTAATTGGGGAACAGTGTGTTTTTTCAGGACCCATCAGCTCCAAGTCAAGTAGTTGTTTCTATCTAGTTATGGAGGGCGCAGCTCAGTGGCCCATGTGGGGATCGAACAAGCAACCCTGGTGTTATGAGCACCGCGTTCTAACCAACTGAGCTAACTGGCCGCCCCCCATCTTAACCATTTTAAACTGTACAATCCAGTAGCATTAAGTGCATTTACAATCTTGTACAACCATCACCACTAATCTAGTTCCAGAACTTTTTTGCCACCCTAAACAAAAACCCCCATACCTATTAAGCAGTCATTCCTTATCCCTCCTCCTTCCAGTCCCTGGCAACCATTAATCTGCTTTCTGTCTCTATGGATTTACCTATTCTGGGTATTTCATTTAAATGGGATTATATAATATGTGACTTGTTGTGTCTGTCTTCTTTCACTTAGTAAAAGTCTTCAAGGTTCATCCGTGTTACAGCATGTGTCACTACTCCATTCCTTTCTATGGCTGAATAATATTGTATTGTATAGCTAGACATTTTGTTTCTTTATCTGTGGAAGGACTTTTGGGCTGTTTTTACCTTTTGGCTACCGTGAATAGAGCTGCTAGGAACATCCCTGTACAAGTTTTGTTTGAGGTTTTATTTTCAATTATTTTGGGCATACACCTAGGAGTGGAATTGCTGGGTCATATGGTAATTCTATGTTTAACTTATTGGGAAACCCTCAGATTCCATTTAAAGTGGGGTCGATAATAATAGCACTTACCTCATAGCATTGTTGGGAAGATTTTTGAGATAATGCATGTAAAGCACTTAGAATAGTATCCAGTGAGTAGTAAACATTCCTTAATTGTTAGTTATTATTGGCTATGAATGGATGAGTGGGTGTGTGGATGGATGGGTGATTGGAAATCAAGATAAATGCAGTTTTCAAGTGTATTTCATTAGGCAAGATTCCACGTTACAATAGGTTTTATTCAAAAATAAAGTTAGGGAAGAATTATTTTCTTTTTCTTTTCCCCAACAATTTTTCTGAAAATAAAGGCTTTTTCCCTCCCACACATCTTCCACCTTCCTCTCACCCAACTTTGAAGGGTCAGACCTTAAGTCCATATATATATATAACTATTTTGTTAATTTTCCTTGGATATTGATGATTTTTCTAGTTTTTGGTCACTCCTCATAATTGGCAAGACACAGGGTGGATTTAAGACCAGCAGCTTTAACCACAAATATTAAAGCATTTAAAAAATAAGTTCA
>NW_017731360.1:713721-715302 GCF_001890085.2 Hipposideros armiger | reverse complement strand
ATGATGGTGCCAACTTGGGCCAGTGAAGCAATGTCCTCCACAACTAGACTGAAGAACAAAAAGACAGCAACTTGTCTGTTCCCCTTCCCCTGATTCCCAACGCTGTTCCCCTCCCTCACTTCCCCAATAAAAAATCTTTAAAAAAAAATAAACAAGTTCCATTAGAGATGATTCACATTGTGTTAATAAGCCCTATTATAAATTTGAACATCATACATGATCATTTTATGAGGAAATAGAGTTCCACATTGTTAATAATACAACTTTATATCTACAAAAGGAGGTAGAAAAATGAGGATTACATTTCCGCCCCAATTTTCTCTTTTCTCTAGATTCAAATTTTCCAGAAATGTTACAACTTCAAGCCCACCATTTAGGCATTTTAGTGAAACAGATTTCCTGTGCTACAAAGATATCTGACCCATCCAGTTTCACCGAGACTCATTGTAATATGTCTGCTGTCTTCCTTGGCACGTGCAGTAAAGGGGTCTGTCGTGTAGTTCCAGCTACTGCAGGCTCTAGCAGCAGGTAAGCACGCTGGTAGTGACTGCAGCATTTTGTTTTTACCTCTCTTCTCAGTCATTCACTCTCCCACTCTGCCTTCCATAACTGTGTGTATGCCCTGCTCCCTGACGACAGGAGTCTCTCCCTGCTTCATCTTATCTCTAACATCAGGTGCTGGGTGCTCATAGGTGCTGCTTCCAGTCCCTGGCGTGGCCCATCCTTCCCACTCCTGTTTAACTTCTGCTCCCACACCTAAATTTCTGAGCACAATCTACCACCTTGGAGACATGACTAATCAGGTTAACAACAACGAAAACAACTGATCCCTACTTACAAGGCTGTGGGGAAATTGGTGCAGTTCACGGGGTGTAAATTCATGCAGCCTTTTTGGATATACCTTTCAACAGAACCATCCTACTCCAAGAAATCTAGCCTACAGATGAATTCGAGCATTTCAAAGAAGTTCTGTGCAGAACTATTAGAGAAGTGAAACGTTACAAAGAACCCGAATGGGCTTCATGGACTTCAGTCGGGTTGTTGCATTTTCTGACAGTTCTAATTCTTAGGTAGTTCTTCCTTACACCATGCTGAAATCTGCTTACCAGCAGCACTTCTGCTCCTGAGTCCAAGGTTTTCCTCCCTAGAGTCTCACAAGCAAATCTAATCTAAAGTCATGTCATTAATTTTGTCCCTGCCTGGGTCTGGCCTCTCTATAGGTCAAAGTTGGGTTGGGGTATCTGGAGGCACACTTTTTATTACCAGAATTTTTGGAGGCCCAATTGAATACAGCAGGAGTCTCAAAACAAGTCAGTCATGATTACAACACATTATAGTCTCAGAGTTATAAAAGCGTCCACAGCTATCATATTATTTACTTGGCCACACTCATCACAGTGTTGCTCATTGAGTGGAATTATTTACAGCACTGACTGTAATTTCTTACTCACTAAGCAAAGATCATGCAGGTTTCTTGAGTTTTCTTTAATGTTGGCTTGGTGTTATGCTTCACCTCTGATCCCTTATCTGCAGCAAGTCGCTGCCAACTCTTTGTTGAAACACCTCTCTCTCTCTCTCTCT
>NW_017731360.1:703499-713576 GCF_001890085.2 Hipposideros armiger | reverse complement strand
AGAGAAGAGAGAGAAATGTTCACATCCTACCAGTAGGGAACAGCTGGACTAGATTGTTAGAATGTTGGAGGAATAGAAAAGACTCATAGACTTCTGGTTAAAAGTGGAGATATTCCCACTGCACACCAAGAACCAAAGACCTCCCCTTCATGGCTGGCAAGTATTCTTCAGAAGAGCAAAAGGGGAACAAACTTCCCTATTTCCTGATTTCATCTGGTAGCACTGCTTGTGTTATGAATCACAGGGCCTGTGTGTTGACCAAGGATTGGGAAGGGCAGGGCTGTGCTCATTTACCCAAAATAGTTGTCTGCCTTTAAAAAAAAAAAAAGTGTAGAAATATAAATTTCCATTAGGAAATTTGCACAGGAGACCCTTGACATCGGCAAGGGATTTTCCCAAAGACTTCTCAGTTATCCCCATCCTCTATATACCAGATAGTGTCTCCCAAAAGTACGCTATAGGGCTGGCTGAGTGGCACAGTTGGTTAAGCGTGCGAGCTCTGAGCAACAGGGTAGCCAGTTCGATTCCCACATGGGCCAGTGAGCTATGCCCAAGCTGAGCTGCCACTGAGCTGCCAACAGGTCGCAGGATGGCTCAGCTGGTGAGAGCACTGCTCCTGACAACAAGGTTGCCAGTTCGACTCCCACATGGGATGGTGTCTACGCCCACCTGAAACTAAGATTGAACACAGCACCTTGAGCTGAGTGGCCGCGAGCTGCTGATGGGCGGCTGGATGGTGACTGGACTTGGAGCTGAGCTAGCTGCGCCCTCTACAACTAAGATTGAAGGGCAACAACTTGGCTGTTCCCCTTCCCCAAATCCCCAATACTGTTCCTCATCCCCAATTCCCCCAATAAAATCTTAAAAAAAAAGAAAAAAGTATGCTATAAATTATAGCCCAAAAGTGTTAAGTGATTCCATTTCAGGCCCTAAATGATTCTTAAGTGCAGAAGTAAAGTTATTTATATAATTTGTTGTGTGAGGAGTATTAAACATGTTCAGCGCTTTGCACCCGAGAAGAAAAAGAAAACTTGATTAGTTAGTTGTCCTCTTTTCATCTTTTAGTAAAGTTTAATGTCTCTCCAAGTGCAGTTTCTGCATGGCTTGAAGCATGCACTTAAAACTACTTCCTCAAGCACTTATCTTTGTATCAATACAACCCACAGGGTGGATCTATTCAGACACCACTTAACCTGATATTCCATGCTAATTTATCCATAACTACTCTTTGTGGCAAAAAAAAAAAAAGTAACTTTCTCAGGCCTCTTCACTTTCTTTTCATTTGTATCACTGGCACTATCAAGTGATTTATTTTTATGAGTCGTTTCTACTCCTCCAACAAGAAACAAAGATGTTAGTCACAGCATGCAGGTTACGCGAAGGCTATCACTGGTAGAGAATAAACAGTGAAGTCACGTGAGATGACAAGGTGGAACAGGAGGCCAGGCTCACTAACTGGTACCTGACTGGCACAGGTAAAACCAGTCTTTCAAGTCACATTCATTTACAACGGGCTTTTGAGAGTAGCTAATGAAATACAAAAACTATAAGTTTGGATCTGCAACTGTCAAGGACTAACAGTGTATTCCTTTGCTAATACATGCAGTGATCATTTCTCAGTTTTCTTGGAGAATTCCTCATCTCGTGAATCTTGGCAGGCAGCAGGGACCACCTCCTACTACAGAAGCTGAAAATGTCCAATACTCACTGTTCCAGGTCCCTAGGTAGCTAAGGCTCAGGTACGTGACCTCAGCTTGACCCATCAGCTGCATTTGCTTAGGATTGTTGAGGCTGCAGCTGGGGATGGGGAAAATTCTTTACAGCAGTGCAGTGTAAAATAGTAGCAACAGTCCCCAGGGCCCAGCCTTGCCACTGGGGTCAGTGTAGCACCCAGCATCCAGTGCCAGATGTATCCTTGTTGAAGGCTGCAGCAATGAGCATACAGCAGCAACCATGAGGCTGTCTTCGCCTACCTGGCCCTATGATGTGATTTTGTATAGTCCCAGGTGCCTGGTCTCCTTACGTTTCTGTTTTATTTCCCAAACCTTGTTTCTGCAGCCTTCTAGTGATTTTGTAATCTACCTGTGACATTATGATATACTAAGAAATATATATTTGGCCTTCATCCCCAGTTCCTGGCACAGAGCTCCCAAAATCCTTGGAATTTCTGAGTGATAAGGGTGAGAGGAGCATCTTTTGTTTTTTATAATAAGCCCCTTTCAACCACACCTGAGTTTATGCTAACAAAGTGGCTCTTGGAGGATGGGGGCTGGTTGCCAGAGGAAATAAACCAGGTAATGAAAGGGTTGGAACTTTTAGCCCACACTTCTGGATCAGGGAGAAGGGCTAAAGATTGACTTTAATCACCAATGGTCAATAATTTAATCAATCATGCCTGTGTAATGGAACCTCCATGAAAACCCTAAACAAAAGGATTTGGAGAGCTTCCATAGTGGTGAATATATGAAGGTGCTGGGAGGGTTATGCACCCACAGGGATCATGGAAGTGCCACATTTCTTGTCTCTTCCATTTGGCTGTCCCTGAGTTGTATCCTTTATAATAAACTGGTAATAGAAAGTAAAGCCCTCTTCTGAGTTCTGTGAGCTGCATTAACAAATTATTGAACCCAAAGGGAAGTTAATAGAAACCTCTAATTTATAGCTGGTCAGTCAGAAGTACTGGAATCCCAGACTTGAAATTGGCACCTGAAGTGGGGAGCAGTCTTGTGGGACTGAGCCCTAAATCTGTGGGGTCGTTAGTGTCAGAATTGCTTGGTGTGCAAAACTCACACATTTCATGTCAGAAGTGTGAGTAGGAATAGAGAAATAGTTGTGTTTTTTTTCATGATCCAATGTGCTTTCAATAAAGTTCATTTACTGGCGTAATCAGCTAGTATCAGTCTCTGTCCCTTGCAATCAAGAACCTAGCTAATACACCTAGATAACCAGGAAACTCTTCGAAACTATCTGGGGTCTTCCTGTGGCAAATTAAACTCATTTCTTGTTCTGTATTTGGGAGACATATTGTAAGGAGCGCACAGAACCGGGAGACCTGTTTTCGGGTCTAGACTCTGCCACTTTCCTGGCTGTGTGACCTGGAGCAGGTCCCTTCCCAGCTCTGAGCAGTTCTCTCACCTGCACAGGGAACAGTCAGCACAAGACCAGTAGTTCCCCAAACTGACGATGCCTTAGAATCCCCTCAGGCATTTGTTTTCATACAGATTTCTCATCCCCACTCCTGAAGAAACTAATTTAATACATTTAGTCGCTTGCTGACAAGTATACCAACGAAGTGGAGGTAGCAGTACCTGTGAGAACCACAAACTTAGGACCTCCAAGGTCCACTCCACCCCACATACTCTGATCTTCTAATGGAAGACAGAGACAGTTTTATTGCTGTGCTCCCAAAAAGTTCCTGGCACACAGGAGATATTCAGAAAACATTTGTATCTGAGTAAACGGTAAAACGGTAAACAGAAACTCTCTGCAACTTTTCTGTAAATCTAAAATTATTCCAAAATAAAAAGTTTACGTAAAACAATACTGGAAACAAGGAAGGAGAGAAAAAGGAGGAGGGGGGAAGGGGGGATTTTGTCCACACCACGTTAGCTCGTATGTCTCTCACTGTATGTTGAAAAGCACCTCCCACCATCTTTGTCCTCCGCACACACACCTCACCTCCGCTCCTACTCCATGATCATTCTGCGATCATCAATCTGTCAGAGGAGACCTGCAGGGCCACCATGCTGTAATGGCTACAAAAGGGATTGTGGCCTGCTTGGCGCTGTAAAGACCTGAGCGCTCCTCAGCATCCACACTTAATTTCACTGAGCCTCAGTTTCCTCAGCTATAAAACAGAGCTCCTCTCTCACTTCAGGATCTTGCAAAATTATTGTAAGAATCAAATGAAAGAATAAGAGTTGCCATAAGTGTGAGCACTGCGTTCCAGGTTCCATGCTAAATACTTTATGAGCATTCTCTTCATTAATTTTCACAACAACCTTGTTAAGGTAGGATGATAATGTCCCTATTTTATGGATAAAGAAACTCAGGCTTCCAGGGAACTTGATCAGAGTCATAGAGCCAGGGAAGGGAGGGCTGGTAGATGAGCCCAGGACATCTGACTCCAAAGACCCCATGAATTCCTCTGCCTTATGATTTTTATACATCAACTATTAAAGAAATGTACATCTTTGTTTCGATTATTTCCATCCCATTCTTCCCTCTACCCTTAATCTCCCTCTTTCTCCAGTTCCCCAAACTGACCCAGACTAGTCCCTAGAAGTTCCCAAATGAGAGCTGTAGAAGAATTGGTAGATCAGCAGCCCTGAGGATGGGGCTGGGAATCCCCACCACTCCCACTGCTGCCACAGGGATTCAATGGAGAGACAGGCATCCAGGAAAAGAAAGGATTTGCCTCTCGGAGAACCCAAGGGACTAAATCAGGCTCACCTTCCCTTCTTCGCCTCACCCAGGAGAGCACTGGCAAGGCCACCACCTTAGAAAACTCCTCTTTGGCAAAAGAGACTTTAGATCATTAGCTTGCGCTGTTTTCCTGGCTGCAATCAAACAAGTAGGTTCTAAATATCTGAATTGTTTTTTTTAAACAGCTGGCCACACCCATTCATCCGTGCCAGGCCCCTGCTGAGGCTGAGTGCAGCCTTGATGTGGCCAGAGAACCCGGGAGGCTGGGCAGCAGGCTGTGCTGGGTGTACCCAATTGCTGCCCAGCTGGGCCTGGTGGGGAGGCTTTTGGTGGTGTTGCTAGGCAACCTGGGTACTTGGAGAAGCCACAGATTGGGCTTCTGGGGCACAAAGATTAACAGCCTCCTTCATCACACTGTAAACCATCATTATGCCCAGTTCCAGAGGCCTGCAGCAATCTCTGTGGTTATAGCCTGAAAGAGTGCTTTTTTAGCTACAGAAATTAAGAACCAGCTTTTCAATATTATGGGTTTGTGGCTGTGGTTGTTTCTTTTTACTACATCTCTGAGGATACACTTGGAATAAATAGGCAAAAAATCTAAAAACAAAAAATGCCTTTACAAACCCTCTTTTCCAAAAGTTTTCCTTCTTCCTGAAGCAAAACACACTTACCCTCAATTGTGAGGGCAACTCAGGTAGGGACACTGTGCTTCCTGAGGTGTCTGCATGCCCACTTCGCATTCAAATCTTCTTCCTTGGAACCCCACAACTGTAGCTGGAGTTCCGGGTTGGGGGACCAGGGCCTTGGTCTTGTGCAAGGCCACTCAGCACAATAATTTCTTTGTGTCTCTCCCCTTCTAAGACAATCACCATAATTCCCCTTCCCGGTCCACAGAACCACTCTCACTTAGATCGTTTCAATAGACCCTCAGCTGTGAAGACAGAGTCATTATTATTCTCATTCTTCAGATGAACAACTAAGGGTAAAGAAGGCACCCATCATCACATGCCTAGCCACAGCGAAACTGGGGTGCCAACCCATTTTTCTGAGGCCAGATCCTAGGCTCTCTACTACACCACACTGCCTCCCCACAGAACTACTTGAAATATAACATATAGTTTAGTACCCTATTATAATATGAGACACAGTAATAATAATACACACTGGTTGGTGTAGAGACACAAGAGCTTCATCCTGTTTCTCTCTGTCCTCAACACATCACCCTTGTTGATTGTGGTCAGGCTTTCAAAGCTGCGTCATGTACACTGAAGAATACAGTCTAGGAGAATTTCCAGGGCCGGCCGAGTGGCGCGTTGGTTAAGAGCTGGCTTGGGACGCCAGAGGGCCCCAGTTCAGATCCCACATATGAGGGCCAGTGACACTGCCCTCCACAGCTAAGATGCTGAACAACAGCTCAACCTGGAGCTGGGCTGCCGTGAGTCGCCGGTGACGGCGTAGGCTGCAGCCCCTGTGGCAGTGGGTTGCCATGGGCTACCATGTGTAGCCAGCAGCCAGCGTGAGCGGCCAGCAGCCGCTGTGAGCAGCCGTCCAGAAGCCGGTGACTGATCTGCCTCGCCCGGGAAGAGCGCAATGATGGTGCCAACATGGGCCAGTGAAGCAACGTCCTCCACAACTAGACTGAAGAACAAAAGGACAGCAACTTGTCTGTTCCCCTACCCTGATTCCCCAATGCTGTTCCCTCCCCCAATTCCCCAATAAAATCTTTAAAAAAAAAAAAAGAATTTCCAACGGTGGACACACTATTTAACTAGGTTAAGACACCTAGGACACCATAGCATGGGGCTGAAGGAAAATCCTGACCCTGAGCCATCCTCCATCATTCAAGGAGTTGACTCTGTTTTGACAGCATTATGACGCTACATCAGTCCCTTTAAGTAAGGAGGCAGAATAATTGCTTTCATGAAGAATGTGTAGGTATTTTTCAAAAAGACTTTCACTGCTTCATCTACAATGTTTCTTAAATACTAGTCCATTGATAGTGACCAACTGTGCCAGTTTGCATGGGACAAGGGATTTCTTGGGATGGGAGACTTGGGGTGCTAACATCAGGACAGCCCTGGGCACATTGAGAGGATAATTAGTCAATCTATCGTAGACCACCTACATCAGAATCATCTGGGAACATCCTCAGGTGAAGACAGCTGGTTCTAATCTTAGGGCAGTGGTTCTTAACCCTGGCTACACATGAGAATTGTCTGAGGAGAGTGTAAAAAAGCATTGATGTCTGAGCTCACCCCAGATCAATGGAATTAGAGCCTCCGGAGCTAAGGCCTGAGTACTGGTATTTTTTGATGTGCAGGCAAGACTAAAAACTCCTACCCTGGAGATTTGGATTCACAGGGTCCAGTCTGGAGCCTTGCCCGGGAATCTGCTGTATTTTTATCAGCTCCCCAGGGAATTCTTACGTACATCACAGTTTGATAACCAATGAATTCTTACTCGATGTGTGCATTCATTGGACAGGCATTCCCTGAATGCCTCATATTATGTTAAGCTCTGGGAACACAGAGAAAAAAACATAAAAACAACCACCTCCTGTTTCCCAGGTCCTCCCTACCCAGTAAGGAATAAAGACCTACAAATTGTGCCAACACAGTATACTGTGATTTAGATTTAAAAGTGGGTCAGCATCATCAGAGTGGTTATGGCTATTCAGTTCCCAGAAGCCTAGTGTGGTAGATGAAAGACAAGCATATTATCTGCCATTCCTCCCGCTAAGACGTAGGGTTTGTTCCTCCTCTCTTTGCATCGAGGGCAGCCCTGTGACTGGTTTTGACCAATGGTACACGGCAGAACTAGTGCTGGGCACCTCCCAAGGCCAGGCCTTGAGAGATCTGCAGCCCCCACTTTTGTTCCTCTTGGAATGCTCCTCCCTTTGTGAAGCCTAACACCACATAAGAAGGTTGACTACCCTGAGGTGGCCATGCTATGAGGAAGCCCAAGCCACTCCCATGGAGAGAGAGACCATGTAGAAGAGCAACAGGCTGCCAGACCTATGAGTGAAACCTTCTTGGGCCTTCCAGCCCAGCCCATCCACCAACTGAATACAGATGTTCCTTGACTTACGATAGGGTTACATCCTAAAAAACTCATTTTAA
Source organism: Hipposideros armiger (assembly GCF_001890085.2). NCBI lineage: Eukaryota > Metazoa > Chordata > Mammalia > Chiroptera > Hipposideridae > Hipposideros > Hipposideros armiger. The sequence goes on along the minus strand of NW_017731360.1, from coordinate 706,032 downwards.
GTTGAAAATATTGTAAGTTGAAAATGCGTTTAATACACTTAACCTACCGAACATCACAGCTTAGCCTAGCCTCCCTTAAATGTGCTCACAACACTTACATTAGCCTACAGTTGGGCAAAATCATCTCACTTGCCACTGCCCAGGATCACGAGAGAACATTGTACTGCCTATGACTAGCCCAGGAAAAGATCAAACTTCGAAGTACAGTTTCTACTGAATGCATATCGCTTTCACACCATCATAAAGTAAAAAAATTGTTAAGTCAAACCATTGTTAAGTCAGGGACCATCCGTATAGCCAAGCGATTGACCCCAGCTGACACCTGAGCAGAAAAACTGAAAAGAATCATGACAAAATAAAATGGTGGTTGTTTTAAGTTACTACGTTTTGCGGGGGCTTGTTATATAGCAATCGCTACCCACACACCTCATCAGAACTAGAAGACAGAATGACATCCCAGCATTTTGCCTTCCCATGAACACTTCATCTTCATATCTCTCCATAGAGTAGATGCAGATGTCTCACGTGAAATAGCCTCCCAATTAGTCTCCATCTGTTTCCACTCCTGCCCCTTCCAAAACAAAACAAAACACAATCGTAAATCAGAATATAACAACTCTCTGGTTAAAATCCTTCAATGGCTTCCCATTATCTTCGAGATAAATACAGGCTCCTTACCATGGCTGATCAGGTCCTGCAGGACCTAGCTCCTGCTTCTTTGTGGAATTCTACCACTCTCCCTCAACATCTCTGTGCTGCAAATGCAGGGCCTTCTTTCTGTCCCAGGAACACACCACGCTCTCTCCTGCCTCAGGGTCTCCGCACTTGCTGTTCCCTCTACCTAACCCTTTCTCCTTCATCCCTCACACACACACCCCAGTACATACACACAAGGTTAACTGCTTCAGAACAAATAGCACCTCCTTGGAAGTCTTCCCTAACAAACCATCAAGTATATGAAGAAGGAAGGAGGAAGGAAGTATGGAGTAAAACAGAAAGAGCACTGAAATTACAGCAGTCAGAAAATGCTGGTTGTTGCCCCAGTTCTGCCCCCGCTTACCTATGGACAAGCCACTTCACCTCACCTGCTCAGAATCCTTGTCCCCACCATGATGCACATGACCCAATGTGTTTATGTATGCCATATACCAGAAGTCTTCACATTTTTTTCTCAAGTTCCCATAAGAATTTTTAAAAAGCTGTGACCCTCTGGCACATTTTTAAGGTAATAACTAAAGTTATTTTTATCAAGTTAAAGTAGGTTCCAAGGCAGAATTTTCTGGCACAGTCTTTATTAGAGACATGCTTTAGATATGTTTTCATTCAAACCTTGGAGCTACAGATGTAACTTGTTCAGTTTATGGAAATTGTCTACGTAAGAAATGTCCAAACCTACAGAGAATTTTTATGAGTTATTTGAGCCCAACTGACGACAATTGACAGGAAGCAAAATCTCAATGGATCAAGAAAATGCTCCAGAGAATGTCAGTTTTGTAGCTTATTTTATACATTAGAATCAAAGGAGGAGACCTAAGAAGGGATACATGAAATCCATTGGTGGTAGATTAAGGGGGCGGGAGAAAGCAAAGTGGGGAGATCTCTGGGATTGGATAAAAAGCAAAACAGAGAGATGCATACTTCATTTACATTGGTGGGTACAGGATAGTTAATAATTAACATTTATAGCACACATAGAAATGGTATTCTGGGAACAAGATAACAATGAGAGGTTCTGTGGTCTCAGGCTCTGGTGTGGTGGGCTGTGCCCTAAGGGGTCTGGAAAAGGAGATGACTCTGACATTTCAAAGGTATGTTATCTTAGATGCCAAAAGACTATAGACAGACTCACTTCAAGTAAAAATTTACCTTTGTCAAGGAAGCTACAGGCCTAGGATGTGACTCCCCGCCATGACCCATTTTAGTTAAGAATTTTTATGTTTAGACCATCCTATGTGGTTACTTTCTGTCTCTGAGTTTGTAGAGCCTGCCATGCTGGCTTCCCCTGAGCAGGTCAGATTTAGTATGTGGCTGCTTTTTCATCCACAAAATCATCTACCATATAATTCAATTGTCAAAGCCAGTCCTCACTGTTAGACCAATCAGCCAAACCAGAATATTTCTGTCTGTAAGAAAATCCACCTTCGTTTCTAAAAATGTCTATAAATGAATTCATTTTCATCCCCATGACAACTGGCTGAAGTCCCAATTCTAATTTTACAATACATAGATAAAGAGCTAAAGCACTTATGTTTAAAGTAGAGTAAGTAGCATAATGGTTAAGAGTACACATTATAGAGGAAAGGTACAAGAGATCAAATCCTGATTTGCCACTTAATAGCTGTGACCTTGGACAACTTAAATAAATCTCTGGGTACCTTGGGAACCTCATGTGTAAAAAGTGGATAAGTATCTGCTTTATAGACCATGAGTATAGATATGAGTATTAAACAAGTTTATTAATCTGTAAAGCCCTTTGAACAGTGTGAGGCACATAATTAGCATTAAACAAGTATGTTTTTTAAAAAAAATAAAT
>NW_017731360.1:691737-701959 GCF_001890085.2 Hipposideros armiger | reverse complement strand
TTCAGCCATACTGAGCCCCCAGGATTCCAGCTCCCTCCCTCCACTAGGTCTTTTCCTGAGCATCTCCCTCTACTAGATGATCTTCCCGCCCCAATTTATTCTCCTGGTGAAACTCTAACACCCCCTTCAAGACACTTGCCTAAACATCTTCTCTGCAAAGCCATATTGAGCATCTACCACGTGCCTGCCATTGTGCTAGGCACTGGATACAGTGGAGAACAAAGCAGACATGGTAGAATTAAATGTCCTTCTTAGTTCCCTCAGCAACGCCTGCTCCTCTCTAGGGAATCATTGTCTTCTTTATATTATCACCATCTCCTCCGCAAGGCTGTGAGCACCCTGAGAATAGGACTTCTGTTTTATTCATCTTCAGATCCCTATCACGGAGCCTATGGAATGCATTAATAAATGTTTGCAGGACTCATCTACTCACAGAGGAGTCATCAGACATTTCTGTATCAGGGACATTCAAGTTGCTGGTTATACAACTATGAACCAACAGACACTGTGGCTGCCCTCCTGGGACCAATAGAGCACTTGATTGAATGAATGATGTACAAATGAATAAATGGATTAACAAAACAGGGAAGGGGTGTGCACTTCTCCACTTGGGTGAAGCAGCCCAGAGCAGGGGATGTACAGGAAGTGAGAGGCTGATGTCTAGAAAGTTGGGAAATGATGACGTCCTTTATGTTCCTTCTGACGCAGAGAAACTTATTAGCCATACGACCTTTGGCAAATCATTTAGCCTGTTGGTATCTTCATTTCCTCATGTGTAAAGTGGGGATAATAATATCCTAACAGGGGTATGGTGAAATAAGGTAATGCATTTAAACGCAGGGTTGGTTTTAGGAACTAGTAGTTCCCATCACTTTTTCCGTGTGAATGTGCAGATTTAGAAACACAGCAGGAGAGCCTGCTGGGGACAACACCTCCCTCAAGTTCCAGGTTCCAGCCCTGGGCCAGTGTTCTCACTTCAAACCTGCAGGCGACACTTTCCCTATTGAGCCCCACCCCCACCTCCTCTTGACCTCCTTCTTTTCACTGCTCAGTTCTGTTTACAAGGCTGCCTAAGTGCTTTCAAGGCCAGAGGTTGACTTATATATCTCTACAAGCCTAACAGAGAGAGGGAGGTGGCAGTTAGGGAGGGACTTGGTAGGAAGGGGGCCAAAGAAGAAAGGGAGAGCACAATGCTTATTGAGGCCCCACTATGTGCCAGCTTGGTGTGTGACATGCATTGGCTCATGTCATCTTCATAACAATACCATTTTACAGGTGAGGAAACTGAGGTTCAGGAAGAGAACAGGAGAGGTGGGATATGAAACCAAGTGTCTCTGCGACACCAAAATAATTTTCCTCTATGCCACACTGACCACCAGCTTATAGATGATCATTAAATGTTTGTGAAATAAATTTCAGTTTTCTTATTCCCAGGAAGAGCAGAAATTGTGTGTTCCCCCACCCCAGAGAATCCAGATACATGTTCAAACAATGATGAATAAATAAATGAATAATAACAAACGCATAAATGAGTGAAATCCCTCAGATACCCCATAACCAGGAAGGAGGAAACCAATAATCCTGGGGAGGTGCCTTGCAGGAAGCAGAGACTGCCTTCCCTAACTGTGGTCTCCAGTGCCCTGGACGGGGCAGTGGGCCAGCGACACAGGAGCGCTAGGAGCTTGCTCAGCTGAAGGGAGGAAAACGCTGAGAGGCAGGAGTTGGGGGCGGGGAGGGTTACTGGGGAGAATGTGATGAAGGTGGAGAAGCCCAGGGCAGGGATGGGGAAGAGCGTTACCTGGTCCTTCCATCATGTCTCTGCAGAAAACCAAGAACCGGCCCCTTGACTCCTGGCTTAACATGTTGCCAATTTAAATTAAAAAAAAAAAAAAAGTTGCAAGATCCCAAGCGGCCACTTCCGAAGGCTACTCCGGAAGGGAAGTTGCCAAGGAAGCTCTCTAACCAGTCCCGCGCCTTCGGCTTGCCCCCACCTCTGCCCCCATGCTTCCTGCCACCAGCTCCCTTGTCCCCAACGGAGGGACTCCCTCCACCCGCTCCCAGCTCCCGCAGCTTACCTCCCTTCCTCAGTAGGCCAAGGGGCGTCCCAGGCTGCTCCCCGCGTCCAGGCGTCCTCCGCCAAGGGGCTGCCTCTACTGCCCTGACTTTCTGCCCTGACAGGCGCTCCTTGGCCCCTCCCGAAACTAAATTTGTCAGACAGGTTTCCAGCAGCTCTGCACTGGGAGAAGGAGCCTGAGGAAATCCCCTCCCAGCCCTGACCCGGGGCCTGGGCCGGGCCAGCCAACTCCACAGTCTCACTCCTGGGCTGGCCCTGGATGAATGAGTCCTCCCCCTCAGCCTGCCTGGGCCTGAGCCAGGGAGCCTGTGACAGCCTCTCTGCTTTTTTCGGTGGCCCTGGAATTGGACTCCATTCCTCCTCCAAGTCCTCCCCTCCTGCTCTATGCCTGGGTCTTCTGCCTGCCCTTCTCAGCTCTCTGGGGAAAGACCCTGCCTCTGGTGGTGCTCTGGAGGGAAGCCAGGCCTGGTACTGGGCACCAGGATGGGTGACTTGATGACGCACAGCAGGAATTTAGTCATAAGCCCCTGGCTCTTTCCAGCAAACTGGTTAGATCTTGGGCCCCGGTGAAATAGGTCTGCCACTTTCTGATTATTCGTGCAATGCATTTTGAGAATGACTCACCTGTGCTCGGCCCTGGGGATGAAGAGGAGAATTGACATGGTCCCTGCCCTCATGCTCTACTAGGAAGGGAAGAATGAAGTACTTTGGTCGATGCTGGCCAAAGATTCAGGCAGCAGGGATCAGAAGGGATTTGCTCCCTATGGGAGGCTTCTGGAAAAGCTCTTAGACGAGATAACATACAAGGTGGGTTTTGAAAAATGAACAGGAGTTCTCCATGGTTGTTAGGGGAAAGGGCAGCACAATCCAACGGGAGAGGCCAGGCAACTGGACAGACTCGGACAGGAACTACTAGAAGTCAGAATCGAGCAAGGTGAGTCAAATCAGGTAGGGCTTTGTGTACCTTGCTAAAGGACTTGGATTTTATCCTATAGGCACTGGCTGCCGGGGGGGTTGGAGGGGGGACGGGACAGTCACAGAAAGGTTTTTAACAAGGGAGACAGAATTTCAGATTGCATTTTAAATAGATTGTTGGAGCCTACAATGTAAAGAATGGTTTTGAGGGGACGAGATTGGAGGCAAGACGACCAGCCAGGCTGCTGCAAGAGTCAAGACAATGGATAAAGTGGACTTAACCAGGGCCCAGGCAGGAGAGCAGAGAGGGGGGAAGAGATTCAAAAGATGTTAAGAGGGTAGCACTGATGGGACTGAATGAGTTAAGGAAGAGTTTGCCCCTCATGACGTAATTATGTCCCAAAGACATCATCTCTGAATCCCATTCGTTACATTGGAGGTTGGGGCTTAAACATCTGAATTGTGGGTGGGTGGGGACGCAATTCAGTCCACAGAACCAGGAAGACCCTACTCTGTCTCTGCTTGTAGCTGAAACTAAAAGAAGTAAATCTGGGAGCTAAAGAGAGTTCCTTGTGTGGAGATGCAGAGTAAACTAACTTCCTCCATGGCACTCAAACTTACCACATGGTATGGGGGAAAACCCAGACTTTCCCTCCTCTGTGTCTCCTTCACTCCCCACACAGAAATTTCACTTCTGACACTTTTGGTTATCAAATGTGGGGAGGGGGGTTCCCCCACCAAACAGTTCTCTGCAACACCAGCTGGGTGTCCTACAATTTAACTTAATTCTGACACTATCTACCTGCAAATAGTGTCCGATCCGACACGTTAAGGGCCCAGTCCCACAAGACTGCCCCTCCACTTCAGATGCCAATCACAAGTAGTAGTTTCTCCAGGTTACCCACAACTTCTGTCCAACTTGACTACACATCAGAGGTTCCTATGTTTCCCTCCTTGAGGTTTGATTAATTTGCTAGAGTTGCTGAGGGAACTCAGGGAAACACATTTACCAGTTTATTAAGTGATATGATAAAGGATACAAATGAAGAGATACATTGGGCCAAGTCTGGGAGGGTCTCAAGCGCAGGATTTTCTGTCCCCACGGAGTTGGGGTGCATCACCCTCCCAATATGTGGATGTGTTCACTAACTTGAAAGCTCTCCAAACCCTGTCATGTCGGGATTTTATGGGGGCTTCTTCATGTAGGCATGATCAAAGATTAACTCCATTTCTAGCCCCTCTCCCCTCTCTAAGGAGTAGTGGGTGGGGGCTGAAAATTCCAAGCTTCTAATCATGGCTTGGTCTTTCTGGTGACCAGCCCCCACCCAGGAGCCACTCAAGAGTCACCTCATTAGAACAAAAGATGATCCTAGTGCTCCTATCACTTGGGAACTTACAAGGGTTTTAGGAGCTCTGTGCCAGGAACTGGAGGCAGAGACCAATATATACAGTTCCTATTATTTCGCCCACATCATAACATTTACCATCATATATTTAAATTATGTGTGTTTTTCTTTTTCCCTGTTAAAGGACATGCTCCAATAGTATGAGTTCTTTAAAAGCAGTAACCTTCTCTGTTTCATCTTTGTATCCATGCACTTATGCCCAAAATATGACACAAAGTATGAAACAATAAATGTTTGTTGAACTTTGGAACTGGGGAGCATAGACAAGGTTCCCTCCTTTAGCAAGCGAAGGCTCCCTCACCACCAGCAGGTGTCAAGTCATGTCTCTGTGGCTTCTGGCCAGCAAGCTCCCTGTCTGAATCCTAACCCTTCGTGGGTGGAAAAACTATACGTGAGTCACTGGGGGTGTGCAGAGTGATCTGTCCCAGATCAAGGGACACTCAATAGCAAGCAATATAATCTAGGCTGCACAAAGTTACTCGTTGTATTATTCCAGATTCACTAGAGCACGTTTCCCAAGTGCTGAGCTCTCTCCTAAATGTGTTAGATGAACTGAAAAAATATAAGTATCCCAAAAAAATTAGCTTTCCTTCTGAGATTGAGCATTCTTTATCCAAAAGAAATATAAAAATTTAAAAAGAGAGTCTGTTTATGAAGACGTACTAATCACCCACAGAAAACCCAGTACAGCAGAACCTAAAAAAAAAAGGTAGATGAAATGTAAAGAATATCTTTTTTAATGCATGTCTGACCTTAGCTGGCACGTAAGGAATCCATAGGATTAGCAATTATGAGAGCCCTATTTGCCCCGGGGGCATAGATGGATCCCTGGTGACCTAATAATACCTGTGTTTTCATGGGCCATGGAAGGGGACAAGGCTGAGCCTTTCCAAACCCCAAATTGCTAATATCCTCAGTGGACAGTGGGTAAACTGAAAACAAAACAAAATCTGCCAAACTAGGGGGACAGTGGGGATGTGGGCCTGTCTCATCTTAGCCTTGGATCAGAGTCAAGTAAAACAGTAAACAAACAAAAAAAATTTCTCTCTTGAGAATTCTCCATCCCATACCTCCACTCATATGTATTTACTTAGAGACATACTCACTTTATCTGTGTAGCCCCACATACTCCAAGATGAAAATTAAAGCATCTCTGGGTTGTTAGGACCTATGGGCACTTGGAAGAAAAGAAAACCTAAACTATCTCTTGAAGAATACCATTCAACCCAGGCCTCAAAGATTTCCCACAAAGTTTCAAGTAACATGACTCACTATATATTTTTTTAAGTCTCTAACCACACAAGGAAACAAACAAATTCCAAGTAGAAGCAACCAAATCACAGACATTGTTATTATCAGCTATTAAATACAATTTAATTATATTTAAAGTTGAAATAAAGAGGGAATTTAAGTACAACCAAAGAAAAAGTTATCAGTAATGTAGATTGCCTTCCCCAATGTGAGTGGGCCTTAGCCAACCCACTGAGGGTCTGAATAGAACAGAAGAAGGTGGAGAAAGGACGAATTCACCCCTTTTGCTTCCTACCTGTGAGGCGGGACATCTCATCTTGTCTTCTCTGGGCTTTAGACTGAGGTTTAATCAGCTCCCCTGGTTCTCAGACCTTTGGATTTGGACCGAATTACATCTCCGGGCTTCCTGGGTCCCCAGCTTTCAGACAGCAGACTGTGGGACTTCTAGGCCTTCAAAATCATGCCAGTCACTGTGGCATATATATGTATATATACATCTGGAGAGCCCTGACTAATAACAAGCAGAATACATGATAGCGCTAGTCAATCTACACTATCACTCACTGCCATACTTTGTTAAATGCAAATTGTGTTCCTTAACCTGCGCATCTTGCTGGCAGAAACCCTACTCAAGTGGGAGGATTTGTCTCCTTTGCATGTATTCATCAGGGTTCTGAACTGCAAGTAACAAAAACCCAACCAGGGTGTTTTAAGCTGAAAACAAATTCATCAAAAGGATATTAAGTAGCTCATAGAATCAATGTGAGGACTGAAGAGAAGAATCATATTCTGGGCTATCCAATGAGAAACAGCCAAAATCAAGTTGCAAAACTGGTCTGGTGATAGGGATCCCACGGTCACGGCTGTGAAGCCCTAGACATGCCGTGTTATGCCAATGGAAACACTAGCACTGAACACTGAACTCATCACCACCCCTGCAGTCACTGCTTTTCCAGGAATTGATCGTCCTGAAACCAGTTTGTCTAGCTAGCTTTGAGGCATGTGTGTCTGACTGGTCGAGCCCAGTCCACATGCCAATGCTCTAGCAAAGGATGTGGCAAAGGAAGTCTCTACTACTTTCAGCTTTTGTGGAGGATGATGGGCCCTATATCTAAGATGTATAACCTGAGAGAATTCACTAAATGCAGGACTGGGAGTTCCAATGCTGGGGGCCCCAAAGAAATATCCAGTGTTCATTACACCCTTAACCTTCAAGACCACCCCCCTGCCAGGGACATCCACTTCGGCCCGGTGCCGTGTACCTGCTGCAAACAGGACTCACACATTGTAATGATCTATACTTAGAGCTGGTTATTGAATGAGGGTTGATTTACGTCGGGCTCAAGCTACCACCAAGAAAACTGTTCCCTGTGCTACACCAGAAAACTAGGAAATTAGGAAGCCACTGCCCCAACCGTTGGTTCCAAGCACACATCACCTTAGCTCAGATCTGGGAAGCAGGAAGCCACGGCCAAAGCCATTGGCTCCAGAGCCTTGACATCCGAAATCCTCACAAGCTGCCTCATTTCTCCTCCACTTAACTCTGCTCCAAATTCAAGCCACTCAGGCATGGATCTGATGTGGGAACTTAAAACACCTCAGGAGACCTAGCTGCAAGGAAGTCTGGGAATGTAGTTATTGCTTTCCAGCCTCTGCAGTATAGGGAGACAAGATAGGAAGGGGTTGGTGCACATGTTAAGCAAGTTATCTATCCTATCTGCCTCAAATACTACTCATTCTACTTTATTCAATCTCTGAGTGCTACATATTTCTAAAAATTGTGTTTTTTTAAGATTTTATTGGGGAGTTGGGGAAGGGAACAGTGTTGGGGAATTGGGAAAGGGGAACATTGTGTTTTTCCAGGACCCATCAGCTCCAAGTCAAGTTGTTGTCCTTCAATCTTAATTGTGGAGGGCGCAGCTCAGCTCCAAGTCCAGTCACCGCTTTCAATCTAGTTGCAGGGGAGGGACGGGGCAGTCACCATCCCATGTGTTAGGAGCACATGCTCTCACCAGCTGAGCCATTCTGCCACCTTTTGGCAGCTCAGCGGCAGCTCACCTCAGGCACAGCTCACTGGCCTATGCAGGAATTGAACCGGTGACCCTGTTGCTCAGAGCTCATGCTCTTACCAACTACACTTCCCAGCCGGCCCTAAAAATTATTTTTAATAGGCAATACATTCACATGGTAAAAAAAATATAAATGCTATCACCAGGACACGATGATAAGTAAATCTCTGTTCTCCAGTACTCCAGTTTTCCTCCCAAGAATCATTAACTTTTACTAGTTCCCTGTTTATCATTCCAAAGATAATGTATGCATATGTTTATATATAACCGCCCCCCTTTTTCTTGACATATACAGTACAGAGCATAAAATACACACTTTTTTTCCAATCTACTTTTAATAACAGTGAGACAGGAGTCTTAGAGAACCAAACACCAGGGAAGGACAACCTGACAACAATGAGAACTCCATTTCCTTTTCACAGTCTTTGTTTTTAAAAAAATCTTTATTTTTATAAAATATTGCAAAATATTTAAACAATACAAAAATGAAAACAGTAAAAATAAGTCTTCTTCAAGTTCATTTTAAAGAATTAACTACTGTAAACAGTTTTCATATCTATTTACCTATATCTTTCTACCCATGTGGATAGATGTGTATAGTTTTTTTCTTTTTTTTCAGAATTTTTTTTTTTAAAGAATTTTATTGGGGTATTGGGGAGGGGAACAGTGTTGGGGAATTGGGGAAGGGGAACATTGTGTTTTTCCAGGACCCATCAGCTCCAAGTCAAGTTGTTGTCCTTCAATCTTAGTTGTAGGGAGGTGTGGCCCACCACCCCATGAGGGAGTCAAACTGGAAACCTTGTTGTTAGGAGCATGTACTCTTACCAGCTGAGCCATCCTGCCACCTGTTGGCAGCTGAGTGGCAGCTCAGCTCGGGCACAGCTCACTGGCCCATGTGGGAATCGAACCTTGTTGCTCAGAGTTCACGCTCTAAACCAACTGAGCACTTGGCCGGCCCTTTTTTCAGAATTTTTAAAAAATTAAATTTATTGGGGGAACACTGGTTAATAACATTATGTAATTATATGTGTATAGTTTTCATGGCTTTGAATTCCTTCCTCTGCATTGTTCCACATTCTCTGTTGACTAGAGTGTTAGCTCCAAGTTTACCTCACAGCCCTGTAAGCTATAATATTAAGGTGTTGGCTACAGCCTTAATTAAGCCGTTAAATCTTGTGTCTCTGTTGAGACTCCTCAAAGCAAACAAACAAGCCTGATCTAACTGTGCACTTGCTGTTTCTTGGTGGTAGACCCTTGAAATTCAAGCTCCTAGATTCTCTCTGGACTCGGCCCAAATTCTCTCGGCAGCTTCTACAATGTAGCCTGCATGTATTCTTTGATACAGTGGAATCCTGATTTTGTCCTTCCAGACCCCTGTCTCTCTTCTGACCGCAGACCTGTGATCTCCCTGGGACACAAGGATGGAGCATAAGCCAAGACAGGTTAATCAGCATTTTCCCTGAGATTTTTCAAAGCAGAGTTGGGAGAAAGATGCTCCTTTTCTTTCTGGTTAAAAAATTGTGATTATGTGAGTCTGGAACTGCTAGCGGTCATGGGACCACCTTTGTGGTGAAGTCAGTTTTCTCTTCCATAGCTATTTAACTATGTATTAATGCATTTTTCTAACAGTTAATTGAGACATAATTCACAGAACAGGGGCAAAGGGCAGTGATATTCTTTATTATACAATAGGTAATAGTCACCCTTTGGTATATGCTTCAGTTCTGGGGATTAGGAAATAAATGTCATTGGGGGCCATTGTTTAATCTACCACATAGGATAGTAATGGAACATATCTCATATGGCTGCTGTGAGCATGAACAGAGTTATCACATGTAAAACTTGTACATAGATAGCTCTCCATAAATGTTGGCTATTGTTTGCATTATTATTCATTGCTGTAATGTACCTTGTTATTCCTTGGCCATCTCATGACTGAACACCCTTCTTATTTTGATGGAAGTTCCCATTTATGGGTGTCAGTTGAGGGAGAAGCCCAACTTGTATTACAGAAGTTTGGAGGGAGACAGGTATTTGCCTTCCCTCTGCCCTATCCTCTAGGCCATGGGACAATGCCCAAGGCTTGGCTAATAAGATGCTCATGCCTGGGACACTGGAGTCTTACAGAGACTCAGTTTGAGATTATTAAGGGCTGCAGAAATGGTGTCAAGAATCTGGCAGCAACAAGTGTCCAGTGGTGGTGCAGTAGTTATACTTTTCTTGTGGTGAGAGATTGTTGTTGCTTGAAGCCAATTTCTATTAACATGCCCCCCCGCCCCCGCATTAAGCCTCTTTTCCCTTTAGTTGAGAGAAAAGCCCCGGTATGACCGGAAAGCTGAATTCTCTCTGAGGGGGTGCCCCGGTATGACAGAGGCCGATAAGGCTCCCTCTGAGGAGTGTCTCAAGGTGTGATTGGGACCTGTTGAAATGCAAACAGTTAATCTCCTCTTGGGAGGACACAGTAATCAGGTGTCCTAGGGGCTAGGCGGCGGATATGCGAAGGCATA
>NW_017731360.1:685244-687927 GCF_001890085.2 Hipposideros armiger | reverse complement strand
CATATGTGGGATCCGAACCAGGGCCCTCTGGCTTCCCAAGCCAGCTCTTAACTATCGCGCCACTCGGCCTGCCACTTCTCTCTTTATTCTTATATCTCTCTCTTGATTTTGGCTTTTCCCAGATGCTATTACCTCATGGCTTTTGCATAGTGCCTTTTCTTTCTGTCTGCTACTGTTTCACACATAGTCAAATGCCTCAAAAAGGGATACGTCTAGGTTGGTTACGCAGTATCTGATATGGTGCCCTTATTGGTCAGAGCTCTCATTCTAGACCACTTTATGGTGGTTTAGATTCCACTCAATATGTTCAAAACAGTTGTATAATTTTTTTTAATTTTTTAATTTTGATATTTGCAATATGCAGGAAATCCTACCCTTCTCAATATTTAATCTTAGAATGAAAAAACTTGAATGTCAACTTAAACAAATGCACAGGAGTACAGTTTCTCAAAAGTGCTTTAGAGGACATGCAAACAAAACAGTTGGCTCATTGCCCAACTTCTTTCTTTATAGAAGTCTTATAGAAAATAATGGGAAGAAAGGTTATGAGTTTAAAAGTAAAGGAAAACTAGCTGAATACAAGTGCTTGCACTGAAAGAAATTTTCTGGCTTTATTAATAATAAGACCTGTGCTAAGCATCTGAGATACACTATCTCAGTTAATTCTGATAATTAACCTGTGATGTAGGTTCATTTTACAGGCGGGCAAACTAAGGCTCAGAGAGGTTGTGACTGGCCTAGGTTTACACAAAGTGGTCAATAACAGAGCTGGGATTTGAATCCACATCTGCCTGATTGCCAAGTCTGTGTTTTAACCCCATCACTGCTATATAGCAGGGAGGAGAGGCCTCCATTACCTCCCACCTCTGGGGATGGTAGTAGCTGCACCAACAGTAGCCAGGTGCAGTGGCAGTCACAGCCACACCAGCAGAGAGGAGACACAGGAGCAGCTCAGAGTGAGAGGGTAAGAAGACCCAAGACTATGGTACCTGCTGCCAAGACTGGGCAGGCTCTGTAACCCAACAAAGGAAGCTGGGGTGACCTCTGGTGGCTTAAGACGTCACCATACTCATACCATATTGAGAGCTAGGAGCAGGGGCTCCTGCTGTCCTGTCTTGTCTAACAGTTGTTACCAGATAATTATTTCCCCTTTGTTCTGTGCTCCTTTGATATCCATGATATTTAGCTCTCTCTCTCTCTCCTTTTTTTAAAAATTCTTTTCTTTTTTTTTTAATCAATGTATTTACTCCTCCACCCCCACCCCCGAGCCGTTGTTCTCTGTCTAATTTTGGAGGACCCCGCTCATTGGCCCATGTTGGTATTATGATCATTGTGCTCTACCCTGCACAGCACACAGCATCGGCCAGCCACTCACACACAGCAGCCCAGTTCCAGGTCAAGCACAATCTTAGCTGCAGAGGGCACAGCTTACTGGCGCAGCTCACTGGCCCATGTGGTAATTGAACTGGCAGCCCTGTTGTTCAGAGCTCGGGCTCTTACCAACTGAGCTACCCGGCCGCCCTCTTTCTCCCTTTTATTTGTCGTCTTCTACCAACTTTCTATTCAATTCCCCTTCAAAAGTGACATGGGTTAGTGGCTAAATTTGTGGACTCTGGACCCAGACTTCTTGAATCCTGGCCCTACTCCTTTGTAGCTGTGCAGTCTTAGTCAATTACATAAATTTTCCATATCTTAGTTTCCCTTTTAACATCCTACCATGTAAATATGCACACTTCTGATCTATTCTTTTTAATAGCTGCATTAAATGTGCCCTACTTTATTCAATTACTGCTTGAATAATGAGCGTTCTCTTTAATCTCAGCCTTTGATCGCTATGAACAATGCTGCAATAAACATCCATGTAAATATATTCCAGTGCTTTTCTCTTACAGGGTGTCTTCCCAGAAGTGGGATTTGCAGGTAAAAGGGTATGTTTTTATTTTTAATAGATGTTGCTGGAATGCTTTCTGAAAAAACTGTACTAATTTACACCAATGTATAATAATGTCTTCATTTTAGCAATCCCACCAGCAATAAATATCTGAATTTTGAAACTTTCACAGTCTGATAAGTATAAAGTGATATCTCATCTTTACTTTAATTTGCATTTCCCTGGCTATTAGTGATCTGGAGCATTTCCTATATGCTTCTTGTCCATTCAGATTTGTTCTGTGAATTACTTCTTCATGTCCTTTGTCTGTTTTTCTATTGGGTTGTCAGTCCCTTTCTTGTCAGTATGTAGAAATCCATCTTATGTTATAAATATTAACGTCCTGTTTTATTGCATTCCCCCCTCTCCTCTCCCCCCAGGTTTGTTGCCTACTTTTAAATTTATTTCAAAGGTTTTATTACGTAGTTATTTTTTTTCTGAGTTTGCTGCCTTGGTCTACCTTATACCTAGATTGTACATATGGTCTTCTACATTTTCTTTTTTTAATTTCTTTTAAAACATATATATTCAGGGGCTGACCTGTTATCTCAGTTGGTCAGAGCATGATGCTAATAACACCAAGGTTGCTGGTTCGATTCCCACATGGGCCACTGTGAGCTGCGCCCTCCTTAAAAAAGAGTCAACTATGCCATTGTAGCATGAAAGCAATGTGTAACCAATGACCATGGCTGTTCCCCATAAAATTTAAAAAAATATATATATATACTTAAAAATTTTAAAATATATATTTAA
>NW_017731360.1:677972-683873 GCF_001890085.2 Hipposideros armiger | reverse complement strand
CAAGTAGTACGCTTTTAAAATCCTTTTAACTCTTCTGTATCTATGGTTGTCTTCTTTCTCATTCCTCATCTTAAATATTTTGTCTTTTTCTTAGTGAGCCTTTTAAGGAGTTTATCTATTTTATTATCTTTTTTATTATTAGTTTCAGGTGTACAAAACAGTGCAATACTTATACTTTTTATCCCTCACAAAGTGACAACACCCCTCCCCCAATCTGCTGCCCCACTCCCCCCGATATCATAAATATCTATTATAATTCCATTGACTCCACTCCCCACACTGTACTCCACATCCTGTGACTATATATGTATGTATATATTAATTACAGTTGACATATAATGTTATTCAATGTTAGCTTCAGGTGTATAGTGCAGTGGTCAAGCCTCTACACCGTCCATGAAGTGGTCTCCCTAACAAGACATATGCCCATTTGACACCCTACAAAATATTTACAACATTATTAATTATATTCCCCAAACTGTCTTTCATGTCCCTGTGGCAATATTGTAGTTACCTATTTATGCTGTCTAATCCCTTCCCCTTCTCCCTCATCATCACCCCCCTCCCATCTAGCAACTATCAGTTTTTCCTCTATATCTCTCAGACTATTTCTGTTTACTTTGCTCATTTATTCAGTTCTTTGGGTTCCACATATAAGTGAGATCATATGGTATTTGTCTTTCTCTGACTGACTTATTTCACTTAACATAATATCCTTTAGGTCCATCCATATCATTGCAAGTGGTAAGATTGCATTCTTCTTTTTAGCTGAGTAATACTCCATTGTATAAATGTACCACAGTTTCTTAATCCAGTCATCTACCGATGGGCATTTCAGTTGTTTCCAAATCTTGGCTATTGTAAATAGTGCTGCAATAAACATTGGGGTGCATATATTTTTTTGAATTAGTGTCTCAGATTTCTCTGGATAGATACCTTAGAGTGGAATTGCTGAGTTATAAGGTAGTTCCATTTTCAGGTTTTTGAGATACTTCCATACTGATTTCCACAATGGCTGCACCAATCTGAGTCCCACCAACAGTGCACCTGGGTTTTCTTTTCTCTGCAACCTCAACAGCACCTGTTTGTTGATTTATTGATGATAGCCATTCTGACTGGAGTTAAGTGGTATCTCGTAGTTTTTATTTGCATTTCTCTAATGATTACAGAGGCTGAACATTTTTTCATATGCCTGTTGGCCATCTGTATGTCCTCTTTAGAGAAATGTCTCTTCATATCCTCTGCCCGTTTTTTAATTGGGTTGTTTTTTTGGTGTTGAGTTGAATGAATGTTTTATAAATTTTGGATATTAACCCTTTATCAGATATATTGTTGGCAAATATCTTCTCCCATTCAGTAGGCTGCCTTTTTGTTTTATTGATGATTTCTTTTGCTGTGAAAAAACTTTTAAGTTTGATGTAATCCCATATGTTTATTTATTTTTTTTATTTCCTTTGCCCGAGGGGATATATTAGTAAAAATATTACTCAGAATAATGTCTACAAATTTACTCCCTATGTTTTCTTCTAGGAGTTTTATGGTTTCAGGTCTTAAAGACTTATTTAAGTCTTTAATCCATTTTTTATTTATTCTCATATATGGCATAAGTAGGTGGTCCATTTTCATTTTTTTGCATGTGTCAGCACCATTTATTAAATAGACTATCTTTACTCCAATGTAAATTCTTGCTTCCATTGTCTTAGATTAAATGACCATATATGGATGGATTTATTTCTGGGTTCTCTATTCTGTTCCATTGATCTATGTGTCTGTTTTTATGCCAGTATCATACTGTTTTGATTACGATAGCCTTGTAGTATGATTTGATGTCAGGTAGCATGATACCTCCCACTTTGTTCTTATTTCTCAAGATTGCCAAGGTTATTCGGGGTCTTTTATGGTTCCATATGAATTTTAGGATTATATGTTCTATTTCAGAGAAAAATGTCCTTTTGTAGTTTGATAAGAATTGTGTTGAATCTATATATTGCCTTAGGAAGTATTGACATTTTAACTATATTAATTCTTCTTTTCCATGAACCTGGTATGTATTTTCATTTATTTGTATCTCCTTTGATTTCTCTCTTCAGTGTCTTATAATTTTCTTAGTACAAGTCTTTTACTTCTTTGGTTAAATTTATTCCTAGATATTTTATTGTTTTTGAAGCACTGATTTCTTCTTCTGATAGTTTATTATTGGTGTATACAAATGTAACTGCTTTCTGAATATTAATTTTGTATCCTGCTACTTTACTAAATTGATTTATGAGCTCTTAACAGTTTTTTGGTGGAATCTTCGGGATTCTCTATATATTGTATCATGTCATCTGCATATAATGACAATTTTACCTCCTTCTTTCCAATTTGGATGCCTTTTACTTCATTTTCTTGTCTGATTGCTGTGGCTAGAACTTCCAGAACTATGTTGAATAGAATTATCTTTTTTTTTCTCTAAAGGCTTTGTTCATCCTTTTTACTATTAGGTTGTTGGAAAAGTCATGACATATTTTTTTCTATATTTTTTGTTGCAAAAATGCGTCATGACTTTACCGACAACCCAGTATTTTTGGTATGCTAGTTTATTTTCAGTTTTATCTTTATTAATACTCTGTTCCTACTTTCTTTAGTTTATTTGTTCTTTTTTAATTTATTAAGATATTTTAATTTCATGAGTATTTTAAATTACTTTTTCAATAANTGAGGCCCAGACCCCAATCGGATGCTAATTTGATTGACAGCAGTAAAACAGTTTCACTTCTTTTCAATAAAAACCATGCGCTGACCGATTCGGGGCTCCCTCAGATTCTCTGAATGAGTCCCTTGGGCTTGCTCAGATTCTCTGACTGAGTCCCTTGGTCTCGCTCTTAAACTTTACTTCTGTCTCTGACTCTTTATTCAATCTACGCCGCCCCTCAAGAGAAACCCGTTTGCCCTTGCCACGCTGGACGTGACAAGAGATGATGAAAGCTGTCTAGCTTCTTTTGGCCAGATAAATGGCTTTCTGTTCCTTTTCCAAGCCTGCTTCTCCCATTTTTCCTTCTTTTCTATTAGGGGCATAATACCTTTCTGATAAATTCCTTTTCTGCCTAGGTTAGCCACTCTTGGCTTCTGTTGTTGCAGCCAACAACTCTGATTGGTATTCTATTGGAATTCTAGTGGTCTGCTATTTGTGACAGTTAATTAACTGTGATTGTTTGACTTACAGATGATGTGCCCCCTGAAGGTGAGACACTGAGGACTTGATTAGAACCATTTCACAAGCAGAAACACGTAAGATAAATTAATTGATTACTTTATGTCACCTACAGCAAGAAAGGGAAAATTTTAGTTTAGTTTTCCAAATGCAAAGCAAATTTTAAAATTCAGAACCATCATGAAATGTGGCAAGAAGACTTTCTGCCTCTATCCAGCACTCTGGAACTATTGAACATCTGGCTCAAAATGTACCAATTTTCAATAAATGCTGCAGGGTCAACTGGATAGCCATATGCAAATGAATGAAGTTGAACCCCTCCCTCACACTATACATAAAAATTAACTCAAAATGGATCATAGACTTAAATGTAAGAACTAAAATTACAAAACGCCTAGAAGATAAACAGGAATAAATCTTTGTGACCTTGGGTCAAGCAATGGTTTCCTAGATGCAATATCAAAAGCACAATTGATGAAAGAAAAAAATAGGTAAGTTGGGCTACCTCAAAGTTAAAAATGTTGTGCCATAAACAATACCACCAGGGCCGGCCAAGTGGTGCATTGGTTAGGAGTTGGCTTGGGACACCAGCTCTGAGCAGCAGGTACCCGGTTCGGATCCCACATATGAGGGCCAGTGTGGGAACAACAGCTCGACCTGGAGCTGGGCTGCCATGAGTCGCCGGCGACGGCGTAGGCTGCAGCCTCTGCTGCGATGGGCTGCCATAAGCTCCCGTGTGTGGCTGGCAGCCAGTGTGAGCGGCCGGCACCCGGTGTGAGCTTCCAAGAGCTGCCGTGAGCGGCTGTCCAGAGGCCGGCAACTGATCTGCCTCACCTGGGAAGAGCGCAATGATCACAATACCAACATGGGCCAGTGAAGCGACATCCTCCACAACTAGACTGAAGAACAAAAAGGACAGCAACGTGTCTGTTCCCCTTTCCCCGATTCCCCAGTGTGGTTCCCCTTCCCCAATTCCCCAATAAAATCTTTAAAAAAAAAAATTGGGTAAAGAATTTGAATAACATTTCTCCAAAGAAGAGATACAAATGCCCAATAAGCACATGACAAAATGTTCAACGTCTTTCATCATTGGTCATTAGAGAAATGAAAATCAAAACAACAATGACATATCATTACATACACAAGTGATATAAGCCTGACCCCTAGGAAGGCAACAAGAGAAAGGATGTTGAGTTCAACTAATGACTGATGACCAACCAACAGCCAATAATTCAATCAATCACACTTACATAATGAAACCCCAATAAAAACTCTGGACCCCAAAGCTTGGTAGACCTTCCTGGTTGGCAAACACTTTGATGTGCCAGGAGGCTGATGTGCCTGGACTCCACAGGGAGAGGACGTGAAAGCTCAGCATTTGGGACCCTCCCAGACCCTGCCTTCTGTGTCTCTTCGTTTGACTGGGCCTGTCTAATACTCTTTATAATAAAACTGTAATTGTAAATGTAGGACTTTCCTGATTTATTTGAGTCATTCTACTGAATTATTGAACTTAAGGGGGTTATGGAAACCCCCAAATTTATGTCCAGTTGGTCAGAACTGCAAGTAACCTGGGAATGACTGAAGTGCCACTGGTATCTGAAGTGAGGGCAATTGGGAACCATGCCCTTAATGTATGGGTTCTGCACTAACTCCATATGATTAGTGCCAGAATTTTATTGCAGTACATAAATTGGTGTCAGAATATTACCATATATGGCAAAAGATGTCCTTAAGTTAAGAATCTCGAGATGGGGAGTTTATCTTGTATTATCTAGGTAAGCCCTAAATCCAATCACATATCCTTATAACGGAGAGTCTGAGAAAGATTTGACACAGATAGAAGAGGAAGAGGCAAGATGACCACAGAGGCAGAGACTAGAGTAATGCAGCGGTCAGCTAAAGAATGCTGGTAGCAACTGGCAGCTGGAAAGTCAATGAACAGATTCTACCCTAGAGTCTTCAGATGGAGAAGAGCCCTGCCAACATCTTGACTTTGGCCCAGTGAAACTGGTTTCAGACGTCTGATCTCTAGAACTGTGAGAGAATAAATTCCTGTTGTTTCAAGCCTCCTGTTACTGCAGCCATAGGAAGTGAATACACCCCATTTACAGATGAAACTGAGGCTCAAATTGGTGAAAAAAACTTTCCCAAAGTCTTCCAAAAAAGTCAGATTCATATCCAGGCTCTCTGGCTCCAGAGCCTATGCTCTTAATGGCTACGCTGTCTGGCACCTAACATAAAGAAGATTCTCACGGCTCACCATCTAGCTGTGGTTGCCACATTCACGTCTTCACAACTTCTGAAGCTCTGCTCTGTGCAACCTCACTCCTGGTGCTGATTTCTACAGCATAAGCTCTTCCAGGATAAAGGAAACAAAGGCATTCCCAGCTTACATCAGGAAATGAGGGTTCATTGTTGTTAAGATTCATAGATTAAAAAAACATAAAAACCATCTCAGGCTATACAGCCAGGCTTTGTGCAACTGAACCCTTGTTGTTTGCCATTTAGGATACAGTAACAGCTCTAATGCATGGGAAACAACCCCTTCATCACTCCCCTCCCCCACCCATAGGTGGTCATTCATTGCTTCCTACCCAAGTCACCCTCTCCATCCTCCTGACACAGGTCATCTCTGTCCTTGGCCCTCCTTCTCCTATTGCTTCTACTGATGGCTTCTCTCTTTATTCTTTTTTTTTTTTTAAGAT